>NC_066582.1:71675723-72275723 GCF_024323335.1 Lathyrus oleraceus | reverse complement strand
TTCTGGGATCTGTGGTGGATTCCTCGGTTGAATCAAATTTTTGAGGACTAATGATGGGTACAGTTCTGCGTATGACATAGGAATCGGGTCAAAAGAGACCTTTTTCCTCTCAAAATTCTGTTGCTGGTGATGATTGTTGTTGGAATTATAATTGTTGTAGGTGTTCGTTCTTTGTTGTGGTTGTTGTTGTTGACGGTGATTTTGATATTAATGTTTTTGTTGTATTGGTGTTGTTTACTGGTTGGAAAATACTGGAATGACGGAAGATACTTGATGATGATGATGTTGACAGGGTGGTGGATTTCTTCTTGCTTGAGGCCTCCTCTGCCTCCCACTGGAAATTGCATTGGTTTCATTATCCTTCCTCTTGATGAAACTACTCCCATACTTATTGCTAGTTGACACCTCCTCTTTCGACAATCGTCCTTCACGGACCCCTTCTTCAAGTCTCATCCCCATATTTACCATTTCGGTAAAATCACCGGGGGCACTGGCGATCATGCGTTCATAGTAAAATGAACTCAGGGTTTTCAGAAAGATTTTTGTCATCTCTTTCTCCTCCAAAGGAGGACTGATCTGGGCAGCCAACTCCTTCTAACATTGGGCATACTCCTTGAATGTCTCCTTATCTTTCTGAGACATGGATCTTAGTTGGTCCCTATCCGGCGCCATATCCATGTTGTACTTGTACTGCTTCACAAAAGCCTCACCTAGATCATTGAAAGTGCGGATACTTGCACTGTCTAACCCCATATACCAACGGAGTGTAGCACCTGTCAGGCTATCTTGAAAATAGTGAATCAGCAGCTGGTCATTATCTGTTTGGGTTGACATCTTGCGGGCATACATCATAAGATGACTGAGTAGACAGGAGTTTCCCTTATACTTCTCAAAGTCAGGCACTTTGAATTTCACTGGGATTTTCACGTTGGGCACTAAGCAAAGTTAAACAGCACTCTTCCCAAATAGATCTTTGCCTCTTAGTGTTTTCAATTCCTTGCGCAACTCAAGAAATTGGTCCTTTATTTCATCCATCTTCTCATAGACGTCCGAGCCCTCAGATGGTTCGGAATGATAGATGGTGTCCTCTACACGAGGCAAAATGTGCACAACTGGAGGTGGCACAGACATGACCGGGCTAGATGTCGGCATGGAAGCAAAAGTGGGAGAAAAACCTTCTAGCACAAAATTGGGTGGCATTCCCCAAGGGAATCCAGCAGGCAGATTCGGAGCGAAGTGGGCGGTGGCAGCAGGCACAATAGAGGTAACCACTTCAGAAATGACAGTCCTCACGGGAGGAGTTGCAGGTGTTGGAGAAGCTTGGCTCTGGGCAGCAAGAACTGACTCCATCATGGCAGTCAGTCGGGCAATCTCCTCTTTCAAGTCTCGGTTCTCTTGCTTAAGGTGTTCCATGATCTTTGGATGATTAGCTTTGGTGTTGTACCGGTTAGTCAGCTTGGCTAAAGTACATAAGAACACCAATCAGACACCTGGCAAAAACCGGCTTATGTAAATGATGCATGAAATGAAATGCTTAATTATTTTTATTTTCCAAGGAATTTACTATATCATTTGCAAATATATATATTAAAATGATAATTGCAATAATTTGATATGACCAAAAATCTCTTTTTATTTATATAATTGGAAGGATTACACTGAGTACAATTTCGGAAACCAAAAATAATAAGATACAAGAGAAAAGGAGACTAGTCATCCTAAGGATCCCTAACAACTGTGTCAGAAGATCTGGCTGAAGGCATGTACTTCCTTCAAATGCGATAGATCTCGGTCTCAAAAGAAGCCTTCATCTGAGTCTTCTCGAGGAAAAGCTGGTCAACAATCTTCTTCCAAGCAACGGAAGGTTGAGGCATGCTAGAAGATGAAACCTCTGGCTCTCTCTGTCTCTTCGTCACTCAGTCTTCAAGTAACTCAATCAGTGCATCTTTGTACTTAGACTCCAATAGCAACTCTTCATGCTTCTTGCTCAAAGCATGGAAACGCTCTTCCCACATATCCTTTTCTTGCTTCATCTTGGCGAGCGCGTCTACCAACTCCTCTACGTCTTGGTTAGGGAGAGTTAATGGCTCAACCACAACCATAGACATAGGTCTTTCACAAAGATAAGGCATCTTCAACTCCATAGCTCTCTTCTTCACCCAAAGAGTGTAAGCTTCCAAAGCTACACAATTGCATGGACCAAGCTCAGATCTTCCTTTCCTATGCACATTATGCTAAGCATGCATAATCTTCTACTTCAAATGTTGGGGATCTTTACCCTCTTGATAGAAAAGACCTTCTAACAAAGCGTTATTAGGTTTGTCTCTCAAGGGGAACCCAAGTTGACGTCGAGCCAAAGCAGGGTTGTAGTTAATTCCTCCTTGTGTAACAATGAAAGGCACATTAGAGAATTCACCACAACTATCGATAATCTCTAAACTACTTAAAGATGGGTCATACCAAACTATATCATCATTAGTGAGAGACATAAGTCTCTGAGACCACCTTAGACATTGTTTGTTCTCCACAAAAGCAGGTGTCTGAGGCAAGTGCGAAATAAACCACTTGTACAAAAGAGGAATGCAACAGACAATAGTTCCACCACCTTTAGAATTCCTTAGATGCAAAGAGAAATACATATCACCTAACAAAGTAGGCACAAGATTCCCAATCAAGAAAAGTCTAATAGCGTTAACATCAACAAAACCGTCAATGTTAGGGAACAAACCTAATCCATAGATAAGCAACACAAAGATAGCTTCAAAAGCGTCCACACTACCAGCTTGAGCAAAAGTGGTAGCTTCCTTGATGAGGAAAACAAATGGCAACCCAAATAACTCTCCTTTCTTCATCCAATGAGCCTCTATCTCAGACTTCTTCAAGTGAAGAGCTTCAGCAATAGTACTAAACCGGGGAATCTCCTCCAATCCACTAAAAGGCATTCTACTAGAAATAGGTATCCCCAAAAGATGAGAATACTCCTCCAAGGTAGGCACAAGCTGAAAATCTGGGAAAGTGAGACAATGGTAGAGAGGATCATAGAACTGCACCAATACACTCAAGAGTCCTTTAACTACATCAGCAGACAAAATTGATAGAAGCTTTCCATGACGTTGTTTGAAGTCCAAGAGATCTAATACAAAAGATGCTAGCTTCCTTAACTCTTTCAAGTCGGGACATCTGAAACTATACTTCTTAGTGTTCCTTCGTCCATAATCCATGGTCTGAAAATATTTGCAAATGATACCTTAGTTCCTTGAAATTTTCGTGTGATGAATGTTATGATGCGCATGAATGCATGAATGTAACAATCACAAATAAGGTATCACACACAAGGAAAACAAAGGTCAAGGGATGAATCAAATCATTGTCAAGATCAATCATCCATTTTGGTGGATTATGGTTTGTACCTTATCAACACCCAAGTTCCATTGATATTGACAATACTTGATTGGATCAACCAGGAATCAAGGGTTTGTTGCAAGTCACGAGCATGAAGTCTGGGTAAGAACCATCCCAAAGGAGTGAACTAAGGGTAAAAACATGTAGATCATGTTCTAAAAAGTTCCCAGAGTCTTAATTCCATCTATCGGATATTATAGGTTAAGATGATTGACTCATCGACCCGTAATAGTCTCAAGAGAAACTCGCCTGAGCGTAGTATCGCGTAACAACTATTATCAAGTCTACACCTGAACAGTTTCTGCACTACATCCTAAATAGGCCGAGATGGGTTAGGTGTTCTAAGGTCCTTAGCTTCTCAGACCCGATTAGAAATAGTAATGCCTAACCATAAATACTTGTGTGACATTTCCAAATCCAAAAGAGTCTCCACTGAGCAGATGGATCTCAAGTCAACTTGTTAAGGACTACTCCACACAAGTCGAACATGACTATACCATCCTCCTATCTTAATTGTACTCAAGTTCGGGTTAGAACTTATCTCACCACTCAGAGATCACCAAGCACAGCAAGCAGATTATATCACACACACACACACACACACACACACACACACACACACACACACACACATATATATATATATATATATATATATATATATATACAAACATCACATATACACAATTATATTCACACAAAAAGTAGCTAAACCCACTGGAGACTACTCCCCAGCAGAGCCGCCACTTAATTTCTGTAGCGGGAAATTCATGATCATCAAGCTATTGACAAGCTAGAGATCAATTAACAAGAGTCGCCACCGCGCTTTTATTATTTCCAAGGGAAAACGGAAAAGCGAAAAGTACGAACAAAACCCAAAAAGTAAGAAATTTTCAAATAAAAACTAATAAAAGTCAGAGATCACAGGTAAGGGGGTTGGTTACACAGAGGGAAGATGTTAGCAACCAAAGTGTCCTAGGTACTCCTAGGGAGCCCTTTTTGTGTGCATATGTATTTTGTACAAAGTGATGTTTACAAGCAAATAGAATGGGGGGATTAGAAAAGAGTTAATTAATTATATTTTTGTGTTTGACAAGACCTTCAGTCTTATGCCTACGTACCAACATATAAATGAGGGATCAAAACCTCGTAGTTCATGCTATAAGTTTCAAAATGAGTGTGTTGGTTTTAACAAAATTAAGTTTGAAAGGCACAAAGGCCTAAATTGGTTTGAATGAGTTAGTTTTTTTTTCTTTTTTGAAAGTTTAAGTCAAGTATAGTTAAGTTTATTTACATGTCTGATTTAAGAAACTAAGTTTGAAAATGCAATGGCATAAGGCCAAAGTTTCTATCTCTTTTGAAAGTGGTCAAAGTTTAGAACAAAAGTAGTTCACACAAAGAAGGTTTTGAAAATGGAGGGAGAGTTTTTAAAATTAAAGAAATGGGGAGAAGATGAAGAGACTACCCTATACACAAAATTTAAAAGTTTAAAGTTGAAAAGATCTAACCAAATGGGTAGCAATCCAATAGACAAGTATGTCAATAGAAACTCAGAATTCCCTTGGACTTTTAAGAATCAAGCAACACACAAATGCACAATTATATCAATCTTGGAGAGCAAAGGCATCAAATAAAGATGGCCTCATCCAAGCTTATCCACTTCATCGATCTTCTTCAAAATAGCCCATGCAACAGATGAATTCCAAAAGTCACAGGTTCAACATAACAACTTAACAATGATCAATGTTGTAGATGAACTGGATAGATCTTTAAAGATGTATCAGATGAATTCAAATTTGCAAGCACTCAAGTCTTCAAGAAATTGGCATTGGCCAAGTCCATTAGCAACGGAATGTTGCCTAAGTTCTAAGTCCAATTGGGCAAGATCAAACCAACAGTCCACTCAAAAGTCTTTTAGGGTTTTTGTTTTTATTATGTACATTAATGGTCAAAGACCATACAAACAAACAAACAAAATAATATCACACAATATGGTCTAAGTGGACAAAGTGAAAATTACATTAACATAAACAATTAGAATGATATGTATAATGGAAAATGATAATAAAGTGTTAAAAGTAAATTGCATAAAAGTAAAGACTTGAAATTAAAAGTTAATGGTTAGTAAGTTAGTAGTTAGTTTTGTTTTGCTTTTGATTTCAAGACATTCTTTGGAGAACACTCAACCCACTTGCCACAAGCATGGATCCTTGAACCAAAACATCTTCCAAAGGAAGGAAAGAAGGCCAATTTTTCACACAATACCATGGAAGAGGGGAGACTTACAATCTCACTAACTAGAATGCTTATGCCTTTTATGTCACAAATTTAGCGCTATGTTAAGCAATCGTAATTGGACTTATATAGAAGTCACAACTATTTGAGGTCGGGCAATAGACTTTTGGTGTTAATGCATATTGGAAATATATTATTATGAACTATGCTCGTTTAAACATACCACACACAAAAATATGCAAAGGTGTGGCCTAATCTCATCCATACTCATGTTAATCTTTCAATCAATAAGCATTAGGACTTTGAGATGTCATTGGCCAAATGGAAATGAGTGGATGAAGAAGGGGAATTAGATGAAGAGGGAAAGGGATGAATGAGGTCACAAATTGGTCAAAGGAGGACTTTTACCAAATTAATATTATTCATTCATTTTGGGAGATGGAATGTACATTCCATCAATCCCCTAAATCCAATAACATTAACTTGACAAAGTCAAATCAACCTTGACCAAGGCCCAACAACAAATAAGAAACTCAATTAAGTCAATACAAATGGTCAACACAATTAAAATGACATTTATTCAATTAAAAATATTAAAATAATGCATTAAATTCAAATATGTGTTGTCCAAATCCTAAAATCTCATCAAAACACCAAATAAATGGTCATGGGATTTATCATAGGTCAAACAAGGTCAAAGGACCTTGGATAAAAAATTTCAGAATTTTTGGACACTTAAAAATATTTTTAAACAATTAAAAACAAATGAAAAATCAATTAAATCATGAAAAATATTAATAATGATCCAAAAAATAATTTTGATTCAAAATATGAAATAGAAAAATATTTGAATTTTTTTGGTGAAAGTCCCATATTTTTTTGGATCAATATTAAATTTATTATGAATTATTGAATAAAATAGAATTAAAACAAAATATTAAAAATTCAAAAATACATGGACCATCAGATCTCCTTCATTAATTGAGGTGGCAAATCTGATGATCCAAAATGCGCGTTCCATGTGTTCCCTAGTTAACAACGCTGTAACATGAGTAATCACAAGGCACATCTATGATTAGAACGTGGAACATGGATCACACGGTTCAAACTCAAGACACCTCATCACCGGAGCCAGAGCCCTGGTTGTCTTCTCCGGTGAGCTTCACCGGACTGGTCAACATGAACCATCACCAAATTCAAAACAAGGACATGATTTTGAAGAGAAAACATCACTGAGCCCGAATATCACCTTCATTCATCCAATTCCAACTATATTGAGAGATATATGGAATTGAAAAAGGAGGTTCATGATCTGAGTTGCTTCGATTTGGTCTCAAAACAACTCAATCTTCTTGCCTACATTGGTAGGACTTCAGACAACTCAAGAATGAATGGAATTAAGCAAGAATCAAGGAGAATCAAAGAGTTTAAAATTTCTGCAAATTACCTTCAATGGAGGTCTGAGCTTGCTAGATCTTGATCTGAATCGTGCTTGGCTTCACTCCAATTGCTTACAGGAGAGGAATGGAAAGGCTTAGAAGCAATGGATTCCTAGAGAATTGAATTCCAAAATAGTGGAGATTTAAGCTCAAATTCAAATGAATTTATCAGGGTTATCCTCTTAAAGTGAAGGGTTTTCAATGGAGATTCAAAGCTGGCGCAATGTGTGTGTTAATTCTGAGCATAAGGGCTTCAATTTATAGAGAAATCAAATGATATTTGCACACTCTTTCCACTTTCAGAATTTGGCAAAATGATGATGCAAAGCTGCATGGGCGCGCATAGGCCCATGGAATGATGGTCTGAAAGTCCAAAATGAAGTTCAGATTCTTTGGATATTGATTGGAACGCAAGGAAATTGTGCATTGTCACTTGAAGATTGATCCATGCCAAATGATATCATCCTGTTTAAGCCATGTGCAGCCTATGCATTTCAAGTCCAAAATGAATGAGTTTGAGCTCTTTGGAAAGGTGAGATCAAGAGGAACAAGTTTGACGTTGAACACTTTTTCATTTGGATCTTGAAACTTGGAGATATTTGAGGTGGAAGTTTGGAAAAATTTGACATATCAAATTTTTTCTAAGTGTCAAGCCATATGTCTCAATATTCCACCTTGCTTAACCTTTTATAGGAGCTTCAAATGAGAAAAGTGTCTTCATTAAAGTTGTAGCTATCTAAAAACCTTCAAAAGGGTAACCAATTTCATGTCATTTGGATTTGAAATGATAGAGTTATGCATTTTTGAAGTTTGGAAAAATCACTTGATCAATGGTATAGGTCAAAAGTGACCTATAATGTAGCCTCATATCACATGTTCAAAGAAGTTGAATTTACTCCCACTCAAAACGTAAAAGTTGAATTAGACACATTGAATTTGATTGTGCAACTTGTAAATCTTTAATCTCATAAAAATTGAGCAAGTTATGGCTTTGGGAAGTTGACTTTCAAATTAGGGTTTAGACAAAATGACCTATAATGTTTCAACATAGAAAATGATTTTCCAAGCAAAACTAGCTCTAGTTATCAACATGAAAGTTATTTATAATGTCATTTATAGTATGTTTTCTCTTGGAATCATTTTCATATGGTGAAAATTGTAGGAGATAGGGTCTAGGGAGACCCAGTTTTGGTCAGATGAATTCATCTGGCCAACCACCATCAACCAACTTGCTAACTTCCAATTCTCTTGACTTTCTTGGCTCATGGTAGATCATATATGCATAATATGATGAAATTTGAAGTGTCCCTAAGGAATTTGATCAATTGGTGAGGTAGCTTTTGGAGAAGTTACTCAAGATACCCAGTCAAACTAGGGTTTCCAAGGCAAATCACCCTCAAACTCTTGAAACAAACTTGATCAATATAATATGTAGAGACAATTGGGACTCATATATGATGTTCATAACCATTCTTGTATCAATTCTTGGTTGTGCTCTTTGTTCATGAGGGTCTCAAACCCTAGATGTGATCAATGAATCAATGAGATCATGCCCTTACCTACAAAAGAGTTAGATGGGTACAAAGACATATTTTTGGTATTTTGGTTAGTAAAATGATGATATACAAGTATGATATAATCACAAAGTGTTTGGTGGTCTCTCCCAAAACAAACCCAATGAAAGAGGGGTAAGGAGGATGCCAAGGTATGATCCTAATGTTAATGCATATGATGAAATTGCATGAGGGATCTTAGGGTCAAAATTGGGGTCTTACACGCCTAAAGGCATGTTACCTCTTGATATCTATATATCTCTTTTAGTTCAAATTAAATTATTAAATAAAAATTGACCTGAAGGCAGCTTAGGTAGAGTTAACATGAGCCATGTACAAGTACTTAAGTGTGATTTCTGTAGAAGAGAACATGCGATTGGAAGGTATTTGTTGGAAGAGACAAGTGAGGATGTCCAGTTTACTAATTTTCAAGAGAACAACCTGTATTCTAACAAATACAATCCGGGTTGGAAAGATCACGCAAATTTCCAATGGAGCAATAATCAGAATTCCGTGCTAGCCAAGGGATTCAACAAAGCCAACAAGCTCCATTTCAAAGGAAGCCGTTATATTTGGAAGAGACCTTGCAGGATTTCACTCAAGTCACGTAAAGTAGTTTTGATCAGATAAATAAGAACCATGAGGAAATGAGTAGAAACTAGGATGCGTCGATAAAAAAATATGGAGATGAAGATTGGTAAGTTATCTAGACAAATAAATGCTTTGCCAAGCTCGAATGGGTGGTTCCGTTGCGCGCATTGCAGGTATAATGTGGGTTGCAACAACTAGTTGGCCTATAAATAGTAATTTTTTAAATCACATTTTCCTCACAATTCTCTTCTACTCCTCTGCTTTCTACTATTCATTATGAGCTACCTTTATGCTATTTTCTTCTTTTTTTTTCTCTGAGAGTATAATTTTTGTTGTGTTGTAGATATTGAAGCTAGATTAAATATGCCCATCGAATGCATCACACACCCGAAGGTACAACAGAGTCACCATCAAACTTTATTTATCCCAAAAGAGGAAAGGGAAAATATCGATAAAACCCAAAGGGAAAGAAACAGAGAAACGGGTAAGGGAATGGGTTATGCAAGGGGAAGGTATTAGTACCCCTCACATCCATGGTACTCCATGAGAACCATTTTGAATGTTCTTGATTGGATGAGTCTTACAATATTCTTGTACCTGCAGAAAAGAAAGGGGGTTAAGAAAAGGGGGTTCTCGAGGAGGATTGTGGCCCTCATGCCTACGTATTCTCATGGTGCAATGAGAAAATCAGAGTGTCATAGTTCGTGGAACTGGGATGGACAAAGAAAAGAAAGGAAGGTGCTCGATAAGGAATCACATCCTCGTTCCCACGTATCCTTATAGTGCAATAAGGAAGTCAGGGCTACGTAGTTCGGAGAAATAAGACAGAGAAAAAGAATTGATTGAGGGGTAGTGTTTAAAGCAAAAAGAAAAGGGTAAAAGTGGTGTCATAACCAACAAAAGGAATAAAAGTGGTGTCATAACTAAGGAAAGGGTAGGGGGTCAACCATAGAGGTGTATCCCTAAGAAGCAGTGTCATAACTAAGAACTGAAAGATACAGGTGGTGTCAAAATCGAGAGATGAGGAATGACCATGAAGGTGTATCCGTGAATTGTGGTGTCATAACCCAGAAAATGAGAATAACCATGAGGTGTATCTCAAAAAAGAGAGTGGTGTCAAAACCAAGAAAGGGGGTTAACCATGTAAGGGGTGTCCCTGAATTGTGGTGTCATAACCAAGAAAATGAGAATGACCATAAGGTATATCTCAAAAAGAGAGTGGTGTCAAAACCAAGAAAGGGGAATGACCACGAGGTGTATCCCTGAATTGTGGTGTCATAACCAAGAAAATGAGAATGATCATAAGGTATATCTCAAAAAGAAAACGGTGTCAAAACCAAGAAAGGGGAATGACCATGAGGTGTATCCCTAAATTGTGAAATTGCAATGATGTTTAAACCAAAAGGATATGAAAAGAGGAGCCACAAAGGCTAGTTGCAGACTTGACAGTGAATTGACTGGGATTGCACTAAAGTCTATGAATAGAGAGAAATACTAAGCAACTTGGTCATTCATCTCATGCTTAGAGATATTCTAGAAAAGTGTAGGAAAAATCCACTCTCATCATTCTCTATTGCTTAAATCTCATGGAATGCAAGCCTAGTCAAATACTGACAAGTTTATTAAAGCAGACTCCTAAAGATGCTTGTGGGGATGAGTCAGATGATTGACTGCTGAAGAAAGATGTAGTCCATTAAAGGTCTTGAACTTGTTGGGGAAGCTGAAGCTCCAAAGTGACAGAGGCAAGTCTCATCAAGTGACCAAGGGACTTATGGTCACTTGAAAAAGATAGAAGGGGAAATGTAATAGGTGAATGGATTTAGTAGATCAAATATGAATTTGATCAGGCCAAATCAAAAGGAAGGATTGATGAACAAATAAGGATGCATGATCATACAAAACTAGCCTAAATTTTTATTATTAGGTAGCCTAAGAGAAAGCCATGTGAGTGAAAAGTGTACCAAGCCTAGTCTCATTGTTAGGTAGCCCAAGAGAATGACATGTGTATGCAAGAGTGTGCTAAACCTAAGAAGATGAATGAAATAAGCAAGAGGAATAACAACCATAAACAAAGGTCCATCAGGGGCAAAGCAAGTCAAAATGTTAACAAGTTCCCAGGGTCCAAGGTCACTCCAAGTCAAGCAAAGGGCATAAATCCTAAGTCAAAGTCCACAGTCCCAGAGGTCTTCAACACTCCATATCAAGAATAAGGTTAAGATTAGGTCGAAGTTACTTTATCATGTTTTGATTCATTAAGAATTAACAAGCCAATCAATCCACAAGATAAGAAGTAATAGATGAATAAAGCAATATGAAAGAGTATGAAATGATATGATGAATAATGGGATATGAGATTTAAAGTGCATTAAGTAAGTGGCATAAAATTAAACGACATAAACTTAAATGACTTGTATTAAATGGTAAGAAATAAATGACAATAAAGTAAATAGCAGATGTTAGGAGTTAATGGTTAGTCAATTGTGTCGGGACAATTTAGCGTTATGTTAAGTAATCGTAAGTAAGCTTATGTAGAAGCCATACCTATCTGAGGCCGGTCAATAACAATGTATGTGTCAGACATGTTAGAGAATTAACACAAATTTAATCTACTACAACATGTGACACAATGATCAGAGCAAAATCCTTTGACCAATTTGAGTTTCGATCCATTCCCCTCTCTCTTCATCTCATTCCCATTCTTTATGCATTCATCTCATTTGGCCTATGATATCTCAAAGTCCTAAGGCTAGTTAATTGAAAAATCAACATAAATATGGATGAGATTAGGCCACCTCTTTTGCATATTCTTTTTGTGTGTGGTATATTTCATGAGCATAGTCCATTATAATATGTCTCTAACATGCATTAACACCAAAATTCTATTGCCCGATCTCAAATAGTTGTGACTTCTACATAAGTCCAATTACGATTGCTTAACATAGCGCTAAGTTTGTGATACAAAAGGCATAGCATTCTAGTTAGTGAGATTCTAAGTCTCCCCTCCTTCATGGTATTGTATGGAAACTTGGTTTTTTTTCCTTCCTTTGGAAGATGTCTTGACTCAAGGATCCATGCTTGTGATAAGTGGGTTGAGTGTTCTCCAAAGAATGACTTAAAAATTAAAAGCAAAAGCAAAACAATACTAACTTCTAACTCATTAACAACTAACTTTTAATTTCAAGTCATTTACTTTAATGTCATTTAATTTTAGTCTTTATTCATTTGCCATTATTCATACCATCCTAATTGTTTATGTTAATGCAATTTTCACTTTGTACACTTGGACCATATTGTGTGATATATTCCATTTTGTGTATACTTTATTTGTTTATGTGGTCTTTGACCATTAATGTACATAATAACAACAAAAATCCTAAAAAACTTTTGTGTGGATTGTTGACTTGATCTTAGACAAATGGACTTATAATTTAGGCAACATTCCTATGCTAAAGGACTTGGTCAATGCCAAATTTTGTGAAACCAAGTGCTTATAATTTGAAACTTCATCTAATACATCTTTGAAGAACCCTTTGAATTCATATGCAACATGATCATTGTGAAGCTATTATTTTGAACCTATGACTTGTGGAATTCATCTGTTACATGGGCTATTTTGAAGAAGATCATGGAGTGGCTAAGTTTGGATATGGATATCTTTATTTGATGTCTTGCTCTTCAATATTGATAATTGTGCATTTGTGTGTTGCTTGATTCTAAATGTCCAAGGAAATTTGGGTTTCTATTGACATTCTTGTCTATTGGATTGCTACCCATTGGTCAGATCTTTTCAACCCTTAACTTTTAATTTTTGTGCATAGGATTAGTCTCTTCATCTTCTCCCCATTTCTTAAATTTCAAAATCTCTCCCTCCTTTTAAAATTTTCTTTGTTTGAACTTATTTTGTTCTAAGTTTTGACCACTTTGCAAAAATATAGAAACTTTGGCCTCATGCCATTGCATTTTTAAACTTCTTTTCTTAAATCAAATTTGTAAATAAACTTAATTATACTTGACTTAAACTTTCAAAAAAAGCCAAAAAGAACTAACTCATTCAAACCATTTTTGGGCCTTTCAAACTTAAATTATGTTAAAAGCAATGCATCCATTTTGAAATTTGTATCACGAACTACGAGGTTTTAATCCCTCATTTTTATGTTGGTATGTAGACACAAGTCCGAAGGTCTTGTCAAACACAAAAATATAATTAATGAATTCTTTTCTCATCCCCCCATTCTATTTGTTTGTAAATATCATTTTGTACCAAATACATATGCACACAAAAAAGACTTCCTAGGAGCACCTATGACACTTTGGGTGTTAACACCTTCCCTCTGTGTAACCAACCCCCTTACATGTAATCTCTGACATTTTATTAGTTTTGATTTGAAAACTTCTTACTTTTGGGTTTTGTTCGTATTTTTTTCCCTTTTCTCTTAGAAACAATAAAAGCGCGGTGACGACTCTGGTTTTATTGATGTCTAGCTTATCCATAACTTGATGATCATGAATTTACCGCTACAACCTCTTTTTTCAACAGGAACTTCATTAGATGATGAAACATTTTCCCTTCCAACTTTGAAAATTAAAAGTGACAGTGTTTCTCCTTTATATGCTATTTCTTTTGAGATTTCTTCTACCATGATAGTTTGGTGTGCTAAACATCTATTTCTACATAGTGATGGAGTTCTACTATGTCAATAAAAAAGGCAATTTTTATTTTATTTTAAAAACACTCTTGATTTTAAGAGCATTTTTTAATTTTAAAATTATTATTTATATGAAAAAAATTATTTCTTATATTTTAACTAGTTTACAACACTTTTTTTAAAGAGTTATAAATCTTTTAGAATATAATTATAAAATTTTATTTTTTAATTAAATATCAACAGTGTTTTTTCATAAAAGTGCTTTGTTATTTCGTTGTGTTTCTTTAAAAACACTTTCTCATAGAAACACTCTTTAAAAAGCGCTTTAAAGTTTAAATCTGATATAGTGACAACTAGGTTAAACTTAATAGTTTTTTTATTAAAAAATATTCTGTTAAAAACCTCAACATCATATTATATATATATCTATCCAAGTTGGGAAAACAAGGTTGACAAAATAATAATTTTCCATTAAGACTTTTTATCACCCTTGAGATGAATTAAAGTAATGGCTTCCAACACCATTAGGTATATTGTTAAACTCACCCCCTACCCTAGTTCTTTTTTAAAAATATTTCACCCCTATCCTAATTTTTATAAATGAAAGTTGACATGCCCGAAACAAAAGAAAACACAATATTAAATAAATCTTCTTTTTGGGATAAGTTCTTGTGGAAAAATTAGTACTACTAGTAGTAGTTGAAGTTAAGATTGTGGAATTATTATATACTAAAGTCTAACCAAATAACAACAAAGATGCAAGTTGGCATATCTAATGATTCTAGCCTTATCATCGATCTTGTCTGAATTTTATACATCATATTGGCTTGCATATAATTCTATACAAATTCTATATGTTTAACTAAAAGGAACAAGCGTGAAGGCCCTTATATAATTATAATTATATTTGCCAACTGTAATCAATTAATGTTCTTTTCTGCTTAATTAATTTGTTTGTATTCTTAACTACATAGACTTATTGTATTATATAAACAGGCTAGGCATATGAAGTAAAATATGGATGAGGTATGTAAGGGATTCAAATTGTTTGATAATCACAATTCTAATCATTAGTTTGTCTTCAAAATGATTAACATTTTTTGTTGTTGTTGTAATGAGTTTTGATTATCTCATATACTCTCATAAATATATTTTGTTTAATTATAAAAAAAGAGTCATTTGATTAATACAGTTTTAATTAAAGATTTATGCAAAACATAAATACTACAATTACTAATTTATGGAGTTACACTCAAATCATAAAATACTTCGGGCCTTTATTATTTAGTTGGGTCTTTTTTTTCATCGAAAGATTCTTTTTCTCATCTTTGAAATCTTTTGAAAAAAAATTATTTTAACAAAAATATTTTGAGTTTTATGGTTTGAAGTGTATTTTTGAAACTTCCAGATTGTAAAATTTAATATCTCTTTTAGCCACAAGTTAGTTCTATTGGAGTTAAATAATGAACTTCCATTAACAATATCTAAGAATGGAAGAAGACGAAGATGAAAGAATGAGAAGAGAGAGTGAGAGAGAAACAAAATTTTCTAACTAACTTTCTCAATTTAGAAATGTGTAAGACTTTGTTACAAATTCACTTTCATTTGAGTTTTATACAAAGACTCAAACGAAACTCAAATTCAAATGAAATACAAAACCAAACTCATGAACATCCACAACATCAATTTCATCCCTCAAATTGATGAAGTGTTCAGTTTTTATTGCCTTCGTCAACACGTCTGCATGTTGCTTTTGAGTGCTGACATGAACAACCTCAAGTACTCCATTATGAACCTGATTGCACAGAAAATAGTACTTATTATCAATGTGCTTGCTTCTTCCATGTAGCACTGGATTCTTAGCAAGACTTATGACATGTTTGTTGTCAATCATCAATCTGACTGATTTGCTCACCTTGAACTTTAGTTCCTGCAGCAAACTCATCAGCTAAACTGTTTGACAAGCATACAAAACACCATCTATGTATTCAGCTTCACTGGTTGACAATGCAACCACTAATTGCTTCATGGAACACCAATAAATGGGGGTTACCATATGTATCAGGTAGTGCTTCTTCTTTCTACTCTATCTCCACATCAGCCAGAGTCTGAGTAGAATATCAACTCAACATCATCTGACACTCTAGATAAAAACATAATTCCATACATCATAGTCCTTTTTACATACCTCAAAATCCTGACTGCAACTTGGTAATGTGACCAATTTGGTTTACTCATAAACCTACTCATCATTCAACTACATAACATATGATATACCTGGTGTTACACAAATATCAAAGACAGCCAACAACAGTTTGAAGGTTGTAGCATTTACATCCACACCATCATTATCAGAGTCTGGCTTATGATTTGCCTCATCATGTGTGATTATTGACTTACAATTTATCAACTCAAATCTCTTCACCAACTCAAATTCATAGTTCAGTTAGTGCATAATATTTCCCTTCTCATAATGCAAAATCTCCATCCCTAAAAAATATACCATATTTCCAAGGTCATTCATATCAAAAGCATTCATCAACACCTTCTTGAACTTGTCTATCTTAGAAGTACAACTTCTTGTCAAAAGTATGTCATCCACATAAAGACACACTAGAACCACATTGCCATCAAAAGTATGTTACACATACATACCATATTCCATTTCACATTTCTTGAATCCCAGATGCTTGAAAAATGAATCAATCTCCAAATTCCAAGCTCTTGGATCTTGTTTCATCCCATACAAAACTTTATGCAGCTTGCACATCATCTGTTCTTTGTTCTCTTTCACAAATCCAGGACGTTGTAATACATAAACGTCATCTTGTAATGAACCATTTAGAAAAGTTGACTTTACATCTAAATATATTAGAGGTTAATTCCTATTTGCAGTTATGGCAATGACCAGCCTTATGGTTTCATGTCTAGCTACATGTGTAAATACTTCAAAGTAGTATAAACCATCATTTTGTAGAAATCCTCTAGCTACTAACCTTGCTTTATGCTTAGAAATTGAACCATCTAACTTCAGCTTTATCTTGAAAACTCATCTCACATCGATGGCTTTCTTGTTTTGAGTAAGAACAGTAAATTCCTATGTCTTGTTTATTTCAAGGGCCTCAAGCTCTTCCTTCATGGCGTTCACCCACACCTTCTTCTTGAGAGCCTCATTGATGCAAACAGGTTCATAGTCCACGATCGTGGCACTCTGTGTGACTTCCCCTTCAAAATCAATCTCAATATCTTACAGCAACTCAAAGTCCTCAAGTCTCCTTGGTATCTATCTAACTCTTTGTGGCCTCTAGAAACCTTCAGAAGCAAGACCACCTTTAGAAGCTCCACCTTCAGAAGTTCCAACGTCAAAGGGTACACCGCCTTTAGAAGCTCCACCTTCATAAGTTGGACAACCTTTAGAGGATGAATCACCTTCAGAGGTTGGATCACCTTAAGAACCAAATTCACCATTAGAGTCAAACTCACCTTCAGAGTCAAAGTAATCTCCAGAGCCAAACTCACCTTCAGAGTCAGAGTTATCTTCATAGTCAGACTCTCCTTTAGAGTCAAAATCACCTTCAGAGGCAGAATCACCTTCAGAGGCAGAATCTCCTTCAGAGGAAGAATCTCCTTTAGAGAAAAAATCAGACTCTAGTGTTGACACTGCACTAGAGTTATTTTGGGACTTGCTCCAATCTCATGCTTCTGATTCTTTCACTATGAAATCTCTATTGACTTCAACTTTCCTAGTGACTAGGTAATATATCTTATAAGGACATGTACTATGGTAACCTATAAGCAACATGACTTTGCTTCTGTCATCCAGTTTTCTTCTAGTTGCATCTGATAGATGTTTATAACATAGAGAACTAAACACCCTTAAATGTATGATATTTTTCTTTCTTCTAGTCCACTTCTCAATATGAACTACTTCTTATAGCTTCTTTGTTGGACATTTGTTAAGCACATATACTGAAGTGGCAATTTCTTCGCCCTACAATTGCTTAGGTAGATTCTTGTCCTTCAACATGCTCCTTGTCATGTCAAGCAGAGTTTTATTTCTCCTTTTAGAAAGACCATTAAGATGTGGAGTGTATGGAGCAGTCACCTCATGCTCAGTACCATGTTCCTAACATAACTTTTTGAACTCTATTGAGTTGAAATTACCTCCACAATCAGTTCTTAGGATCTTTAACCTCTGTCCACTTTAATTTTCAGCCTTCAATTTGAACTTCTTGAACTCAACAAACACCTAATGTTTGAAATTTATGAGTGATACCTATGTCATTCTTGTGAACTCATTCACAAATGACACAAAGTACTCATTCCTTCCATGTGAAGGTATCTCAAATGGACCACATAAATTAGAATGCACCACACCCAAAACATGAGTTACTCTTGGAGGCATTTCAGATGAGAATGGAAATCTTGGCTGCTTTCTTATCATGCATATATCACATGATTTATCTCGTGCCACAATCTTAGGAATTCCATTTACCAGATACTTTGAACTCATATTCCCTAAGCTTTTGTAGTTCAGAAGCCCCAATCTCTCGTGCTACATCTCACTTTCCCCTTCAATACTTCTTGCACTAAGGCATTGAGTGTTTGTTGTTGCAACATTCACCTTAAATGTTCAATTTCTTCCTAGTTCATACTACATAATCATCTTCTGATTAAAATCATACAACTTCAAGAGATTATCCTTCATGGTAGTTGAAAATCCTTTTTCAATCAGCTGACCTACACTCATCATATTGTTATTCATGCTAGGAACATACCATACATCCTTGATCAGTACAATTTTTCCATTGTTTAACTTAACTCTGACATTTCTCATTCCTTTAGCATTCAAATACTCATCATCAACACATTTCTCAGAGTCAAAATAATCAACCATTGCATGTTTCCAGTTAGGTGATTTGAGCATCCAGTGTCCATATACCACCAGTATACCATTGATCCACCTACATTCTCAAATGCCATCAATAACACAGGTTCATCATCAGAATATTTTCTGGATATGTATGCTTCTTCACCCTTGCAAACCTTGCTTGACGAGCAATCAGTAGCAAAATGGCCAAACTTGTTGCAACTGTAGCACTGAACCTTCCTTTTGTCAAACATCTCCTTTCCCTTCTGAACATTATGACGTTTCTTATCAGAATTGAAGAGTTATGACTTATGAACACCACCACTATAATATTTCTTGTTCTCTATCCATGCTTGCTTCTGGTTCTTCTTATGATAAGAAACTTTCATATTCTGAGCCTTCAGAGCTTGTTCTAACTCTTTTTAAGAGTTTCTTTCAGCCATACGCAACTGCTGTGCCTCTAAACTATTATGAAGCTCTTCAATTCTCATGGTGATGGTATTTTTAGAGTGTTCTATGACTATAACTATGTTATCAAACTGAGGAGTAAGTGATCTCAATATCTTTTCAATGATTACTTGTTCAGAGAGTGTTTCTCCACAAGACTTCATCTCATTTGTGATCACGATCACTCTAGAGATGTAATCAGGCACCATATCATTGTTCTTCATGATGTGATTCTCTTACTATTTACATAGGGACTGCAACTTAACTTTCTTCACCAATGCATCACTACCATAGCACCACATCAGTGTATCCCACGCCGCTTTCACCGTTGTTAAATCAACAATTTTGTCAAACACCTTTCTATCCACACACTAATGGATATAGAACAACCCCATATGACCCTTCTCTCTTGTTTAACGTTGCATATTTCTTTGCACTTCTATTGCATTTTCTACAACTGAAGTGTAATCGTCGTTGACAAAATCAAGAACATCTTGTGCTCCAAACAACACATGCATCTGAATCAATCACCGAATCCATTTCTTTCCACTGAATACTTGAAGTTTTATGTTCAAGCTACTGTTTCCTCCATTCGTCTTCGTTCTTGTGCAAATCACTCAGTTCTCACTAACACCCGTGTTTCCCAAACCTTGTGAATTAATATCTATGATTCTCTCTAATTTTGAACTTCAATTCAACGCGAATTTAAGAAACGAAATCAATCACACACCTCACTATACTCGTGTTTTCCTATGAATTGAACAAGATCTATGGATACCAATTATTGTAGTTCAACGATGAACTTCCATTAATAATGCACAAGAATTGGATAAGATGAAGATGAAAGAATAAGGAGAGAGAGATACATACATACACACACACACACACACATACATACATATATATATATATATATATATATATATAGAGAGAGAGAGAGAGAGAGAGAGAGAGAGAATTTTCTAACTAACTTTCTCAATTTTGAAATGTGTAAGATTATGTTATAAATTCACTTTCATTTGAGTTTTATACAAACCCTTAAATGAAACTCAAATTCAAATCTCAAATGAAAATGCAAAACTAAATACAAATGAAACTATTCTTGAATGTTGAATTACATTCAAAAAAATTGTCTCCCTCTCTTACTTCATCAATTAAACTTGACACCCATGAATCCCTAAATCTGTAAATATATGCACCGCATAATTTTAGATTAAATCTTGCTTCAATAATCACATGTTATTTATTTTAAAACAAGTTCATACATATTTTCCTAATTGTTTTATTGAATGCATGTGTTATTTTCGATATTGAACATGCCCCTAAACATGCATTCAAATTTATACGATCTAAACTATGTTACTTTTTATTATCAAATTTCTATGATATTTTTTTTGTTAGTAATGGACATAAAAAATATGTTAGGGACCATCACTAGGAGAAATATAAACTCAACTATTGCCTCTTCAATGCAGAAGTGTGCACATAAGGAGCGAAAGAAGTCGAACGAGGAAGAGCTTGAAAAGATGTTCGAGAAGTGTACACGCGATGTGCTTGAGGTATAAGTATAAGTTTAAAAAAATTGTGTTGTATGTTGTTGTTATTATTGTTTGCATATTTTATATTTTGAATTGTATTTTTGTTGTTTTTATGATACAGAAATTGAATTAATTGGGTCTACTCAACCAAACAATTCCAAATGCTCAATTGTACATTCATGATATATTTATGGATGGTACAAGCAAGAAAGAAAGTTATTCTGCCCATCAAGACAATATTGAAACCACACCACCATAATTAGATACACTAAGAGACTTTTGATGATATTATATAGTATTTCATACATCTTCGAGAATATTAAATTAAGTCATGATCCATATCAGTTTTACTTACTTCCTAAGAATTCTATTATGGATTTTTCGAAAGGGGATGAATGGTTAGACAATATCGTATTACAATTGTAGTGTTCGTAAGTATAATTTTTTTAATTTCTATTTATATCCATATGTTCTAGTACTTTAACATAAAGATTTGACTCTTAAGTGTTCTTGCATGGGATGTGTGTTGAAAGGAGTTTAAGAAAGTATTGTTTCATAGATTCAGGGCACATTACCCTTCATGGTGGTATGGTAGCAAACAATATCACACTTTACGTACAAGAGAAGTTGTTGAACGAGAACAAATAATATTATTTGGCCCCATTTTTTCGCCCGTAAGTATATATTGATTTGTGTTTTCATTTATAAATCAATATTATATATATTATTAATTATTCTGAATGTTTGTACAGTAATCATTGACAATTAATTGTTATATGTCTGAAGCAAAATGTTGTAGTTATGTTTTACTCGTTGCACAAGAAAGTTGTCTGAAGCAAATTTTACCTTTAGTTTTGAATAAATTTTAACTGACATGTGTAGAGCGATGGAAAGATACAATGCAATCAAACATAATGTAATTGGTAAAAAGTCAATGTTCTATTACCTAAAAGTAAGTATATTACTTGTGCTTATTGATATTCTTTTATTTGCGTGTATTAGTGATATAAATATATGAAAATTATTTGTAGTAGCGAAAACAACCCAACCGTTACTCTTGTAGATACTATCTTATGAGACAAATGTTTAATATTATCTTCGGACACATTACAAATGGATGGACTATGCTTATGGTATTAGCTTAATCCATATACATGTAATTTATTTATATTTCTTAAGTTAATTGTTGTTGTTAGCTTATCATAATTTAAATTTTATTCTAATTATAGGAGTTTAGCGACAAATCACCATTCTCACAAGAAGATATAGATGACATCCGATCACGTTGGGCCGATGTCTTCTTATCTTGTTCTGAACCTCAATAACAATAGTTTTTATTGATTGTTATAAGCTTAATATATATATATATATATATATATATATATATATATATATATATATATATATATATATATATATATATATATATATATATATATATATATATATATATATATATATATATATATATATATATATATATAGGTTTGAAAAATATGGAAATTTTGTTATAAGCTTAAATATGTAAATTTGGTTGTTATGTGCCAATATGTAAATTTTGTACTTTGTGTTGATAACAACAATGTAAATTTGTATATTTGATTTTGAAAACAATGATAATTTGGTACTTTGTGTTTACAAGATTTAAAATGTTATG
Source organism: Lathyrus oleraceus (assembly GCF_024323335.1). Taxonomy (NCBI): domain Eukaryota; kingdom Viridiplantae; phylum Streptophyta; class Magnoliopsida; order Fabales; family Fabaceae; genus Lathyrus; species Lathyrus oleraceus. The sequence continues at coordinate 72,253,345 of NC_066582.1, read as the reverse complement.
ATTCTGGTTCTGTCAATATTTTGTAGTTTCTATGTGAAAAATGATACATATCAGTAAAAATGAGATTTAAAACAAATTATATATAGTAATAGATAAGATTTAACCCCTCAGTTATTAAGTAAAACCGAAGTACCAATATAACTTATTACCTTGGATTTTAAATAAAATAGACAGGTAAAGTGGCGTATGCTTCATTGTTTTGAAATAAAAATATATTGTTGTTAGAGATCGAACCAATGACCATTTCCATTATAACCTCGGTTTTTAACCGGGGGTAAAGTGATAAGTTTTCATGTCGCCCTACGTTACCTCAACAATGTAACTAAGGTAAACGTCAGTTTGCGTCTGACGTGAGATGTGTTATTTGTAGTAGTGTATGGTGGGGGTACTACCTGCAAAATACACTAATGTCCAAGTAAATGAATGAATAAGACAAGGAGTAATGCTTTTATATTTTCAATAGTGTGTACCTTAGTTTTGCGAATGATGCCTTTTATATAGGCGTGTTATTAGGGTTTTTGATTATCCTCATCCTTGAGCTTTAATCATGATCGTTCAGGTTCACACATGTCAGTATATAGTTTGTTATGTCATCTAAAGGCCCTTCTTTGGTTTTCTCTTTGGTTCATGTGCTTTTTTAGGACATGTTTATGTATGCTCTCTATATATTAGAACCTTAGTTTTTAGTAGTAGATATCTTATTATGTATTATACTTTCTACTCTTCCTTATTATGATACTACTCTTGTTGTAAATATCATTATCTCTTATGCTTAAATGACTAAATTTGATTCTCCTTTAATGGATCGAGTTTGGAGCCTGAGACCGATTTAAAATAGTTATAGGTTTTAAGTTGTGACTCACTATCATAACGACCCCACTTCATTCTCTCTTCGGCCCAAATAGTAACATTAACTTTAGGAGATTTTTTATGGAACCTATGGTGTGGAAAAACACCCTATAGAAAATTGAAATTGCCCCTCAGATTCTAGAAATGCATCTCTTAACGCACCATGCACCAACGTTATAACGCATCCAATGAGTGTCACCCTAGATTAATAATAATAAAATATTCCAGAGATGCATCTCCGGGTATTTTCAACAAATATGTTCATAGTTGATCAACCTTGTGGACATTTCGGAAATGCATCTTTGGAGGTTTGGGGCGGGATTTTGAAATTTTTGTGACCTTTACATGTCTGATGTTTTTGGAGATGCATCTCTAGAATAATTTGATAAAACACTGAATTGCATGACATTGAATTTGGTTCAACCGAAAAAATATACTTGTAACTTTGAAACGTTAAAGACCCAAAAATATCTCAAATATCAAGCAAGTGTATAATATTTGGTACCAAACTAACAAGGCGCTGAAAGGGATATAACTTAAATGCAACAACTCTTGAAATTGTTGGATGATAACAATTATGTGTCTAGGTACTGAGTATGCGAGGATGGAGTAAACGTTAAAGATATATTTTGGACTCATCATGATTTCATCAAGTTGTTCAACATGTTTCCTATTGTGCTCATACACTACTACAAAATAGACCTTTTGTAATACCCATTTTACAATGGTCTTCCCGTTAACCGTGGTAATAATTTTTTTGGGTGCTCTTTTTTTGTAGTTGTTAAAAGACATTTCACAATGATCATAGGTACCAACCATGGTGAAAAGTGGCGTCTGATCATACGTTTGAATCCAAGCACCTACGATTTTGTTTTTTATTTATTTTTAAGCCACTTTTCACCACGGTTGAAACATCCAACTATGGTGAAAAGTGGAGTCTGGTCACGAGTTCGAATCATAGCACCTACAATTTTGTTTTTATTTATTTATTAAAAGACATACAACAACGGTTGTTTAAAGTAACTGTTGTGGTAGGTTGAGACATACAACAACGGTTGTTTAAAGTACCTGTTGTGATAGGTTGGAAACTACATTTTCTTTTTCTTTTTTTAAGCCACTTTATATAAGTGTGTTTATTGAGTTTCTTCACCATTCTTACACAAATATTTACCATCTATTTTATGAGTATCAACACTCAAGACACTATCATTAGTGATCCGCGTGAAACCTAAAACTTAGATGAACTTCCAACTTAGACAAACTTCATCTTCTACCTCTAAACATATTTTTTCATTTACGACACTCTATTTCTCCACTAAACCAAGCTCAAAAACATCATTTCTTCCATAAAAAAAACTCGAGAACATCATTTTTTTCATTAACAAATTTTAGAATTTCATCACTTATTCTCCAACTTGAATGAGACATGAAAAATGTAACACCCTTCTAAATACCCCAAAATATTTAGTTAAAAATAATAACACATTAATCAGAGTAATTATGCCCCGAAGGGTGTCACACAATTATTTCACAACATTCCTCAAAATAACCTGTCATGCTCATTTATTTAATCCAAATAAGGTTCTTTGCATAATTCGCAGCGGACACTAAAAATCAACATTTAAATCATGTACCACTTTAAATGTAAAGTTGATCAACAACAAAAAAATCAAACATATTCAAACATCCCATCCCGATGTTACATCTATCAGAGCATGACCCCTTAGGAGACTACTCTAGACTCCAAGCATTAACTTCTATTCACTCATAGCTGGTCACCTGAAAAATAGTGTAAGGGTGAGTTCCTCAATCAATATAACAGGCATTATACAACATTAAGTAATGTTAAGTAATTGACGCATCAAATCACCCCAACCAGACTACCCACTCCATAACAGCAGTATCAACTCAACCTCATACTCAACAATAACAAATAGCATAGGTGAAATCTCAAAACATGCTCAACACCAACAACACAACACAACGATTTACTCACTAATTCCTCACAATGGGAATTAGCTACAGCCCCACAGGCTAATCATGCATTCATTATGTAATGAGACTCCATGAAATGCGGTACCGACTCTTCTTGAACATATAGTCCAAGCTCACCGATCCCTCTGGATACGGCTACTGAGCTCACTAGTCCCACTCATTGAGATCTAATGACTCACTCACTAATTCCTCACCATGGGAATTAGCTACAGCCCCAAAGGCTAGACTATGCACACTACTCATCTAGTATGCCAACATCAACAACAATTCCACAAGAATTCACTCACTAATTCCTCACCATGGGAATTAGCTACAGCCCCACAGGCTAATCATGCATGCTAATTACCTAGCAATACAACAACAACAACAACTCAAAATAGACATATGCTCACACTCTAAGCCACAAAACAGTCTATTCACAAATGCATACATAACTGATACATTCACAGCATCCTGCATATCAACACCTATCCTCAACATATTGTCAATACATTTATCACAAAAGCATATCACAACATGCCATAAAATCAAACACAGTATTAGCACACTCTACTAATACCTATACTACTCAAAACAACGGGAAATGATCCCTATTACATCATACCTCAGCTAAGTCTCACTACTCAGCCTAACCAGTCAAAAACTGCACAACAACAGCACAGGAAAACACAATCCTGCCCATACGCGTATTGCCCATGCCATACGCGTATTGCCCAAACCTGGCCAACTCCATACGCGTAATGCCCACTCTCATACGCGTATTGCGCATTTTCCTCGCCCAACTCATACGCGTATCACCTGTCTCATACGCGTATGATACGCGTACCAACTTCTCATACGCGTACCAACAGAGACAATTTTACGTTCAAAATGTCATCTTCCTCATCCATACGCGTATTGCCTAGCGCCATACGCGTACCAGCCATCCCATACGCGTATTGCCTAGTGCCATACGCGTATGACCAGAAACCAGCATTCTCAGATCTGCAATGGCTTTTCCTGCTACGAGTTCTATTCGATCTAACCTTCCACGGTTCAATTCTTACACAAAATCACTCATATCGTCTTATACACTTCATATCCTGTTCAATCTCACAAAATCCTAACACTATTCCATCTAATTTCTACGGATTTGCTTCGATTTATCATCCAATTCCATTCATCAATCATTTTCACAAATTCACCATAATCATCCAATTCAAGGTAAATTCAAGGTCTATCACTACCCATGACATATTATCATATAATACCCGTCAATCAACGATAAACCCCCCTTACCTGAGTTAATCCGGCAGCCTCTGAGCTCCAAGCTTCTCCTTCCTTCAACCTTCGTTCTCTGGTTCTCTTTTTGCCCTTTTCCACGTTCTGTCTCTTTTTCCTTTTCACGTGAAAAAAATAACCTTTTTACCAAATGGGACCTTTTTACTGATTTCCAATTTTATTCCAATAATAAAAATAATAATCCAATAATAATAATCCCAATAATTATTATTCCAAAATAATAATATTATTAATCCAAACTTCCAATTATTCAATTAAATTAATAAATAAAATATTAATTTAAATTAAATAATTAGCTTATTTTAATTGGGGTGTTACAAAAAACATGGATTCAAGTTAGCAATGTTAGTTTTTTTTTGTTATTCTTGTTGTTCTTGTTGTTGTTCTTATTGTTGTCCTTGTTGTTTTTATTGTTATTATTGTTCTTGTTGTTCTTCTTCTTGTTTCTATTGTTGTTGTTTTTGTTTTTACTCTTGTTCTTTTTGTTGTTATTGTAGTTCTTGTTGTTCTTGTTGTTCTTGTTTTTCTTGTTTTTGTTGTTGTTGTTGTTGTTTTTATTGTTGTTATTGTTATTGTTGTTGTTCTACTACTATATTTTATTTTATTTTATTTTATTAAAAGACATACAACAACGGTTGTTTAAAGTAACCATTATGATAGACTGAGACATACAACTACGGTTGTTTAAAGTAAAAATTATGGTAGGTAGCGCGCTACTTGATTTAAAATCACGGTCGTACGACCGTGGTGGAAAGAATCATATATACAATCACACCTTACCTCACAATGGTTGGTCGAGCATTATGGTATCCATTTTCCAATCATTGTGATATGTGTTTTCCGTAGTAGTGATAATTGATTCAACGTACAAGACAAACAAGTACAGACTTCCATTATTGGAGATGGTTTCTGTTACCTCTACTGAGAAGACCTATTCTGTCTGGTTTGCATTTCTAGAGAGACAAAAAGAGGAGAATGTTACTTGGACCTTAGAGGTGTGTCAGGAAATGTTGAATGACCAAGAATATTCATGTAGAGATTGGGACTCCGTGAACCAAATGATCCAGAACCAACATAATAAGACACATACATCATTTGGTCGAAGCATCACAGTTTTGGAACAAAAATTTAAAGAAAATATTTATTCTCAGTTGGTCAGTAAATTATCTCAAGAGGTTTTGAATTATATTTTTCATGAAGTTAAACAAGTTGATAATGTAGGCTCCGGTAGCAAAAAGCGTGGACGCACAATTGTGAAAATATATGGTCTCCCATGTGATTGTGTTATTGTAAAGAAGGTGAAACTTGATAGCCCGATAAGAATTTATGAGGTTTGCACTCACTGGAAAAGGCTTAAGTTTGATGATGATGGTGTCATGAAAGATGATAAATCAAATATTTCTATCTTGACCGAATGGGAAGTGATACAAGAGAGATTTTTGAAATCCGCTGACAATATGAAACTTCACGTCAAAGAACAATTTAGGAAGATTATTTATCCAGAAACCACCATATCAATTGGTAAAAACAAAAGGTGCTCTGAAGAAGATCAAACTTACACTGAGTGACAATTCAACGTGCAGTCACCTTTGTATTTTAAACATGTTGACAAAGTTTTTCCAGACTCACCAACTCCAAAATCTCAACAAAAAAAAGTTCAAAAGAGATCGCATTAGCAAACCACCTCCTTCGCCGCCTCCACCATAGATTCCATTCATTGACGAGATATCAATTTTTGTGAACAAATACATCAAGCAGATCGTCAATGTTGAGGGTGACGGTAATTGTGGTTATTGAGTTGTTTTGGATTTACTCGGTAAAGGAGAAGATAATAACACACGTTCTTGTCCATAAACTTATCTATTAGTTAATGACTCATAATGAATCATACACACAGTTTTATGGAAAGAAAACTTATATGCAATTTATGAGTCTCTTGTTCCTTGCCTTAGTGGACCAGCAGTAAAGGCAATGTGGATGCACTTTCCTAAAATAGGCCACCTTATATGATGTGCATATAATAGAGTGTGTATTGATCTTACACGATACAATTTTTTGGAAACCTTTTCCCCACTTCGCACTGCCCCACCTCAAAATCCAAATGATTGTATGTTGTGTATTTGATGACTTTCAAAATCACGATATTTTGTTCAAGTTTACTTGATGTCCTATACCACTTACATCACCGGAGTGGGAAGCTGATTCAACAACAAAAGCCGATACTTGACCGGATCATTTTGTGGAAAGGATGCAAGATTTCGAGAAATTGAGCAACATTGAAAGAGAATCAAATGTACAATAGTCAAATGGGGTACCACTCATACTTATAGATTTAGTCGACAACAAATCTTTTGATTCGTTTTAGTTTTTCGTCATCATCTAATTGTGTATTAATATTAATGAAGTGTAATTTATACAATTTCAAATATTTTAATACATTTTTTGGTATCTTCCAAAATATTTGTTCATTTTCCAAATAAAACACACATGTTCTATTTTCTGTATGGTTCAGAAGAGGTTTCAGAGATGTATCTCCGGAATAAGATAACATGGTGGTACCAAATTGTATCTCTGAAACCAACACTGATACGTGATAAAAAAATTTAGATCCATATTTATCTACAATTTCTATAAGTTTAGGGGCTCTTATTTTTTATTTCATACAAACCAAAAATGTCTCAAATGTCACAAGAAAACATCACCTGGAATGTCGCAAGTGTCTCCTTCTTCAACCCGACACCCGGGAAAAAGTTTAAGCTCAATGAGTACACCTTTTTGCAAATATACAATACAAAGTGCTTAATCTCCTATCTTATGGAGATAATCGAAAAATTGTGAAGCTCGAGTACCGTTCACCGTCAACTAACAACAAATGCAAGATTGAGTTCAACAATTATGAGCTCAAGATGGATGCAGATGTAAGGGCTATGTGGAATACATTTTTCCATTTCGAAACTAAAGTTCTTATCGAGATGGAAGCGATGATTTTAAGATAGGTCGAAGATATTGTACAGATGTTGAAGCGTTCACCTAGGTATTGAAATGTAATGTCTGATTTTATTTTAACATCATCTATGCAATGCTGATTTTATGTTATGAATGATAATTTAATTCTGTATAAATACAACTTTCTGGTTTTGTACTACTTCTATTTCTGGTTTAGTATACTACAGAGATGTATCTACAGACATTTTTCAGAGAGGCATCTCAGGAAAAAACCACACTTCTAAGACGTGAATCATAATTGACCTACGAAATGTGAACTTGATGCGTTCGAAGATATATTTTCATAATCTAAAAGCATTTTAATATTTTCATGTCTTGCATTAATAATATAATATAAGAGATAAACATGTAAAGAAATTAAGTGAAATATTCAATAGATTGTTGAAAAAGATTCAGCGGGTGTGAAATGGTCATAATACAATTAATCCTTATTTTTTAACAGATGCAAGAACTTTGGAAGTCTAGGGTCCCATTATTGGTAAGTTAGCTTTGTTAGTTAGAGGTCTACAGATACATTTTACAAGGTCATGTGTCAACTTGTCCTGTCTACATCTATCTGGTTCATTGAATTTCATTGTTTTATCTTTATAGCAGTCTTACTTCTTCAATTAAAGATATTAAAAAACTTATTAAAAATCATGAAAGGAAATCTAAATACATATTAAAATATATTATTTAAAATATGAAAAAGAAAAATAATTTAAAGTGGTGATTTCAAATCATAAAATGACCTTAAACCACCTCATATCGAGGGATGAAGAAGAAAATAAAAAAATAAAAAAATAAAAAAATAAAAAATTGAAGTGGCAGTTAGATGAAGGTTGAAGGTCTTCATTGTCTAAAAAATATACATTGTTAAAGACCTTAATACCATATGAGACAGCTGAAAGATATTAAATTTATTTAATTAAATTAAATTATATATTAGTGTTGCTTTAAACATTTCAAAGCATCATTATCCAAGTTGGAAAAACAAATTTGAAAAATATTTATGTTTTTTATCATACAAGAAGGATGACTTTTTGTCATCCTTGAGATTAATTAATTAATGCTTCCAATACAATTAGGCATAATATTACTATTGTCAAATTCACCCACTTCCTTTTTTTTTCAAAAATATTTAAAAATTTGAATTGATAAGATTGCGGGAATGAATTCAAAAATATTTTATAAATGAAAGCTTTACGTACCTAATTTTAAAAAAAAGATATAATGGAAAGATAAGTAGCAGTTGGTTAGAAATTTGCAATAATTATATACTAGTCTAATTGAAGAATTCATATATTTTAATTCCAAGTGGAATTTGTTTAGTTTGTTTGACTCTATAGAATAAAATAGTAATAAGTGCAAGATGGCATACTAATGATTATGCCTTATCCTCGATCTTGTCTGAAATTTATGCATCATATTGGTCGGGTAAGGAATTGGTGCCTTTATAGTTCGAAAGACACCGTGATTTTGAGTCTATCTCTCTTTAAATCATTTCTCGTTTATCATATTATCAAATTTTTAAATAAAATGACTAAAGACATGCTATTATCCCGGAATTTTTAAGTTAGTCAGGATATATATTTTTTAATATTGGTTGAGGTGATTGTGCAGGAGTCTCTGAAGAATATATAGGTCAACCCATCATAGATGATGAATATATTGTTAGTAACTTGCAATAATAGTGGTCTTTGAGAGTTATAAAATTGAGCTCATCGAGGTTAGAATTTGTAATTGTATTTGTCGATTTAGCACTCTGTTAGATTTACTTGTTATATTGTCATACAAAATATATCAAATGAGGCAAAGACTATTTTACTCTATCAACATTCTTAATATTAACGTACCATATTATTTAAAATAGTTTCAAAATTGTTACTACTGATTGCACTGTTATCAGTTACGAATCATTACTCTGGAAATAACGACACCCCCAAAACGTGTCTCTTTCTAGCTCCTTTGTTATCGCCAGCCACTAAGGAAGGGTTATTTGACTAAGCCTGAAAAGAGGAAGTAAACTGAATATTAAAATAAGACCTTATTAATACGCTCAAGGCGATAACGACGGCACTCGTATGTTTTGAATTAAATGACAGTTGCTATTGTAAAAATAAATGTGGAAAGATTCATAAGCCACTTGTTGATGCATTGTCTTACGTGTGAGGCGTTGTTACATTGAGGGCTACACATAGCCGGTTGAAAAATAGCCTGCTTAAAGAATATAGGTTTAATTGTAATTTTAGTTTTTTTTTAAAATTTTTTTTACCCTCTTATTTTAAAAGAAGTTTGATTTTTATTTTAAAAATTTATAAAATAATACAAACGAATGATGGTGATGAATCAACAGTGACAGCATATATAATATAATATAATATAATATAAATCCATCTGTACGTACAACAACAAGCAAATATAGTGCCCATTCCATAGACCATTTTTCATGGTAAGGCTTTTCTATGGATTGTATCATTGAATTGTATGTATAACTCATTTGCGACCTTTCATAGTAGGATGGTTTGAAAACTACAATTGTGCTGCATGTTACTTGTACCACGGGATACAATGATTTATACTTTAAATTATTATTTCTCATGATTTGACGCGTTAATCTGGCATATAAGGTTAATCATAACGATCAAAGTGACTGAACTACCACACAAAAGGTTAAAAATCAACAAGTCGTCCACGAAGAGGCGAAATATGTCAAATGACGAAATGAGTGTCAAAATTCGAGCTACAGTAATTAATCATGGATTTGTCAAGCGAAACTGCCGACAAGATCAGGAGACTGGACATATGCAATTCTATTCTTTAGTTAGTTATTTTTATTGTTGGATAAGGCAAACTAATTTCTATGTCATTTGTAACTAATGACTCATTTAGAACTAACTTTAGGCAAAGAGTGTCGCTCCTTTCCCCTGTGAGGATGGGAGACATCTCTTATTTTATAACTCTTAAAATTCTGCAGGGTGGTTGTCGGAAGATACTATATCCTATAGAAGAACTTGAATTTTCAATAAGAGGACATCAAATATTATGATCAAAAGAAACTAATATGTCACATTAATTAAACAAATCAGTCAAGTAAATAAGAACCTTTGACTGGGTTATGTTAATTAAAACCTCTAACTGAATCAAAAGTCCAAGTAAATAAGAACCTATGGCAAATCGGTCAAGTAATTAACATACCTCTGGCCTGGTCAAGTTAATATATCTTCGACATCTCGGCTAAGTTAACATACCTCTCACTTGGTCAAGTTAACATACATCTGACCTTAAACGAAAGTCCAAGTTAATATTCATCTGACATCTCGTTCAAATGTTAACATACCTTTGACCTTAAGCGGTTTGATTAAATTATCCCCATCCAAACACCGAGATCCGCTATGATCCACCCTGGAAGGGCTGGTCTGTGTTTAAAATAACGAAACCCATCAGTCAGTAAGGCTCGTCTTACCTGGGCTTTAAATCTATACACTACAAACCTCAGCTAAAGGTAAGTTAAGATTCATTTGGGACCAACCATTCTATTTGATTTCTAGTCGAACAAATCAATTGTTATCAAAGAGATAAAGCGCATTACGGTTACATAGCAATTCTAAAAGGACTAACATGGTCATAACTAAAACAATCTCATGATGACTCGAATATTATTGTCAAAGGATCTGGAAAGTGTCCAAACATTATAAAATCCAATGAGAATGATCTCTGATTTTAATCACACCAAAGATTCTCAGGCATCAGACCCCAACTCACATAGGTCATGTAAAGAATGAGTCAAGATATACTCGACATTTGCTAACCTATGAAACATCTGAATCTTTTAGAATTTGATTACTACTAATATTCGAAAATCCACATGAGCTATCAGAATTCTAATAACAAGCCAAAGCCTCGGCTTAGTTAAAATAGGACGTCAACTGGTTGACATTCCACTAGGGCTCTCTATATTCTCTATGTCTAGAACCTATCAGATTCTACGACAATAACAGGTCGAGATCTCATTGGGGCTCTCCGGTTTGTTTATGTCTAAAATCGACAAGGTTCTACGACGACAACTAGTTGAGATTCCCATAGGGCTCTCCGACTTCTCTATGTCTAAAACTTATCGGGTTCTACGAAGACAACAAGTCGAGATCCCAATAGGGCTCTTCCACTTCTCTATTTATAGAATCTACCACATTCTATGATGACAACTGGTCGAGATCCCACTAGGTCTCTATGGGTTCTCTATATCTAAAACCTACCGGGTACTACGATGAAAATAGGTCGAGCTCCCACTAGGGCTCTCAGATTTCTCTATATCTAGAACCTACCAGGTTCTACGACGACAATTGGTTGAGATCTTACTAGGGCACTCTGAATTCTTTATATCTAGAACCTATCAGATTCTACGATGACAACATGTCGAGATCCCACTAGGGTTCTCCAACTTGTTTATGTCTTGCATTTTATAATTAATATTAGAATAATTTAAGATTATTACGAGATTTAATTATTGAATTATGATAGTATTAGGGTTAATTAGGGAATTTTTAGGGATTAGTTAGAATAACTATCTAATTAGGATTAGATCATTACTAAAAAATTAATATAATATTAATCAACCCATTTTTTCACATATCTTATAATATTTGGTTAATTTCCTTATCCAAATAAATGAATAATTATGTATATAAATAATTTACCCTATTTTCTAAATCAAACTATAACCAATATAAAATCAACATCAACTCACTTCAAATTTCATGATCTCTGCCCCTGTGCATTGAGACATTTTTATTAAACTTTTTTCCATCCTGATGTGTTGAAAACTTTTCAAAGCTAAAATCAATAAACACTCAATCATTTTCTAGCCGAACTACAGTACTCTGAACCTTCATATTGTTTGAGGGTACGTAGGCATAGAGTTGAAAGACTCTAACGAATACAATTATAAAAACTTTGTTTTGGTCATTTTTATAATTAAATCTTTTTCTTAGAAGATAATAAAATAATTTTCTTGTAAATAAATTAGTATTAGTCATAATGATAAATAATCTAAACGGGCATCTCTTAAGAAAATTTAACCCTAGAACTAGAGAAAGCTCTCATTGAGTACAATGGAAGTGAGGGATACCTAACACCTTTCTCTTACTTAACTGACTCTCGAACCTTAATGTCTCACCCTTAACTTTAGATTTTATCATTATTCCCTGTTCCTTAGGAACAACTAAAAGATGGTGGCGATCATGTGAATCATGCCTTGTTTGCAATCCGATGAAACCCCAACTCATGTCTCCCAGTTGACTTTGGTTAACTGTTGACTTTTTGGTCAACCAGTTGACCAAAGTCAACCATTCCAAGTGTGGTCTTTCCAAACCTAACTTGTCTTGTTATGGACTATTCACATATCATTTTAACAATAATCAATAATTAGGTTTTGTTAGCTGACAACATTGATTATGTTTCTTTCCATTGATTAATGTCTATTCACGTTAACAAAGTCACGAGTAACTAGGGTGTCAAAAGCTTTCATTCAATTTCTAATGCTCATGTATACTTTCCATGTTAAAACTTTTACTTTCCATTTCCATTAGCATTTCGATTAACCTTTTCAAATCCAATTTCAGTTTAGTTTTGAATCGTTTTCAATTCACATTTGAAAACCAATTTCAATCAACATCTTGAAACCATTTGAAATTAACTTTTAATTAACATTTTGACCTTTTTAAATTAAACTTTTCAAAGCCACTAAATCCATTTTCAATTAACTTTGAAGCCATTTTCAAAAACCTTTACTAATGTTTAATCTTCCATTTCAAACTTTTTCAACATTTGAGTCCATTTCAAATTAAGGCCATTTGAATCAACCATTCAAAACCATAATTAACTCACAAATAAATCTACATTCATGATTAACTTCACATTTTACAATAATATTCAAGACATTTTCAATCACCATTAATTTTCAAATTTAATTCAAACAAATTTTCAATACAACTTCCAAATTTAAACCAAGTGTCAATTCCAAATTCATTCTTTTCGCAATTAAATTGACCATACATACAATTCATACATAAAAACAAGTAATACTCCATAATATGTTCCACGTAAAACAATTCCTAAGCATTAAATTGACCATACATACAATTCATCACTTTGAAGCCGCAGGCGAAGTGATGGAACACGGAGAACTAATCGAGCTTGAAGAATGTTGCAGACGCGATGTTGACGCTGTTGAACGATCCTGGCTTTTTCTGCATAAGCGTTTTAGGTTTGGATGTGTGCGTTTGAGCTTTCACGTAAGCGTTTTCCACCGGTAAGCTTACGCGTTTGGAGCCTTCTGCTTGTGGTTTGTGTCTTGGACTGGGTTTGGGCCTAAGGCCCAAACGAAATGGTTCTATGTTGTACCCCCTTCAACCATCTGAGGCGTTGGGCCTTGGCTCCATAGGTCCAACCGCAGTTTAGATGTTCTTACTCCATACAGCGGGCCTACACACCCTCCTTTATTCTACAGGCCCATCTCTCATCTCTTTATTAGGTTTTTCTTGCATAGTTTAATTTGTAATTAGTTTTTAATTTTGATTAGTTAATATTTAGTTTAGTATGATTAGGTTATTAAGAGATTTTAGGATTTAGGTTAATTGGGGGTTAATTTTGATTTAGAAGAATTAGATTTAGAGTTTAGTTTTAGAAATTAATTAGTCTAATAGATTGATTAGGTTAATTTTGGAATTAGATTTTTTAGAAATATTGGATTTCACTAATTTTTATTAGTGTTAGAAAATTAGTTTTAATTAGTTTTAGAATTAGAACTAATTAGATTTGTTGAGAATTTAGGATTGATTTTAATTAGAATTTTCATTTTAATGATTTATGAATTCATCATTTTACCCTTAGGGTCTAGAATCTTAAATACATGTTACCTTAGTTTAGGACCTTAATCAGAATTGTTGATTTTTTATTAATTCAATAGGGTTTATTATTGTACATAACTCAACCTGTCATTTCAATCCCACTTATTAGTGTTGACCAAAGATCACTTTGGTCAACCAAATCTTTTGTAATTGTATTATAAGCCCCAAGCATATTCAAGTGATCAAAAGACCCTTGATCACTTGCTATGGAAAGTTCATTGTGTTCAAGCTCTTGTGGATATGCTGAATCTCATGAGCTTAAGACATCAAGGTTCAAATACAAGATCAAGACCTCAAAGTCAACATCAATCAAGCATAGCTAGCAAAGTGGACTACTCCTCAAGCATAACAAAGGTATCAACACTTGACAAGTCTGATTCAAGTTGTAAGCCATAAGCCTTAAGTAATGAGGAATGATGAGATTGAGTTTCTCCTACCCTTGTCAAGAATTACTTTACGTATGAGGCGTAGGCCCTAGCTATTCAAAGCATCTGTCCTCATTCATAGACTTTAGCATAATTCGTGTCAAACAATTGTTAAGTCTTCTTAATACAACAAACAACATGACATCATCAAGATTAATAATCAGAAGCTTCTAACCACACATGTCAATCATGATAAGGGTTACAAGCTATGAGCCTTAAGTAATGAGGAATGATGAGACCGAGTTTCTCCTACCCTTGTCTAGAGTGACTTTGCGTACGGGGTGAAGCCCCTAGCTATTCAAAGCACCCGTCCTTGTTCATAGACTTTAGCGCAATTTGAATCATGCAATTGACAAGTCTTCTTCAAGCAAGCATATCAAGTATTAAACACTTCAATAATAGAGCATTTATGCTATTAGCAACTTGTGGTTGTACACCCTCTTCCATTCAATTTTTTACCTTGTAAGGGGGTAAACCTTGACACCTGTTCTATTTTCCTTGTGAGGTGGTAAACCTTAGCACTTGTTCTCTTTGCCTTGTGAGGTGGTAAACCTTGACACTTGTTCTTTTCCTTGAGAAGTGGTAAACCTTGGCAGTTCAATTCCTTGCCTTGTGAGGTGGTAAACCTTGGAAATTCAGTTCTCTTTGCCTTAAGAGATGGTAAACCATGGTAGTTCAATTATTTGCCTTATAAGGTGGTAAACCTTGGCACGTATTATTTGCCTTGAGAAGTGGTAAACCTTAGCAGTTCAGTTCCTTGCCTTAAGAATTATAAACTCTGGTAGTGATACCTTATCTAGAAGGTTGTGAATCTTGGCACTCCTTTTCCAGCCTTGAAGGGTTGTATACCCTGGCATTCAATTGATTTTCCTTTGTTTCATCCCTAGTAGATTGAACTACGATTGCTCTAATTTTCTCATTGCACGATGAGAATACGTAGGCACGAGGGTTCGAATCCTTCGCGAGCATACTTATATATTGTTCCTCCATTCATCTCCATGATGCATTCATATTCTACCTCTTTCACTCCATGGGATACACATATATCTTTGAGCCAAATATAGTATCTCTTTGAGCTCCATCTTGTGTCACCTTGTGAACCAAGAGTTGTTTGCGTTGTGAAACCAAACACTTAATTCCCTTTGTTTTCGACTTTACCATATAATGGCGAATGTTCGGACTATCCACATATTGGTCAATGCCAGTTTTACTCTTGGATTCATATTTCATCCCTTTTGGAGTTCAAATCAAAATCCTTTGGCATATCAAATTTTCTCACCCCTTTCTTGTCTCTATGTTTCTACTTTTATATTTTATATAGGTAATCCCCAAGTTGAGATTGAGGAGTGATAACTTTGGTTACCGAGGATGGCGTAGTTGGTCTCTTGCATAGTTTTCTTTTTCTTATGTTTTTTCGTATCTTTTATCGGTGGTCTAGTTTTGTATCCGATGTCGCACAGATATTGTGACATAAGGTTGGAGATTTTGCTATGCCATTAAGTTATTTTGAAAATATCACTTTGTTATGTTTTATTATGCTACGCTTTGACTTAAATTTCGCATTTGAAATATTAATTGAAAGGTTTTTGTCAATGTGAAACCCTTATTTTTATCTTCATATTTTTCTAAATGTTTTATAAATTATACTTGGGGTTTAGAGTGTTACACCTGGAGAAATTTTGAAATCTATATGTTTAGGATTTAGTTGTTGTTATTGAGTTTAAGTTTGAGATTGGGACTAAGATTATATTTTTTGTGATTCTTTGTGCAACTCTCATCTTGTTCCTCTAAAAATGTTAAGAGGACATTATAGTGACATAAAATACAATTTAGTTTATTATATCTAATGTTGATTGTTTGTTTCACTAATCCCTCTTTGAACATATAATCTATTAAATTGTTTTTGCAAATAATAATATGAATAATTATGTTGTATTTGAAAAACATCTTACACTAATCAATATTTTTTAGGCATTTTACAACTCATCTTTTATCTCACTTTCTTTAATCGTTAAAATCTCTCAAATGCTTCCAGTTTTCGTTCAACTTTCTTTCATACTTGTTGAATGAACAATTATAGAAGAAAATTGAACAAAAACTATAAGCATTGAAGATATTTTAACAATTAAAGAATGTGAGATAAATGATGAATTGTAAAATGCCTGAAAAACAATAATTAGTGTAATTTGTTCTTCAAATATAATTGTTCATATAATTATTTTGTAAACCAATTTGAAAAGTTATACGTCCAGTTTGGGATAAATGATACAAACAATCCACATTAGATATAATAAACTCTAGTTTGTTTTACCTGTCAGATATATTTCAAAATCGAGGGATATGTTTTTTCGCTATTTAAAAATTCCTTAAAGGATCCCACTAGGGATCGAACCCATAACCATTGTCATTTTACCCCTCGATTATTCTAAAACTGATGGGTATAAAGTGGAAATTTTTCATGTCGTCATTCGTTATCTCACATTTGTAATCAAGGTAAAATCTACTTCGTGCTGAAGTAGGATGTGGTTTTTTGTAATAGTGATACAATATTCTAAAATTTGTATTATTTTTGTTAAAATCTACATGTACAAATTTATTTAAATTTTTTTAAGCTTCTTCATTATCATCGTTCTAAAAATTGGTGAAGATCAAATGTTGGATTTTGTTGCATACCCTTATGTATGCAATATAATCTCAATGAATTTGCATGCATTAGTTTTTGGTATAAAATTTAGAAAGGTTAGATAAAGAAAATAATCTATCATGTTATAAGACAAGAGATTACGTAAGAACACCGATCTTGAACCAATACTTTTTTCTACACTTGCAATTCTTCCTAGATATTTTTCCACGCTTCTTTAAGTTTCACTTTTTTGAATCCAAATATTTTCATTTTGAATGTTTGTCTTTCACAATGTAGCATCCAAGATATATAATTGTGGCCTCTGTGTTCTATTTGGTTGGCGTGACGATTTCACACGGATCACTGATGTTTCTTGTAGAATGATGTGTTGGCAATGTCTTGAGCATTGATAATTTATAAATAGATGGTAAGAAATAAACTATTATTTTTAAATATATAAAAAATAAAATAAATAAATACTTTTTCCCTCAGTATGAAGGAATATATTACTTCTATTACAGTTCCAAAAAGAAAATGGTCATCATCTTCTCAGTAAGATTAGACATAGGTTTCTAAATATTGTCACCCAAAGAAAATATCAAATCATTAAATATTTTTCTTGGATGATAATATTGAGAAATTATTCCCAAATATAAAAACTGATTACAATAGGTGAAATCAACAACAATAATTTTTTTTCTGTGAGATAGCTTGCAAGACTAGTAAAATGTTTTGTTCAAGGTTAGTAAAATTAGTCTCTTGAATGAATGAATGAATGGAATAACAACAACAACAATAACAAAAACAACAAAAGCAACAACAAAAACAAAAACAACAACATCATCATCATCAACAACAACAACAACACCAACAACAATTACACCAACAATAACATCATCATCATCAACAACAACAACAGTAACAACAACAACAGTAACAACAACATCAAATGCAACAACAATAACAACAATAATAGCAACATCAACACCAACAACAATAGCAACAACAAATACAAGAGCAATAGAAATTGCAACAACAACCACCACCTTGAAAGAATTCTTATTTAATTAAGAAAACCTAAAATACTTTTCTGCCTTACGATCCATCTCAGAAAACTATATTTAGAAATTTGGAGCGACATCAAATTAGTTAGATTAAGACAAAAAATAATTAACATATACTTTTATGGACGAAATTGAGTAATCTTTCTTCTTGGTTGATGGTCTAACCAAAGGAATATGACTTAATATTTAAATAAAAGAAGAAGATTGACTCCATTATAAAAGAAATAAAAAGATAAATTCTTATTGCATGGATTTAAAGCATATCCCTTAATTAGTGTTCTCATGGTTTTAGGTATTAATCGAGGGAATGATTGATATTTTTTATTAAAAAAATTAAATCGTATCCCTTCCTGAATTTATACCTCAACTTTTTTGTTGGATATGATATAATTTTTTTATCATAAAATAGTTTGGAGGAGGATTTTAAAGTGATTATATAAATTCTTTATATATATTTTATGTTATTATATGATTCTTAAAATCAAAATATAATAATAATAAGAAATTATTATTATTCTATATAAAATCATTCTTTCAAAAAATATTAAATAACAATTTTTTTATATATATTTTCTTAAAAAATCGTTTTTCTAAATCCTCACTTTTCTTCCTCTCCAAATTCACAAAGAAAACCTTAAAATATTGTGCAATTGCACAATGTGGCCAAAATTAATGTATTATATAATGTTTTAACAAAACCTAAAATATTCCTTCCATTGCAAACTTACAATCAAACATGATTTACATGTCATTTCATCTATCCCACACACATCTAAAACCACATGCCAAGATATATAACATATCCTCGTACCTCAAATCCACAAGGTACTCTCATCTTTCTCCCTCCAAGAGAAAATGGAAAAATGAAACAAAGAAATATTTTCTTGTTCAAATATCACAACCTTATTGGATCATGTAAAAGTGACTATTCTGCTACATCATGGGAAATGTATGGAAGATATTTTAGAGGTTGTCATGAAAGAACTAAACACCTATCGGTCACGAAACAATGCGTTCATTATCAAAAACCGAGAAGGCCTTGGTTGGAATGTCTTCCTCCTATAAAGAACAATTGTAGAATGATGCTGAATTATTTGGAGGAGAATTGCCGTCAACGAGTTTTTCGCCTTAAGGGCTATGGTCATCCGTGAACGATTCAATTTATGAAAATCTTGTTTGGAGGAGGAAGAAGATGACTGCGGAGCCACCACAACAGGCGGCGACTTCTTGTGCTTGATACACCGGAACGAACCAGGATGATTGGACGGCGAGCACGCGCAGGTGCGACGAGGTTGGTTTGTGTGGGAAAAAGAGTTAGTCATGGAAGAAGTATTTCCTAAGGCCATGTAGAGAAATCGAGAGAGTATATATGTAAAACATATACTAAGAAATTAATAGATTAGTCAAAAAGACATTATATAAGTACGAGAGGTTTGTAGTTTGAGGTTGAGAAGGTGGCGTAATAGAGTATTGATTATGCTATATTAGGTAAACTCATTGATGGTCTTTTGTTTAAGCACGAATTCTTGGTAATTATCTGGTTGCTCGAGCAATTTTATAGGAATTTATTGGCCATCGCTCTAACACAATTTTTACACCAAAATTTGACATCAATAGTTCACTTATTTATACAATGAACAATTTTTATATTTTTGCAAATATTTTTTTATATAAAAAATTTATATTTTTAAAATAAATAATTTTCTTAAAAAATATATAAAAAATAGTTTGTAATATAAATATTAGATTAGGTCATTAATCAATTTTATTGTTTCATCAATCATAAAAATATATATATATATATATATATATATATATATATATATATATATATATATATATATATATATATGTTATTATTCTCCTATTTTAGCTAGAACTTATTAACCATTTTTCTATACTTCATTAATCCACAAAAGATAAGGTATTAATCACTTATTTAAATATTTGCAAATTCACAATATTACATTAGGTAAAATAGATGGTTAATGATATGCATTTTGTTGATTAAGAGAGTAGTGAGAGTGGTTAATGAAGTATAGATAAACAACAATGCACAGTAAAGGTTTGTCAACAGATGAGAGAGAAAGTAGAGAGAGAGAAGAGAGAGGGAGAGGCAGAAACAACAAGCCATGGACGGTTGTGTCTCATAAGAAAACCTTTCACAAGAAGCGCCACTGGGATAATGCTAGAGATGACCGTCGCAACAATCTTAATAAAGAGATAAAAAGAAATCTTTATCTCTTCTTTTTCGGAAGGATACATAGCTCGTGATTTTTATGGGGTTTTCTTGCGGTTTGGAGCGGTGGATGAAGTGGTTATTCTGGCGAAACGTGATGTGAGAAGGAAGAGTTATGGTTTTTTCGCTTTTATGATGCTAAAGATGAGAGGAGACTCGTCATTAAACTCGATAATATTTTCTTGGAAGAGATTAAGATCCAGGTGAATGTTCCTAGGTTTTCTAGGAGGATGAATTAGGATATAAATGACGAATGTAAAGATTCCCAATGTAAAGATTCTGCACAAGTTCAAGGTGTCGGACTTTGAGAAGTATAAATGCAATTCTTGCCCTCAAAGTCATCTGGTAATGTATGCTCGCAAGATGTCGACCCAGACAGATAATAATCAACTGTTAATCCATTACTTTTAGGATAACTTAACTAGTGTCGCCCTCAAGTTGTACATGAGTTTGGACAATGCACAAATCAGTATTTTCAATGACCTTGGAGAGGCCTTTATCAGACAATATAAATATAATTTAGACATGGAATCAGACATGGACCAACTCTGAGCCATGTCTCAGAAGGACAATGAGAGTTTTAAGGAGTATGCTCAGAGATGACGTGAGGTAGCCGCCCACATATGTCCTCCACTTGAGGAAAAAGAGATAACAAAGATTTTCCTAAAGACTTTGAGTTTGTTTTACTATGACCGTATGATCGCTAGCGCACCAAACGAATTCACTGAAATGGTGAACATGAGGATGCCACTTGAAGAGGAAGTCCGTGAGGGACGTTTAACTAAAGAATTGAATTCTTCCAGTAATGTTAAGAAGTTTGGAAGTGGGTTCATTAAGAAAAAGGAACAGGAAATTAGTGTTGTTTTGCATGGCAAACAAAGAAGAAGGTATCAACCACAACATGTCACAACCGTTTCTCCAATTATCAATCCACCAGTGGTAGCTCCAGCCTATCAACCACAGTTTTGTCAACAACCTACTCAACAATCTACTCAACAACAGGCTTACCCACAGTTCAACAACAACAATCGTGTCTAAAGAACACCCCATTTTGATCCTATTACAATGTCATATGTAGAGTTGTTCCCGGATTTGTCAGCCAAAAATCACATTCAGACTCGATCTCCACCCGCTGTCCCAAAAGAAATCCCTTATTGGTACAAAGCTAATCAATTCTGTGCGTACCATCAAGGAGCGCCTAGTCACAATATAGAGAATTGTTATGGCTTAAAATCTGATGTTCAAAGGCTGATTAAAGGTGGCATTTTGTCCTTCAAATATGTTAATCCGAATGTGCAGGTTAATCCCTTACCCCAGCATAGGGGGCTTCAGTAAACATGGTGCATGGTTGTCTAGGAAAATTTGCAGTCTTTGAGGTTAGGTTTATCATAGAATCCTTAGTCAGAATGCATACTAGTTTGACAAGGCTTGCCTTCGTTGATCATGAATACAATTATACTGCTTGTAGAATTTGCTCCGTAAATCCATGTGCATGTCCTCTTGTACGCCAAGATATTCAGAAGTTGTTGGATCAAAGGACTATTAAGATCACCTATGATAGGAATCATGATAATGATGAAGTTAATGTTATAGTACCTCTGTTCAATGTTCCCAAGCCGGTGGAGATCATTTACGACAGCCGAAAGACTTCTGCTTCTCCTTTGGTTATCAGTTTTCCTGGTGCAGTTCCTTATAAATTTTACAAGGCTATACCATACAAGTATAACGCCACCATGATTTAAGATGGAATGGAGGTTACTTTGCCTTCCGTTGTTGATATTGCCGATGAGAGCAGAGTCACAAGAAATGGGTGTGTGTTTGCCTCTACACCTCCCAAGAAGAACTGAAGATGTCGCTGTAGGGAAAACTCAGGTTGAGATTCCATTTGAGTAGGTTGGTCAGTCTAATGGTTCAAACCAGAAGGTGGATAATGATGAAGTGCTGAAAGTGATAAAGGAAAGCGAGTATAACACAGTGGAGCAACTGTTGCACACACCATCAAAGATATCTGTGATGTCATTGTTAATGATCTCCAAGCCTCATCGAGAAGATTTGCAAAAGGTTTTATAACAAATGTATGTAGATCATAATGTGACCGTGGGTCAATTTAACGGTATTGTAGCTAACATAACTGCTTGCAACAATCCGAGTTTTTGTAATGAAGAGCTCCCTGAAGAGGGTAGAAATCATAATATGGCGCTACATATTTCAATGAAATATGTGAGTGACGCTCTTTTCTGTGTGCTGGTAGATACTAGATTGTCACTGAATGTGATGCCTAAATCAACACTTTCCAGATTATCTTTTCAAGGTGCTCCAATGAGGGGTAGTGGGATTATTGTGAAGGCTTTCGATGGTTCTCGCAAAACTGTTATTGGAGAGGTAGACTTGCCTATGACTATTGGTCCTCACATTTTTCAGATCACGTTCCAAGTTATGGACATTGAAGCGATATACAATTTTTTATTAGGTCACCCGTGGATCCATGAAGCAAGGGAAGTCACCTCTACTCTTCATCAGAAGCTCAAATTTGTAAAGAATGGGAAATTTGGTGACGGTATGTGGAGAACAAGATTTGATTGGGAGCCATCTTTCATCATTCTCTTATGTTGAACCTGAAGATGCTATTGGAACCCAGTTCCAAGCCTTGTCTATTGTTGATCAAGATATTAAGATAAGTGAGGCATCCATTCGTTCTCTCAAATATGCGCAGAAGGTGGTCAAGAGTGGTGCAACTGATGGTTGGGGAGAGGTCGTGATTTTTCCAGAGAATAAGTCCCAAGAAGGTCTTGGTTTTTCTTTCTCGTCTGCAAAGGTTATCAAAAAGGACTCGGTCATACGCCCTATTCAAGAAGCTTTCTGCAGCGGAGGTTTTATTCATGCCACTCCGCCTAAAGTCAGTGTTATTGTAGAAGACGGTCCTGAAAAGGATTCACCAGACCTCGTTGTGCATGGAGTGGTTTGTTAAAACTGGACTGTTGTTGATGTCCTATCCATTATTCACATTTCTAAGCAATGTTTTGTTGTCCTTTTGCTCTGCCCAAGGCGAACGAGTATTTTGTAGGGCTTTCTTTTAAAAATGTTTCCTTTTGCTCCGCCCAAGGCAAAAGAGTTGGTGTCAGGATTTTGTTTCAAGATTTAACAATCACTAATAAAAGTGCCACCTTTTTCTTTCTCTGTTATTTGTTTTTACTTTTTTCTTTTTCTAGAGAATGATAATTATAAAACAAAAAATATAATAATCACTTGCAACATTTGCACACACTTCCACTTTTATCTGTTTCTAAATTCAAGCATAATCACATCTACAAATTAATTCATGAAACATCCATTAAAAACCATCACCATATGCCCTATCCCAACTTTGAATTCTCGGTATTTGAAGCTGAAGAGGAAAGTGTTAAAGAGATTCCTGATGAGATCTCCCGGTTACTCGAGCAGGAGGAAGAAACCATTCAGCGATACGAGGAACCAATGGAGGTAATCAACTCGGGTTCAGAAGAAGATATAAAAGAGGTGAAGATTGGAGCTTTGCTTGTTCCAACTATCAAATAGAGAATGATATAGATTCTCATAGAGTATGCAGACGTGTTTCCTTGGTCCTACCAAGACATGCCAGGGTTGGATACAAATATTGTAAAGCACTATTTTTCTTTTGAAGCCAGAATGTCTTCCAGTCAAGCAGAAATTGAGAAGAACTCTCCCAGATATGGCCATAAAGATCAAAGAGGAAGTCCAAAACAGATTGATGCAGGCATCCTTATCATGTCTGAATACCCTCAACGGATGGCCAACATAGTGCATGTTCCCAAGTAAGACGACAAAGTTCGAATGTGTGTCGACTACAGAGATCTAAACAAGGTAGTTGGTTGAAAACACTAATAAATTCAATATCTTCTCTTTCATGGATAGGTTCTCCGGATACAATCATATTAGAATGGCACCCGAAGATAGGGAGTAAACATCATTCATCACACCATGGGGGACATTATGCTATAGAGTATTGTCTTTCGATTTAAGGAATGTTGGTGCAACATATCAAAGAGCCATGCCAACTATCTTCCATGACATGATGCCCAAATAAATTTAAGTATACGTTGATGACATGATTACTAAGTCCAGGACTGAAGAAGAACGTGTGGAATATTTGTTGAATTTATTTCAGCGCTTGAGAAAATATAAACTCCGCCTGAATCCCAAGAATTGCACTTTTGGTATTCAATCAGGAAATCTCTTAGGTTTCATTGTTATCCAAAGAGAAATTGAAGTTGATCCCGACAAAGTAAAAGCCATTCAAGAAATGCCCGCGCCTAAAACTGAAAAGCAAGTGAGAGGATTTCTCAGACGTTTGAACTATAACTCCATATTCATTTCTCATATGACTTCTACTTGTGGCCCTATATTCAAGCTTCTTCGAAAAGATCAGGATTGTGTTTGGACGGAAGACTGCCAAAACACTTTTGATAGTATCAAAGAATACTTGCTTGAGCCTCCTATTCTGATTCCTCCAGTAGAAGGAAGGCCTCTAATTATGTATTTGACTATATTGGAAGATTCCATGGGTTGTGTGCTTCACCAACAAGATGAAACAAGTAGAAAAGAGCACGTCATTTACTATCTAAGTAAGAAATTCACAGATTGTGAGTCTCAGTATTCTATGCTTGAGAAGACTTGTTATGCCTTAGCTTGGGCTGCTCGTCGTCTCCATCAATTAATGTTGAATCATACCACTTGGTTGATATCCAAAATGGATCTAATCAAGTACATCTTTGAAAAGCCTGCTTTGGCCGGAAGAATTGCTCGTTGGAAGATACATTTGTTAGAATACGACATTGAGTATCATAAAAGGAGTATTTTGGCTGACCATTTGGCTCACCAGCCCATTGATGATTACCAATCTATAGAGTTTGACTTCCCGGATGAAAATGTGATGTATTTAAAGGAAAAAGACTATGATGAACCATTGTCAGATGAAGGGCCAGAGTCGGGGTCCCGTTGGGGATTAATATTTGATGGAGCTGTTAATGCTTACGGTAATGGAATTGGGGCCATCATTGTTACACCTCGTGGTTCCCACATTCCTTTTACTGCAAGGTTGACGTTCAATTTTACAAACAATATAGCAGAGTATGAGGCCTACATTATGGGTCTCGAAGAAGCTATCGACTTGAGAATCAAGATTCTGGATGTGTATGAAGACTCGACTTTGGTAATCATTCAGATCAAAGGAGAGTGGGAAACTCGTCAACCCGGTTTAATCCTCTACAAAGATTATGCAAGGAGGTTATCAACCTTCTTCAATGAAATCGAGTTTCATCATATTCCCCGTGAAGAAAATCAAATGGTAGATGCATTATCCACTTTGTCCTCTATGATTGTTGCGAACCAGTGGAATGATGTGCCCAAAATTGATGTTATGCGCCTTGACAGATCCACTCATATGTTTTCATCATAATAGGTCAAAAATGATAAGTCGTGGTATCATGATATCAAATGCTTTATTCAGAAGCAAGAGTACCCACTTAGGGCATCAAACAAAGACAAGAAAAATTTGAGAAGATTGGCTGGTAACTTCTTTTTGAAAGATGACATGTTGTATAATTTTTTTTGACATGGTCTTGCACAAATGCGTGGATAGACACGAAACATACCTGTTAATGAAAGAGATTCATGAAAGGTCCTTTGGTACTAATGCCAATGGACACGCAATATCGAAGAAAATTTTAAGGGTAGGATATTATTGGTTGACAATGGAGTCCGATTGTTACAAATATATGAAGACATGTCACAAATTCCAGATTTATGTCGACAAGATTCATGTACCTCCAACTCTTCTCAATGTTTTTTAGTTTCCTTGGCCTTTCTCCATGTAGGGAATTGATATGATTGGAATGATTGAGCCCAAATCTTCGAACGAACATCATTTCATACTAGTGGCCATTGACTATTTTACCAAATGGGTTGAAGCAGCGCCATATGCCATGTCACAAAGCAAGTGGTTGTCCTATTTATCAAAAATCAACTAATCTGCCGTTATGGTGTTCCAAGCAAGCTCATCACTGATAATGGATCGAACTTGAAAAACAAAATGATGAAACCGATGTGTGCAGAGTTCAAAATTGAACACTATAACTCTTCTCCTTACCGACCCAAGATGAACAATGTTGTCGAAGTTGTAAACAAGAACATAAATAAGATTATTCAAAAGATGGTTGTGACTTATAAAGAATGGCATGAGATGCTCCCTTTTGCTTTACACGGGTATCACACATTCGTTCGCACTTCAACAGGGGCAACTCCTTTCTCTTTCTTATACGGCATGAAAGCAGTGCTCCCGATAGAAGTTGAGATCCCGTCAATGAGAGTCTTGATGGAATTTGATTTGTCCGAGGCTGAATGGTGTCAGATCAGGTATGGTAAATTAAATCTGATTGAAGAAAAGAGGATGAAAACTTTATGCCATGGTCAGTTGTATCAGCAAAGAATGAAGAAAGCTTTTGACAAAAAGGTTCGACCTCGTGTATTCATAGAAGGGGACCTCATGCTTAATAAGACCTAATCTTCATTTCTGATTCTAGGTGCAAGTGGACTCCTAATTATGATGGCCCATATGTTGTCAAGAAAGCCTTTTCTGGTGGTGCATTAATTCTTGCAACTATGGATGGTGAGGAGCTCCCTCGTTCTGTAAATGTTGATGCAGTCAAGAAATACTTCGCCTAACAAAAATAAAAGAACAACTTGTTAAGTTGAAAACCAAAAATGGAGGTTTAGGCAAAAAATGAGCGTCTCGGTGGACTGAAAACCCGAAAGGCCAGTCAAGGCAAAAATTAGAAACATAAACAGAAATAATCATCCCGGTAGATTGAAAACCTAACAGTGAAATCTAGGCAAAAGTTAGGGATAATGGCAAGTAACTTCATTAGACCAGAATGGATCATCCAAGGTGACCTCATCCATCAAGAGTTCTCAATCAAATGGATCTCAATCGGAAGCTCAAGAATGTTTGGAATTCAAAAGTTGTTAGGGAGATTAGTGGTCATCGTATTTTAATGTAGCATTTTCCCTTTAATTACCATTTTCCAAATTTTGTAAATGATCCATGGAATCACGCCATTTGCTGATTACCATTCCTTCAATAAAATTTGAGACTTTATCCATTTATTTGCAATTCTTATTTTATTCTATCTTGCAAAATATCATTTTTACTTTTGGTAGCAAGTCTTGAAACAAAAGCTTTTGTTTTTTTTAGAAATTTGTGTGTTTTCTTATGATTTGTGAATATAATAAGGAATATCAACAGTTTCTCCAAGAACGGTTAAACCTCAAAATGTAGGACTACATGTTTTTGTGATATGCCTTACAAGCATCCCCGTATGATGGATCTTTACTTCAAGTTTGCTATGACATGTTAATGTGTATGGCTCAGTATCCCCCAGTTGATGCCTTGGGGACTTAGTGTTCCCCAATGAAGTACTAAAACTAATTCCCCAACCAAGCTTTTGATTCAGGTTCCTCCAGCTAAGTGTGGGTTTCTTCACCAGCAGAATACAAAATTTACTTCATCCCTAGTTGAATCTGGAACGTGGAACCCCCAGCTGAAACGAAGTTCGTGTGGTTGTCCTTTTTTATTAGACAAAGATTATCTGGATTTATCATTGATGTTGTTTATCTCCAATGATGGCTAGCCAAATATCCGATTATATTGTGATTTTTATTTCATCACTAGTTTAACTGTTGCGTCTGTTTTGTCAGCATAAACATCACACACATACATGCATACATAAATTATGCGTAGCTAAATTCATAGTCATATTCATTTCGCATTTTCTTGATGTGATTACTTCACCTTGGTTGTATTTCTCCCCAAGTGATACTTTTCTTTTCTCCAATAGAGTTGTCAACCTGAAGAAGAAAGTCTATATCCTTTCTATTTCCCCACTGAGTTGTTCCTCGTTGATGATTTTGCTTTTTCTTTCCTTTCTATCCATGGATCGGGAAAATCCCTTGTTGGGTTTTGTTCCTCGTTGGGTAGTGTCTTGTTTGACAGTTTCTTTCCAGTTTATTCCTGGATTGAACTCGGTCTCTGATGATTTTAATGATTGAGTCTCTCTAGGCTGTGAAACCTGGATTGAGGGTGAATTTGTTTTCAACCTATGAATACTTTGTCCCCTCATGAAGAATCTATTGGTGGTTCCCCATTGAATATGAATTTTATTCCCCCCATCAATGTTGTTACAACACTCCCTTTAAGTTTATACCCAACAACAAGTGGTGATCTCTTCATTTGAGAAGCTTGTTTTGTTCCTGGATTTCCTTGTGAATGAAAAATGGTAATCTCTTCCCGAAAAGTTTGTCTGTCCCCAATGAAGCTATCAACACCACAAATTAACCTTCATCAAATGGCTATCTCTCTGAGAAGTTCCCATCAGAGAAGTTTGAAGATCAACATATCAATTTCCTTTCATCAGATGTTAATATCTCCTAAAGTCTTGAAGAGAAGTATGATGAAGTTATTTCTCATCAAATGGTTGTCTCTCTGGAAAATTCCGTCATAGGAGTTTGTGGAAGATTATTACAAGTCTGTTATTTGCTTCATGCAATGTAAACCACAGTTAATGGCAGCTTCCCCAGTAATTCTGTTATCAAATTATGGTTATCTCTCTACTAAATGTCGATGAGAATTTTAATGAAGATCCATACAAATGATTTTCTTTTTATTTGAGAAATTCATTTAGCAAATTAACTGACTCACATCTCTTTAAATATCCTCGGTGAAGTTATCAATTCAGAAAATGGTTACCCTTTTAGGAGCTTGTTTTCTTATCCTTTTTAAGTGGAAGACTTGATTAAAGAAGAAGCTGAGCCCCATTCATGGCTGTTGACCCGAAGCGTTGGGGAGGTTTATTTTATCCTTTTCAAGTGGAAAACTTGATTAAAGAAGAAACTGAGACCCGTTCGTGGCTTACAACCCAGAGCATTGGGGAGGTTTACTTGCTTTTTCTGAGTGGATTATTTAGTTAAATAAGAAACTAAATCATATTCTGTTAATGGAAAATTGTTATTCTTCAACTGGACTCGTTATTTGAACAGGCGGTCATCTCTTTATTTGATAAATCTATTGCAATCCGATATTTTTCCTGATTTTATTACCTTTGATTAAGCTACCATATGTTTGGTAGTAGGTAATATGTATCTCCCATGTGAAGCTACCTTACGGTTGGTAGTTGATAGTCTCTTCCCCAATGAAGTTCCTATCTTTCCAATTCTCAGAATTGCATTTTTTGTTTTGTTTTTACAGCGAAGTTGCAACCCTTTCCCAGTAATCTTAATCCTTTCCCAGGAATATTAATCATTTCCAGTAGATTAGTTTGTTGTTATTCCCCACATAATCTTTGTCTGCATTCGTATCATATCATATCATTTTGTGGCATCTTAGGGGACAAAATTGTGCATGTTTGTATTTAAGTCAATCCCATCTCGTCGAGACGAAAATGTCAATCTTCATATCTTCGGATGGAAGAAACTTAAATAGGGGCATCTTCATATCTGCTTGTACTTTGTATCTTGAGAACCTTTGGAATTGCATGTTCTGTTTTGCTCTTGTTTTTCTGTTTTAAATTTTGAATTTCTAGTTTTGCCCGGAGTGCAAAAGTTCAAGTGTGGGGGAATTTGATAAGTGCATTTTGATGCACCTTCTTCTATAATTGTACTTAGGCATTTAACTAGTTTGTTTTGCTTATTTTACTATTTTATTATGTTTTTAGATTTAATTTCACATTTTCCTTTAATCTATTTTCATTTGCTGTTTTTAGTTTTAGCGGTTATTTGATACGTGTTCACTATTCGGATCATAACAGGAGCTACGAGATGTCGTTTTGCGCATTCTGATATGCGTTGGAAAGTTAAGAGAAGATTTATAACACTCATGTTAAAGCCCAAATCTGATTCGGAGTGCAGAAGTCTCACATAATTCATTGAAGTTTCGTACTTTAGGAAATAATTTCTTTTGGGTCATTTTTTGGGTCGGGTTTATGTTTTCCGATCCAATTTGAATTATAAGTCTAATCCTTATTTTGTTTAAAAGGAGCAGCCACGTTACTATAACACATTACATAATATTCACGATAACTTTTTGCTTTGTACGATTATGAAGAGGAACTAATCTTCTAGAGTCAATCTGTCGTAACAGAGTTTCCAAGGCTTTGAGGTCTTTATCCTATCAATTAAATTTCGTTTCTCTTTCAATTCTATTCTATGAAAATTCATTTGATTAATCTGTATTTTATGAAATAGTTTTGATTAAATTCGTATGATTGCATTCCTAACTGTTAATCGTCGTTTATGTCGCTTTGTCGTTAAATTGCGTTTGTAAATCATGCTTGCTTGATTCACGATTGTATTAATCCGTTTGTTTAATTCGGAATATAGGAATATCAATCGGTCATATATCTATTGCGCTTGTCAATCGAAATTGACTCAAATAGAGATCGAAGCCGCTTAGGGATTTGGTAGGTAAAAACCAGTAATTACCTAGAAATTGAAAATAGTAGATTGACTTATTTTATAATCGCTTATTTACTTTGTTTTCTAAATTGATCCCTAAAGCATAACCCCCCATAAATCGATTTCAGTAGGTTAACAATAATACAAGAATCCTTGTGATACGATACTCGCGTTGTCACTTCCGCTAAACTATAGTTTTCTAATTACTCGTTTTGACCCGTGCGCGACAACGAATCATCAAGAAAGAAAGAACATTGAATCATTGTTGAACTCTTTCCATATTTTCACTCAAGGAATCTAGAGGGATCAATATTTCTCACCTGAAAGTACTTTTGAAGGTGCAACGGACACACTCCGTTAGGTAAAAATAGTTCATTTTGAACTCCGTCATAAAAGCATCATTTTCACTCATGTCTTGTGATTGATATCATGATATATCTTGTTTGATGCTTTGACTTGACGAACTTTGAAAAATTATTCTTGAGGCATTTTTGCTTGTATGCTTGTATGATCGATGTGTTTTGAACTATTCCCTATGCCATGCCTTTTTCTCTATTCTTTATTGATGGTCTTGATTGGTGTCTTAAGATGTTTAAGCTTGATACATGGTAATGGTTTTGTTCATATGCTTTCTTAGTGCATGTTATTAATCCATGATATTTCTTGTGTGATACTTGTGTTTATGTTTAAATCCAAGGGAAAGAGATTATAGTTGACTTATTGTCATGTACATATTTATTGTGTGTGTTTGTAGCTTCCTTTACTCATCTTGTGCCCTTTAGCCCTTTCTAAACCCTAGTCAAATCTTAGGATTTTCCAAACTTGAACTTCTTTCATAAAAAAACCTTGACTTTAGGTCATTGAATTTTCAAACTTTCTTTCTTCATAAATGCTTCAAAAAAAACTTTAAATATATCAAACTCTTTCTATAAGACTTAAAAACATAAATCTCATTCAAAACTTTTGCCACTTGGCTTTTTCATTTTTAAACCTCTCAAAAGAGACTAGACATGTTTATGTTTCTATTTTGCAATAATAATAATAATAATAATAATAATAATAATAATAATATGAACTTTGTTTCAATCATGTCCGGTTAAAATTTCTAGATTCCGGATGTGAGGTCCGTCGTTACGACGAGACCCAATAAACCAAATTGGCGTATAATTTTAATATTAACGTATTTTAGCAGTTACGATTTTTAGTTTTAAATTAAAAGGTTTTGC
Source organism: Lathyrus oleraceus (assembly GCF_024323335.1). Classification (NCBI taxonomy): domain Eukaryota; kingdom Viridiplantae; phylum Streptophyta; class Magnoliopsida; order Fabales; family Fabaceae; genus Lathyrus; species Lathyrus oleraceus. Next base: position 72,221,247 of record NC_066582.1, on the reverse strand, counting down.
GTGAAAGCGAAAACACTTAGGTATTAGTCAACAATGCGGCTGTGTGAGACCAGACACCCGATCATAAAAATTGGATTTAATTCCTAAATACAGCGTCAACGCTTTAGTCATTAATTAGGATTTATTAGTTTTCAAAAATTGTTTCAAAATTGTAATTTGTGTTGCGACATCACAACTTTTACGGTTTCGAAACATAACATGAAATGCGCGAAAGTGAGCAGTGTTTATAAGTTAATAATTTCTTTCGAAAAATATTTTAAAAACCAAAGTAAACGCTAAAGATTTACTAAGTCCTAGAGGAGTGATTGGAAATTACATTTTAGTCTCGCTTTTAATTTTTTTAGGAAACAAAATTAAATTTTATTCCCCTTCTAAAACAAACAAAATTCGACCCACTTTAAATTTATATATCAACAGTAGATAAGGGTTAAGTTGACTGAAAAGTCTCTGTGGGTTCGATAGATTTTGTATTAATTTGATAAAGTTTGTGCACATGCGGATAAGCTACCACACGAGTCAGAAAATCAACGGGTTCTAACTTATTTAGGGTTATGTTACTTGCTTGCCCCTTTATACTCGGTCTGCAAAAATTCGACATTTGAGATATATATATATATATATATATATATATATATATATATATATATATATATATATATATATATATATATATATATATATATATATATATATATATATATAGCATGTTAGTTTGTGATATTACCTTTAATAAACATCAAATTTTATGTTCATGTTTCTATTTTGCAATAATAATAATAATAATAATAATAATAATAATAATAATAATAATAATAATAATAATATGAGCTTTGTTATAATAATGTCCGGTTAAAATTCCTAGAGCCCAGATGTGAGGACCGTTCACTAGTGTAAATAAGGGATTTAACACCAATTTTTTAGAGATTTAATATCTGATTTTTTCCGGTGTTTTTGCTACCAGTATTATAAGTATGATTTTGACACTGATTTTAAAAAAGACATGGTAAATCGATTTAACACCGATGGTAAACTAGTATTATAAGTGTTACATATTGATTTTAAAACTAACATTCGACCCCTTTTTTTGAATTTTTTACTAAAATACCCCAGCTTTTGAAAAAAATTCCCAAAATAATTCTGATTTCAAAAAAATTCCCAATCTACCCCACTTTTAAGAGGAGGTGTCAATCCAATTGGTGTCTTCTCTTAAACTTAGAGAGGAGGTGCCAATTGAATTGGCTAGGGCACATGGTGCTGCCAATCCAATTGGCGCCCATGTGTAAAGGTTAAAGGGAGGCGCCAATTGGATTGACACCTCTGTGTGTTTTGTAATTTTTTTTCAAAAATAATCTACATGATACATAAAGTCGAAATCAGACCAATTCATATTAATATTAATTCCTGTTTACACAAAAAAGACTAATATTGATGACCGGGATCACCTAACCGACCTATGGTCCCACATCCCCTAGCTACCTGAACACGTGGCCCTAAACCATGTTGATGATTTACCCCAGGTGTTTGAGCATCTGAGGGCACAAGAACATCACTACCAACTGCATGAGATTGTCTGTTGAGATAGTCAGACAAATCAGCATAGTCTTGTGTATGCATCGAAGGTGTACCACCATAGTTGAGTTCATGACCCATGCCAGATTAGTTGGGTTATGTTTGAGTTGTTGGTGGGCGAACGAGACGATTGAAGGGAGACATTGGTGTGAATGATGCGTCGAGGAAAGGTTGGAAAGATTGTTGTGGTGTTTGGTAGAGATAGGGTTGTTGAAGGTTTCAGTTTTGAGATGTTTAGGCCTCTTGGCTATGGTAGGAGGAGGGATAGTTGGTGTTAAATGATCGTTGAGTGTTTTGGCTAAGGCGGCTTTGGTAGGGTGATATGTTGGGTGCGAAGTGATGTTGGGTCTCTAGATGATGATCTAGTTGTTGTTTGTGGTACGGGGTATGCTCTTGGTATTACGGTTGGATGTATGGCATGTTAGAGTTGTATGTTTGTGTGTTTGTGGAACGAAAAGTTTGACGGGTAGGGGGTTATGTGTAGCCGATCTGACAATGTTGTTGGGGGTTAGATGTTGAGGCGTCTGGTGTGTAAGTTTCCTGACGTGGGTCGTATATGTACATATCCTCGGCGATGAACTCAAAACCAACCGATATGTACCAAGCCATATAAGTACGACTTGGTTTTTCTTCAGTTGGCATCACAACGTCAATTAAGACATGGTCATGGCGGTGCTTCCATTTGTGACACTCAAATCTAGCGAAGCTTTTCCATGGGTTAAAGTTCCATTGGTCGTTAACTTTGCGTAGATGCCATTCTCCTAGGTTTGCTGGGGGATATGGGATGTGTTGAAGCATATGGAACTGCAATTTCACACAATCACTATTGTGAATCTTCACAGTGGTGAATCTTATGATTGGTGTGCATGTAGTCCATACGGTTGTGTCTTCTTCGTTGATTTCATGGTCATGATCCAAATTTAGGTATGGACGCCAAATAAAATGAAATGTGAACGTATGTTAGATTATAAATTTGGTAGAAGAAATTAACAAATTATAGCGAAATAATTAGGTTATTATCCTTACATCTGTCGGTCGAAGGTGATCCAAGAGATTGCGATACTGGGTAATACATTGTCTAGGACATATGTTATAACTCATACCATGTGCTGACCATTTGCACCATAAAGGTAAAAATATTAGTTAGAGATAATAATCAGTAAAGTAAGTAAATATATAGCATTTTAAACAACTTACTTTTGTGCATACGGGAATGTGAAAGGGTTGTTGTTGACGGGCGCTAGGGACGGTAGTGTAAGACCCCAATTTGACCCTAAGATCCCTCATGCTATCTCATCATATGCATTACCATTGGGATCACAACTTGGTATCCTCCTTACCCCTCACCCATTGGGTTTGTCTTGGAAGAGATCACCAAGCACTATGTGATTGTATCAGACTTTGTATTTTATCATTTACTAACCAAAATACCAAAAATATGTCTTTGCATTTGTATAACTCTTTTGTAGGTAGGGCATATGATCACCTTGGATTCATCAAGTTCATATATAGGGTTTAAGACCCTTTATGCAAGGAGATCAATCAAGAAATGATCTAAAATGGCTCTAAGCATCATATATGAGTCCCTATGATCTTTACATGGTATTATGATCAAGAGTCATTCAAGAGTTTGGAATTGGTTTGCCTTGGAAACCCTAGTGCATCTGGGTACCTTGTGTAACTTCTCCACCAAGCTTCTTCAACAATTGATCAAATATTTCAAGGGGTATTTCAAATTTCATCATCTTATGTATATATGATCTCCTATGAGTCCCAAAAGTCAATAGAATTGCAAGTTAGCAAGTTAGTTGATGGTGGTTAACCAAAGGAATTCATCTGATCAAAACTGGGGTCCCCTAGACCCTATCTCCTACAATTTTTATCATATGAAAATGATTCCAAGAGCAAAGTTACTCTAAATTACATTAAAAACAACTTTCATGTTAAGGTATAGAGCTAGTTTTGCTTGTAAAGTCATTTTTTATGGTGAAAGATTATAGGTCATTTTGTCTAAACCCTAATTTGGAGGTCAACTTCCTAAGGCCATAACTTGCTCAATTTTTAGGATATGAAAGACTTACAAGTTTCACAATCAAATTCAAGGTGCCTACTTCAACTTTTATGTTTTGAGGAAGAGCTAATTTAACTTTTATGAGCATGTGATATGAGGATACAGTATAGGTCATTTTGGACCAAGACCATTGAACAAGTGATTTTCCCCAACTTCAAAAATGCATAATTCATTCATATCAAATCCAAATGAGGTCATATTGGTAATAATTTTGAAGGATTTTGAAATAGCTACAACTTTGATGAAGACACCTTTCTTATTTGAAGCTCAAATAAAAAGTTAGAAAAGGTGGAATAAGTGAACATATTGCTTGACACTTAGAATTTTTTTTGATATGTTAAAATTTCCAAACTTCCACTTCAAAATTCAGCATGATACAAGCTTCTAATGGAAAAGTGTTCAACATAAGAGTTGTTCCTCTTGATCTGACATTTCTAAAGAGTCCAATTTCATCCATTTTGGACAAGGTTTTAGGGGTATGCGCATGGCTTGAACATGGTATCATCATTTGGCATTGATAAAACTTCAAACAGCTGTAGACATTTGCCTTGCATTCCAATTCACATTCAGACTCACTTACACTTGATTGTGAACCTAATTCAGTGACTTCATGGGCCTGTACACGCCCATGCAAGCATGCATCATCCAGTGCCAAATTTGGAAATTGAATTTGAAGGTGCAAATATCACAAGCTGTAGCTATAAATAGAGGGCTCTAGCATCAGAATTAAGGACCCCTTGCACGGAAAGGAGAAACCTGAGAATTTTCTTTGAAAATTGAGTTTGAATCTCATTGTTTTGAGATTCAAAACTCCAGGGATCCAAATCTTTTGTTCAATTCTAAACCACTTATGCAAGCTTCTTGAGTGAGATCAAGCAAGAATCAAAGCAAGAGTAATCGAGTTCTGCACAACATTGAAGGTATTTTCCATATTTTTTCTTCTCTTAGATTCTCTCTCAATTATCATCAATTCTCTTGGATCCTTGATTGTCTGAAGTCCTACCAATGTAGGAAAGAAGATTGAGTTGCTTTGAGGTCAAATCAAAGCAACTCAGTTCATGTATCTCAAATTTCAACTCCATGTATCTCTCAATATACTTGGAGTTAGGATGAATTGAGGTCAGATTCGTGATCAGTGCCATTTTTACTTTAAAATCATGTCCTTCTTTTTTATTTTTGTGATGGTGATGAGTGGACCAGTCCGACCAAGGTCGCCTGAGAAGATGACCGGTGTATTGCGCCGGTGATGAGCTGGACTGTCCAGAGCCACATGATCATTCCATTATGTTTTAATCACGAGCGTTAGTTTTAAATACCATTTGTGTGGCGCGCTGACTCGTGTACATGGTGGAACGTGTGTTTGGATCCACTTGATCTGCCACCTCAATTAATGAGGGAGATCAAGTGGTCCACGTTTTTTCTGAATATTTGAATTTCATTTTATTTCCTTTATTTTCATTAATTCATATTAATTTTAATATTGATTCAAAAAATATGAGAGTTTCACCAATTATTTTTAAATAAAATCCTCTTTCATTTTCTGAATTAAAATTATTTTTTGGATCATTATTAATATTTTTCATGATTTAATTGATTTTGTGAATATTTTTAAATGTTTAAAAATACTTTTAGGTTTCCAAAAATTATGAAATTTTTTCTCCAAGGTCCTTTGACCTTGTTTGACCTATGATAAATCGCATGGCCATTTCTTTGGTGCTTTGATGAGGTTTTAGGAAATTGACCAACCATTATTTAATTTAATGCATATTTTTATTATTTTTAATTGTTTAAATGTCAAATTAATTGTGCAGAGCCATTTTAATTGACTTTGTGAGTTTGACTTGTCTTTTTGGGCCTTGGTCAAGGTTGATTTGACTTTGTTAGGTTAAGATCATTGGATTTAGGGGATTGATGGAATATACATTCCATCTTCCAAAATGAATGAATGATCTTAATTTGGTAAAAATCCTCCTTTGACCAATTTGTGTTGAATCCATTCCCCCTCCCTCTTCATTTCATTCCCCTTCTTTATTCATCCATGTCATGGACCTATGATATCTCTATATCCTAAGACTAGTTGATTGCAAAATCAACATGAGTATGAATGAGATTAGGTCCACCTCTTTGCATATTCTTTATGTGTGTGGTATGTTTCATGAGCATAGTCCATTTTACTATGTCTCTAACATACATTAACACCAAAATTCTATTGCCCGACCTCAAATAGCGCTAAATTTGTGACACAAAAAGGCATAACATTCTAGTTAGTGAGATTGTAAGTCTCCCCTGTTTCATGGTATTGCGTGGAAACTTGGCCTTTTTTCCTTCCTTTGGAAGATGTATTGGTTCAAGGATCCATGCTTGTGATAAGTGGGTTGAGTGTTTTCCAAATAATGACTTAAACATAACAAAGCAAAAGCAATACTAACTTCTAATCAACTAACAATTAACATTTAATTTCAAGTCATTTACTTTTATGCACTTTAATTTTAAGCTTTTATTTCATTTTCCATTATTCATACCATTCAATTTGTTTACTTTAATGACATTTTCTCTTTGCCCATTTGAGCCATATTTTATGATATATGGTGTTTGTGTATACTTGTTTGTTTGTCTGGTCTTTTGACCTTAATGTACATAATAAGAACAAAAACCCTAAAAAAACATCTTGTGTGGACTGTTGGTTTGATTTGAGACTATTGGACTTAGAATTTAGGCAACACTCCCTATGCAAAGGACTTGGCCAATGCCAACTTTCATGAAGCCAAGTGCTTGTGAAGTGAACATTCATCTGATATAATATTGAAGATCCATTTGAGTTCATTTGCAACATGATCATATTGAAGCTGTTATTTTGAACCTGTGTCTAATGTCATCTTTGAAGTCATCTGATACATGGAATTTTGAAGAAGATCATGGAGTTGAAAAGCTTGGATGTGGCTATCTTTATTTGATGCCTTGCTCTTCATCTTGCTACTTGTGTATTGATATTGCTTGAGTCTAAAGTCCAAGGGAAATTTGGGTTTCTATATGACATTCTTGTCTATTGGATTGCATCCCATTGGTTAGATCTTTTCAACTCTTAACTTTTAAATTTGTGCTTAGGATTAGTGAAATTCTAGTTATCAGACTTTCGATGTCACACGGGTTGTTATGACATCCAATTTTGCACAGACAAGAATTATGCAGAACTTAAAAGTAAGTGCAGTAAATAACACAAGTAATTGTTTACCCAGTTCAGTCCAACATGTGCTACGTCTGGGGGCTACCAAGCCAGGGAGGAAATCCACTATTAGTAGTATTAATTCAGACCTTAAACCAACTGTTTAACCCTATCACTTAATACCTACCCAATGCAATTTCAATCTTACACTAAGATCAGAGTTCCTACTCACTCCCCCTCAATCACCTCAGTGATTACTATCTTTAATCAATATTAAAGACAATTTTGAAGTCACACTTCAAACAACTCTTGATTGTGCTTAACAGCTTTAATCAAGATACACAGCACTCACGCTTAAAAGCTTAAAGTGACACAACACTTACAACTCAATGAACACCCTATACCAATGCAATCATCTACGTGATAATAGCTTGGCTTACAAGATACGTCTAATACAAGACACACACAAATACAGTAGTGAAGTATGATGAACACACTAAATCTTCACGCCTCAAAATCCCCATTCCTGAATGAAGGATTACCATCCTTTTATATTGCAACACTTGGGCCTTGTACTTGTATTCTCCTGAATTTAAGGTCACGCGAGTTCCCCTAAATTCCCCATCTAGGTTACTAACAAATAGGCTATTTTTTAGGTTCATTAAATGTAGCTTGGTTGTTGGTTTCCTGGATTTTCTCTCAGCTGTTGAATCCCTGAAGAATAGCCTGAGAAAAATGCTGAAACAGAAAAACTAAACAACCTACAATATAGCATACGCTGTGAGGAATGAATGTCACAACATTCAGTTTGACATTCAAGTCACTAACCATATGCTAAGTCTGTTTTTCTTGAAAACAGACTGTACAATTTGATGTACTGTACATAATCAATTTGTCCATGCTTCAGTATCAGCGTACATTAATAAATGTCAAAACACCCAATTTTGACATTCACACATAGAGACTTACATCTGGTCTGTTATCCTCTTGATAAGCAGACTAACAATAAATACTGAGTTATAGTAGAACACCACCTGTTCTATTACTCAGTATCTGCTGACAGGGATGAATGTCATAACATCCAGTTTGACATTCAATAAATCCTGTATTAGCTAATCCTGCAGTACACTACTCAGAATGTCATGACATTAGCCAAGACATCAGAGTACAGCTAGATATTCTAACATACAATGCAGTCAAACAAACATCTCCACAGCATGTCATGACATCAGTCAAGACATTAGAATCCAGCTAGTGTTTTACCATACAATGCAGCCAATTAAACACCTACAAACTCCCCCTTTGGAATTTTTTTGGCTAAAACACTTTGGTCTCACAACAGAGTCCATAGCAGCGGAAATCTCACATCTAGCAGGAAATTAACCTAGCTAATACACTCAGAGTGGCAGCACACTCACACACATGGAAGTTAAGTAAAAACTTCACATAGCAGCACACATACAGAAGTTAAATAAAAACTTCTAATTGCAGCACACATATACATACTCACACTCATTAGAAGTGGAACAACAACTGCATAGTAGGGGATCTTGAATCTGTCACGAATATCTGTTTTAACAACACACTCTGTTGTTGTCCTGGGGTTATCACAGGTGTTACTCCCCCTTTTTGTCAAAAATGTTGCCAAAGCAACACTTTAAATAACCAGAATTACACAAACATGACAGAATTACAGTCTTGGTTTTACTTCACAGTTTCAACCAAGTCAACACCCACTTGATCTTGCTTCACAACTTTGGTCAAGTAGTCACACACTCTTGCTTTATAATAGGTACCACCATATCAGATGCCATGACTTTGTGTCTGGCTTCCAGAACCACTCCTGCATGAACATTGTCCTTGAACTCCTGCAGGTGCATAGGCTGCGTCAAGTTAGGATATCTCTGTAACCTCTTGTTGCCACACTTGTTGCAAGTGATACAGCTGTATTTTGTTGACCAATCAGAGCACACTTCCAATTGTTTAATAGGCAGAGATATTAAACAATACATCCCAAACATCATTGGTTGCTATAAGTTCTCAGAGAGACATATTCCCAGTTTTCCCCTTAAGTTTTCAAACTGAGTAGCATCCAGAGTCTTTGTAAATATGTCAGCCAGTTGGAGTTCAGTGGCTACATGTTCCAAGGTAATCACTTTGTCTTCCACTAGATCTCTGATGAAGTGATGTCTAATGTCAATATGTTTGGTCCTGCTGTGTTGGATGGGATTCTTGGAAATATTGATGGCACTGAGATTATCACAGAACAATGTCATGACATTTTGAGAGACATTGTACTCAGTGAGCATCTGTTTCATCCAAACCAGTTGGGAACAACTACTTCCAGCTGCGATGTATTCAACCTTTGCAGTGGACAGAGATACACAATTCTGCTTCTTGCTGAACCATGATATGAGATTGTTTCCCAAGAAGAAACATCCTCCTGATGTGCTTTTTCTGTCATCAGCACTCCCAGCCCAGTCAGTATCACAGTACCCAGATAGGACAGGCTCAGAACCATGTGAGTACAGCATCCCATAATCATAAGTCCCATTGATGTACTTGAGAATCCTCTTGACTTGATTCAAGTGGCTCACTTTGGGCTCTGCTTGGTATCTAGCACACACTCCAACTGCATAGGAAATGTCAGGTCTACTTGCAGTTAGGTATAGAAGACTACCTATCATGCTTCTATACAAACATTGATCAACACTGGGCCCTCAATCATCTTTGGTTAACTTTAGATGAGTAGGTGCAGGAGTTCTCTTGTGCCTAGCATTATCCATACCAAACTTCTTGACTATGTTTTTGGCATACTTGCTTTGGGAGAGAAACATAGAATCCTCCATTTGGTTGACTTGCATTCCAAGAAAATAAGTCAGTTCCCCAACCAGACTCATTTCAAACTCAGATTGCATTTGGTGAACAAAATGTTTTACCATTTGCTCTGACATTCCACCAAAAACTATATCATCCATATAGATTTGAGCAATCATGATTTTGCCATCTTCATCCTTCACAAACAAGGTCTTATCTATCCCACCTTTTCTGTATCCATTTGAGGTCAGAAATTCAGTCAACCTTTCATACCAAGCTCTAGGTGCTTGCTTCAACCCATACAAGGCTTTCGTCAACTTGTACACATGGTTAGGTTGGTTAGGATCACAGAACCCATTCGGTTGTTCCACATAGACTTCTTCATTTAAGTAGCCGTTTAAGAATGCACTCTTCACATCCATTTGAAACAATTTGAACTTCAGAATGCATGCTACACCTAACAACAATCTGATTGACTCAAGCCTAGCAACGGGTGCAAACGTCTCATCAAAATCAACCCCTTCAACTTGAGTATATCCTTGAGCTACTAGTCTTGCTTTATTCCTAGTAATTACTCCTTTCTCATCAGACTTGTTTTTGTAGATCCACTTGGTACCAATGATGTTAGTCCCTTCAGGTCGTGGAACTAGCTCCCATACTTCATTCCTTTTAAACTGCTCCAGTTCATCTTGCATGGCATTGATCCAATATTCATCAGTCAGGGCTTCTTTCACATTTTTTGGTTCAACCTTGGATACAAAACAGGAATTTGAGCTAATTTCCCTTGATCGGGTAGTCACACCACTATTGGGATCTCCTATGATAAGATCCTTAGGATGGTCTTTCTGAATTCTGATAGATGGCATTTTGGTGGGTGCATCGACCTCACATTCAGTAGGAGTCTCCTGTACTTCTTCAGACTTGACTGGTATGTCTGTTGTAGTATCAAGGAATGTTCCAACATCCTCTATGACATCGATTCCTTCCTCTTTATCATCCACAATAACATTTATGGATTCCATCAGGACATTGGTCTTGTAGTTGAACACTTTGTAAGCTCTGCTGTTAGTTGAGTATCCTAGGAATATACCCTCATCACTTTTGGGATCCATTTTCCTTCTCTGTTCACGATCTGTGAGAATGTAGCATTTACTTCCAAAGATATGAAAGTACTTCACAGTGGGTTTTCTGCCTTTCCATATTTCATACAGAGTGGAGGAGGTACCTTTTCTCAAGGTGACTCTATTGTGAATATAGCAAGCGGTATTCATAGCTTCAGCCCAAAAGTGCATAGGGAGCTTCTTTGCATGAATCATAGCTCTGGCAGATTCTTGAATAGTTCTATTTTTCCTTTCAACTATCCCATTCTGCTGAGGAGTTATAGGAGAGGAGAACTCATGACTTATTCCTTCAGACGAGCAAAACTCATCAAACTTGGAATTTTTGAACTCCGTACCATGATCACTCCTAATTCGGACAACACAACTGTCCTTTTCCCTTTGAAGTCTGATGCACAGTTCTTTGAAGACATCAAATGTATCTGACTTCTCTCTGATGAAGCTTATCCACGTGTATCTGGAATAGTCATCAACCACCACATATGCATATCTCTTTCCACCCAGACTTTCAACCTGCATAGGTCCCATTAAGTCCATGTGCAATAGTTCCAGAACTCTGGAAGTTGTAGGATGTCCCAGCTTCGGATGTGACATCTTGGTTTGCTTGCCCACCTGGCATTCTCCACAGACTCTTCCTTCATCAATAAGCAGCTTTGGGATTCCTCTAACTGCTTCCTTGGATATGATCTTTTTCATTCCCCTTAAGTGTAGATGACCAAGGCGTCTATGCCACAGCTTCACCTCCTGTTCTTCCTTGGCAGAGGAGCACATTGTGGAAAAGTTTGAGAGCTTAGGTTCCCACAGATAACAGTTATCTTTGGATCTGGATCCTCTCATAACTTCTTGATTATCTCCATTTGTCACAACACATAGCTCCTTAGTGAACTGAACATAGTATCCTTGATCACACAGATGGCTTATGCTGATGAGGTTGGCCGTCAGTCCTTTAACTAACAATACATTATTCAGTTTTGGGACTCCAAAGCAGTCCAGCTTACCCACACCTTTTATTTTACCTTTAGCACCATAACCAAAGGTCACATAACTGGTAGTGTGAGGTTGTATATCCACCAATATATTCTCCATACCAGTCATATGTCTTAAGCAGCCACTGTCAAAGTACCAGTCTTCTCTGGTAGATGCCCTTAGAGCTTTGTGAGCTAACCTAGCATACCATTGTCGCTTCTTGATGGGGACATAGTGCCTATATGTCTTATGCTTAGGTCTGACATGAGGGGCTTGGTTAGGGTAACCATGAAGCCTGTAGCAGAAGGCTTTTATATGGCCAAGCCTGCCACAGTGGTGACATCTCCATTTCTGGAATTTCCTCTTCTGATGATTATTCATCCTGGTTCCTTGATGTTGAGACATTGGGTGTGACCTCTTCTGATGATTGTAATCTTAAGTGTCGGGTTTTTGTTATCGTATCCACAGGGATTGTAAGATATCACCGCCTTTCGATGGTTGAATTAATTCTTAACTTAAGGTAACAATAGGGTTTTGGTATTTGTCACGGTATCTTGCATAAAAAGGTAATAAAATGCGGTAAAAGTTTTGGTTTGAATATTTGAGAAATATTGCCAAAGTTAGGGTTCAACGATCACTTTGCATGTATTTGTTCGATCAACAATCTTATAAACTCCTTTAGATGATAAATTATTTCACAAAGTCCTCCCAATGTGTTTCTCTCGAACACACATTGTGAGTTTTCCCATTTTGATCCATTGTTTATCTCTAACACAATCTATCAAAATGACAACTTTTTGGTTCAACCTTATGGTGAACAAAATCATTCATTACTATCTCTAGCTAACAAACAAGATTGGATGAAAACCTAGGTTAAGAGTTGGTAAACATCTCTCGATCATAAACCAACACAAAGAGTTTTGAATAAGAACAAAGTTTTCATCATAGATTCACCATTAAAGAGTTTACAAATAAAGATCCTTACATTTACACACAAAGCTAATGATCATCTACATCTAACCTTGACAAATGGAGGACTTAGCTACTCATTTTCATGGTAGCTTGGTCGACAAGTTTCGGAAGAAGGTTGATCAACATCCAAGTCGAATAATCAAGTTTGGATAGGAATCCACCTTCTTTTTGTAAAAGATGGTTAAGAGATGAAGAGAAATGAAATTTAGGTCACAAAAGATCCTTGGAACAATGCTGTAAAAATATTTGGAAAAAGTACAAAAGTATGGAAAAACAAAGTATGGCTCCAAAAAGTGGCACTTGCTACTTATAGAGCAGCTACTGGGCTGTCATGCTCGCTAGGCGAGCAGAATGGCTCGCCTAGCGAGCCCCTAATTGAGGCACCTGCGCCCAGAGAAACAGCCTATCTCAGACTGTCATGTTCGCATAGCGAACAAAACCTTCGCCTAGCGAAGGGCACGCTTCAACCCTCGCTCCAGCGAGGTTGAGAGGTTTTGCTACTGGAATGCTCGCTGGGAACTCGCTAGAGCCTCGCCTAGCGAGTGAGTGCTGGCTGCGCTTTTCACCAAGTCTGGACGTGTTCGCCACACTCCTCGCTGGAAGCTCGCCTAGCGAGTGTGGTGATGTTTGCCTCTGTTAAATACTGGAGCATTTCGCTGCACGCTCGCTGGACGCTCGCCTAGCGAGTCCTTCGCCACAGCCCTCGCCTAGCGAGGAAGCTGATGAATGCTTGTTTCATTTGATCCCTTTGCCACATTTCTTGTGTCTTTATTTTCTATTATTTCATGCCTACTTCCTGCACAATAACACACAAATCAAAGGTACCAAGATAGATTATCATTGTATTGCATTTCATCTGAAACAAAGGTGGTTTCGACATTTTAGCAAAGAAATAGAGTGAAAGATGCCCACATATGATAGCTCAAATAAGCACTTTTGGGCATCTAACAACTCTCCCCAACTAGATTCTTGCTTGTCCTCAAGCAAAGTATGCCCCTTGAAGGACAAGAGCATTTGCTTTAAGAAAAAGGTTTCTCCGAAGTTGGATAAAATGGCTCAAACACAAGCGAATCAGCATATACAAGTTTCCAACGGTTCGAATAAAATAATACACAAGAACTAAAACTTAATAGTAATGCAAAATATATATCTATCTACAACAATATTATTTTGAATGAATCACCCTATCTCTCCTCTTCGAATAAGGAATGAAGAAATTACGCGTTTGCAACCGCGGGAATAATCTCACTCTCTAACAAATAATGAAGAAATCAATTCGATTCATACAATGTCTAACAATTATAAATGGTAATGTGGAAGCACGAAGATCACTAAGGGCTTTTCGGTTGAAGCTTGGTCAGGTTAACAAACAAGGGTCATTTCTAAGGCCATTGAAAACGAAATTGCCGATGCAAAAGAGACATTCACTGTACATTATTCACACATCTCGACTTCGTTCCATTTGTTTCTTATTTGAAACCTTCACAACTCTTATTTCACAACTCAATTTTTATTTTTCACTATTTTTCTTCCAAGCAAGCATTCATTTTCATTCTTTCTATTTTTGTTCTTTTCTTTCACATCATATTTACAAAACAGATGTTTCTTTTCTATATTTTTATTTTCAATGCTTGCTCAGTTTTTTTTTAAGAGTTGTGGTACTTACCGATTCTCCCCAACTTATTTCTTACTCACCCTAAGTGAATGCTCTTAACTTTTTACGGCAAAAGAACAATAATCAAGATTTTCCGGGTTGTAAAAAAAAGATTTTTGAAATCTCGCTTTATTTCAAGCTGAGATTCAACTGTTTAAGCTCGAAGGGGTTAACGAATACTCTCTCTGCTCACAGGTAAGTTGTTTTTGGATGTAGTTGTGCTCGATAGAAAACAAGTGCCTTGATCATTTCTAATTGCTTCCACATATTCACAATAATAAAAGACAAAGCATGAATCAAATGAATCAACAAAACTTATTAGAATCCAGCATTTAAGTGTACAATGGAGGTTTCCTCACAATTTGTGGTTTTAAGTCCTAGATGAAACATTCATTCAATTATGTTGCAAAAAGACAATACTCAATTACAAAAAAGAGTAAAGTTCTAAGTGCATTCTAAAATTCTAGCCGAAGGTAACCATGTACCTTAGCCTCATTCACTTGTTTATTCTTATCATTGCCATCCAAGCTCGGATGCACCTTCATTGGATACTTCTTTGAGGAGCAACCAATCTAGAAGGTTTGCCACTTAACCAACCAAAAATTTATTAAACAAACAAAATTTAAAACATAAATAATAATAATACTTCAAAATATATAATTGTTCATGGGGGACAAAACACCCCAAAAGTACAAAACCAAAGTCAAAATACAGAATCCGAAAATACAATAGAAATAAACATAAAAACTGAAAAATACAATAACTTAACCCTCCAAGGGCTCAGAATCCTCCTCGCTATCGGCTTCAGAATCGGTAGCCTCATCATCATCATCATCATCAGCAACACCACCAGAAGACGCACCAGCGCCCGCCCCCTCACCATACACAGGCCTGTCCACAGGCCAGTTAGCGTTAAGCAGAAACTGCTCACGCGTCATCAATGCATGAGCACCACTTCCCTGCAGCTGTAACCGCTGCATAGAATCGTGCATATCTATCATGGCACGTTGGGTTGCCGCCATCCATTCCCAATTGTAATCGCACACAGCTTGCAGGTAAGGATCTGGTCCAGGAGTAGAAGTACCAGGACCATCAGAAGCCCGTGTACTCTCTGCAGCAGCACTGCCTCTAACATTCTTCGCCCTGCAATATTTAGCCACATACCTGTCATCAATGGGCGACGGGATCCTTACCTGACCCCTTGAGGGTAGTCTCACCCTCGCCTGAATGCACAAACTCATGATTAAGCACGGGAAAGCCAGGGGATAATTCACACGAGCCCCTGACTTTAGCCCGCTCTCAATCACGGACTTAAGCTCATTAGCAATAATCCTCGCCACATCGATCTGGACGTTGGTGAGGATACAATGGACCAAATGTGCCACTGGGATCGACACGGTAGAAGTGTGGGACTTTGGTTGGATGTTTGTCAGCACCATCAACAGAATCAGTTGAGCCAAGGGAGTCATGTCCTCCCTATGATACTTCATGGGAACCCCAGATGGGTTCAGCTCAACAGATTTCCCTCTTAATAGCAGGGCGGCAGAAATGGCTTCAACATCCCGGTGAAGCCGTAAGTCTGTATGGTATGTGTCTCTCTCCTCAGCTCCCAGCTGGAGCGGTTCACCTAGGACTCGGTTAATGACATCCCTATCAAACGCAGCGGGACGGCCGGCCACTCGAGATGTCCAAGTAAACGGCTCGTCATCATCCGGTAGTGCATTCGCATAGAACTCACGTACCGTTGCGATATCATAGTGCTCGAGTGGGGAAATTAACCGATCCCACTTCTTTGTGTCAATCAACCCGGCAAAAGTTCTGTTCGTGCCTTGAGGATTGATGATGAATCTCTTCTCCGGTAGAATTTTCCGTTTCTCCAGAGCAACGTATCTCGCCGCTTGCTTCGCCCCGACAAATTTGTCGGTATCAAATTGGATCGTTACTGGACGGGAAGTGCTCGTTCCCTTTCTCTTCTTTGAAGCGCCGGATCTAGATTCCATCTGCAAAATCATAAAGAGGAAGCAACATACACAAAACAGATTAGACAGCAAAACCAGAAATCAAAGAACTGCCATGCTCGCTGCTGCTTCGCCTAGCGAAGTGGCAGCGAATGCTCGCCCCTGGTTCGCCTAGCCAGCTGCTAGCGAACCTTACGGGTTTTTGGGTTCTGCAGCATTTTCAGAGAAATCTTTCCAAAACCCACATTCTAATGGTTTCAATTTCAGAACCTAATGATATATCAATTAAAGAAACATTCTATGCTATTGGTAATTACAGATTCACATGCAAACCTAAAATTCCCAATTGCAAAACCTAAAATCCCACATGCAAACCTAAAGTTTCCCATACCAACAACTTCATCCTAAATGACATTCAAATCGGAAATAAACAGAGTTCAAACATAAAGAAATTGTATTAGGGCAAACCTTAGTTACACGGATTGATTGAAATGTGAAGTGGGGTAAGGTTTGCAATCTTCCAATTAGGGTTTGAGTGAGTTGTTTGTGAGAGAGATGAAAATGAGAGAGTGAGGTGAGTGTTCGGTTAAAATGCCTCAGCAGAGTTGCAAAAACAGAAAAGTTGTGTTTGGGCCAAAATGAGTGGCCTGCTGAGATTTTAAAAAAGTGCTGTTAAGCAGCGCTCGCTGCTGCTTCGCCTAGCGAGCAGCTAGCGAATCAGCTCGCTACTGCCTCGCCTAGCGAGCATCAAGCGAGCATGACAGCAATTGCCTTTTCCAAAGGCAGCATTCCAGGTACATTCAGCAAGGTTTTAGCACTTGGAAACCCAATACAACAGAATAGGAAAACAATAAATACTTACAATGTTGGGGTGCCTCCCAACAAGCGCTTGTTTAACGTCGGCTAAGCTCGACGGTGCGATGCTCACAGAGGAGCATCCAACGGAATTGTGCAGCTTCCGCTATTCACTTTGTTGTTTGACTTTCCGGGATCCATTTTGTTGAGCAACTTCCTCAAGGGCTTTGTTGTCTTCAAGAGGTTCTTGATGAACCTTCGATAAAATCTGATACCACCCTTTTTCGGAACTATTTGTACAACGCTCACCCATTCACCATCTGCGATAGAACAATTCATCCCGACCTCTACTAATTTGACAGCCTCCTTCTTTTTTAGCACCCGCATCAATTGATTCTCTTCGTTTGTGGACAAATTATTGCTAATGATCACGGGTTTAGCACAATTATCATCAAGGTACACATATTTCAAATGTGGCTCCAGTTTTGGCTCCTCCACTATATTGGTCATATCCACGCCTTCCCTTGTCTCTTTATGATAGACAAGTTCTCCACAAGCTTCTAATTCATGCAACAATGCTTCCATGTCTTTTCCTTTATTTTTGGTTGAACCTTTGTATACTCCGATAAGAAATCTTTCGGAAGGATTAGAAACATGAACCTGGTTTGTGACCTCCACAAGTTTCTCCTCTGTGGCATCAATTCGGAAAGAATCATGTTTATCATTAAGATGCTTTTTGGCTTCAAAAAGATGGAAGGCTACCTCTTCATTTTGGACCCTTACCTTCATCAAACCGTTGTCAACATCAATCATCATGCGCGCGGTTTTCATGAACGGTCGGCCCAGGATGAGCGGAGCATCATCATCCTCTTCCATATCAATAACAATAAAATCAACCGGGAAGAAGAATTTATCAACTTTGACTAACATGTCTTGAGCCACTCCATATGGTGCAGTGGTAGATTTATCAGCAAGTTGCAAAGTCATCTTAGCAGGTTTGATATCAACATTTCCCAATCTTTTGATAATGGACAGGGGAATTAAATTGATGCTAGATCCCAAGTCAATCAAGCCATTACCCATGTAGGTGTCTCCGATGGTTACCGGTAGAGCGACTCGTTCCGGATCGGATTCCTTCCTTGGGAGAGTTTTTTGAATGATGGCACTACATCGTGCATCAAGAAAGATTGTCTCAGGTTCCGTGTGCCTCCGTTTTTTGGTAAGTATGTCCTTCATGAATTTGGCTTACTTGGGCATTTGCTCCAAGGCTTCGGCAAACAGAATGTTGATTTGTAGTTGTTTAAAAATATCCATGAACCGGGCGTAATGCCGTTCATTCTCCCTTTTGGACGGAGCATGAGGATAAGGAAGGTTTTGGATTGGAGTAGCGCTCACTACCTCCTTTCCTTTAGCAATTCTAGAACTCCTCCATCTAGGCTTTTTTACTGGCTCCCTTCTTTCTTCATCACTCTTATTTTTCTCAATCTCCACACTTTTTTTCTTTTCAACTTCACCATTCTTTTCGTTATTTTCAACTTCTTCCTCCTCATTCCACTTCCCTCTTTCACCATCAATATTTTCCTCCACTATTTCCTCCTCATTTTCTTTCTTTTTCTCTCTTTGTTCACTCTCAACTCTTTCGTTATTCTCACTCATCAACTCCTTTCCACTTCTCGTTGTGATCGCCTTACAATGCTCCTTAGGATTTGTTTGCGTGTTTGCCGAAAAGGAAGGACCGGTTTGTTGTTCCGCGAGTTGCTTAGCAAGTTGCCCAACTTGAGTCTCGAGATTTTTTATGGCCGCGTCATTGCTCTTTTGGTTAGCCATTGACATTTGCATGAATTGCGTCAATGTCTCTTCCAACTTCGAAGTTACGACCAGCGGTTGTTGAGATTGATAAGGATTTTGGGGAGGGTTTTGACGGCTAGAAGAACCACCTCCATAACCTTGGTTATGGTAATAGTTACTCCTAGGTTGGAACCCTTGGTTCCATTGGAAATGTGGTTGTTGATTTTGAGGGTGTGGTTGATAAGGTTGTTGTTGTTGTTGTGGTCTCGGTTGGTAGTCCCTTTGGTTTGCCATGTAGTTTACTTCTTCGAACCCCGGAGATGGACAGAATCCGGTGTCATGCTCACCTTTGCAAAGCTCACAGCAAGCTATTTGTTTAGCTTTAGACGGTTCTCTCAACTCTTTAATTTGTTGCGTTAAGAGTTCCACTTGTTGTGAGATGAGCTTGTTTTGGGCAAGGATGGCATCGTTCGTCCCTAGCTCAAGCACTCCCGGCTTCTTCAAAGAGTTGCCCCGACTTTGACTCTGAAGATCATTTAGAGCCATTCGATTTATAATGTTTGTAGCTTCTTCGGCACTTTTTGACAATAAAGAGCCACCCGAGGTAGCATCCAACAACGTCTTGCAATTTGGTTGAAGTCCATTTTTGAAGATATGGATTTGAGTCAATTCATCAAATCCATGCCCTTTACATTTTCGAAGCATGGACTTGAATCTTTCCCACGCTTCATTTAAGGATTCATTGATTCCTTGTGCAAACACCGAGATGGCCGTCTTGGATTCCATGAACTGGTTATGGGAGAAGAATCTTTCGATGAATTTCTCTTCTAACACGTTCCAGTCCGTCATGACGACTGGTGTTTGGTCTAAGTACCAATCTTTTGCTTTGCCGAGCAAAGCGTGGGGAAATAATCTTCTGAATAACGGGAGCTCCTGAGCCTGATCCACTCCGGCCGCCAATGCTATCTCATAAAATTTTGTGAGAAAAGCAAAGGGATCTTCATGGTCCATTCCGGTGAATGGACTTCCATATAATAAATTGAGAGTTCCTGTTTTCATCTCAGCTTGCCTTCCCGTGTGGTTAGCAAACTGAGCGGTGTTTCTTGGACTGTTTATGCATGGAGTAGAAATAGGCGGTTGTGGTGGTGGCTCCATGTTAGGTATGAATGGTGGTGGATTTGTGGTAGAAGAACTTTCTCCTTGCTCTTGACGTTGTCTAGCCTGTTGCCTCCTACGTCTCGTTTTGCTATTGTTCCTCCTTGCGGTTCTTTCGATCTCGGGATCAAAAAGAAGTTCGTCCACAGGGATTTGCCCTCGCATAAAACGTAAGCTGCACACTAAACCAAACAAATTACAAGCACAAGTCAAAAATTCAAAAGCTAAAAATTAAGCAACCATTGCGATGCTCGCAATATCAATTTACAATCCCCGGCAACGGCGCCATTTTGTTGATTGTAATCTTAAGTGTCGGGTTTTTGTTATCGTATCCACAGGGATTGTAAGATATCACCGCCTTTCGATGGTTGAATTAATTCTTAACTTAAGGTAACAATAGGGTTTTGGTATTTGTCACGGTATCTTGCATAAAAAGGTAATAAAATGCGGTAAAAGTTTTGGTTTGAATATTTGTGAAATATTGCCAAAGTTAGGGTTCAACGATCACTTTGCATGTATTTGTTCGGTCAACAATCTTATAAACTCCTTTAGATGATAAATTATTTCACAAAGTCCTCCCAATGTGTTTCTCTCGAACACACATTGTGAGTTTTCCCATTTTGATCCATTGTTTATCTCTAACACAATCTATCAAAATGACAACTTTTTGGTTCAACCTTATGGTGAACAAAATCATTCATTACTGTTTCTAGCTAACAAACAAGATTGGATGAAAACCTAGGTTAAGAGTTGGTAAACATCTCTCGATCATAAACCAACACAAAGAGTTTTGAATAAGAACAAAGTTTTCATCATAGATTCACCATTAAAGAGTTTACAAATGAAGATCCTTACATTTACACACAAAGCTAATGATCATCTACATCTAACCTTGACAAATGGAGGACTTAGCTACTCATTTTCATGGTAGCTTGGTCGGCAAGTTTCGGAAGAAGGTTGATCAACATCCAAGTCGAATAATCAAGTTTGGATGGGAATCCACCTTCTTTTTGTAAAAGATGGTTAAGAGATGAAGAGAAATGAAATTTAGGTCACAAAAGATCCTTGGAACAATGCTGTAAAAATATCTGGAAAAAGTACAAAAGTATGGAAAAACAAAGTATGGCTCCAAAAAGTGACACTTGCTACTTATAGAGCAGCTACTGGGTTGTCATGCTCGCTAGGCGAGCAAATGCGAGCCCCTAATTGAGGCACCTGAGGCACCTGCGCCCAGAGAAACAGCCTATCTCAGACTGTCATGTTCGCCTAGCGAACAAAACCTTCGCCTAGCGAAGGGCACACTTCAACCCTCGCTCCAGCGAGGTTGAGAGGTTTTGCTACTGGAATGCTCGCTGGGAACTCGCTAGAGCCTCGCCTAGCGAGTGAGTGCTGCTGCGCTTTTGACCAAGTCTGGACGTGTTCGCCACACTCCTCGCTGGAAGCTCGCCTAGCGAGTGTGGTGATGTTTGCCTCTGTTAAATACTGGAGCATTTCGCTGCACGCTCGCTGCACGCTCGCCTAGCGAGTCCTTCGCCACAGCCCTCGCCTAGCGAGGAAGCTGATGAATGCTTGTTTCATTTGATCCCTTTGCCACATTTCTTGTGTCTTTATTTTCTATTATTTCATGCCTACTTCCTGCACAATAACACACAAATCAAGGGTACCAAGATAGATTATCATTGTATTGCATTTCATCTGAAACAAAGGTGGTTTCGACATTTTAGCAAGGAAATAGAGTGAAAGATGCCCACATATGATAGCTCAAATAAGCACTTTTGGGCATCTAACAATGACCAAGGCGTCTATGCCACAGCTTCACCTCATGTTCTTCCTTCGCAGAGGAGCACATTGTGAAAAAGTTTGAGAGCTTAGGTTCCCACAGATAACAGTTATCTTTGGATCTGGATCCTCTCATAACTTCTTGATTATCTCCATTTGTCACAACACATAGCTCCTTAGTGAACTGAACATAGTATCCTTGATCACACAGCTGGCTTATGCTGATGAGGTTGGCCGTCAGTCCTTTAACTAACAGTACATTATTCAGTTCTGGGACTCCAGAGCAGTCCAGCTTACCCACACCTTTTATTTTTCCTTTAGCACCATAACCAAAGGTCACATAACTGGTAGTGTGAGGTTGTATATCCACCAATATATTCTCCATACCAGTCATATGTCTTGAGCAACCACTGTCAAAGTACCAGTCTTCTCTGGTAGATGCCCGTTAGAGCTGTGTGAGCTAACCTAGCATACCATTGTCGCTTCTTGATGGGGACATAGTGCCTATATGTCTTATGCTTAGGTCTGACATGAGGGGCTTGGTTAGGGTAACCATGAAGCCTGTAGCAGAAGGCTTTTATATGGCCAAGCCTGCCACAGTGGTGACATCTCCATTTCTGGAATTTCCTCTTCTGATGATTATTCATCCTGGTTCCTTGATGTTGAGACATTGGGTGTGACCTCCGCTTGAATTTCTGAACTTTAGCCTTTGGGCGTTTGAGTTCAGCTGAGGATTTTTTCACAAAGCCTAATCCAGATATGGTCCCAGATTTCTGTCCCACCTTTAGGATCTCTTCCAAGGTGTCAGTTCCTTTATTCAACATTCTGATGGATTTAGTCATTTGATCCAGCTTGGAGGTCAGCAAGGTTATCTCACCATTTAGACCCTCTATGACTGTCAGATGCTTCTGTCTCTCATCTTCCAGCTCCTTGATGAGCTTCTTCTGCTTTTCTCCTTGTACACGCACCTCTGCACTGGTGACACATAGCTTCTTATAAGCTGCAACAAGTTCATCAAAGGTCAGTTCATCTACACTTGAGTCATCATCAGTGGCACAAACACTCATTAGTGCAGTGACATGTTTAGCAGATTCTCCTTCAGATTCACTTTCAAAATCTCCCTCAGACCATGTGACAACTAGCCCCTTCTTTTGCATCTTGAGGTAAGTAGGGCATTCAACTCTAATGTGTCCATAGCCTTCACATCCATGACATTGGATTCCCTTGCCTTGGTTGAACTTTTCTTCAGAAGTTGATCTTTTCCTGATGTCAGACGAGATGTTCTTGACATTTGGTCTACCTCTTTGATCAATCTTCTTCACGAACTTGTTGAACTGTCTCCCAAGCATGGCTATGGCTTCTAATATGCTTTCATCACCTCCAGTATATCCTGCTTTTGACTCCTCTTCGGTATTTGATACAAAAGCTACGCTTTTGTTCTTCTTTTCAACATTCTCACACATGCCCATTTCAAAGGTTTGGAGAGAACCAATGAGCTCATCCACCTTCATATTGAAGATGTCTTGAGCCTCCTCTATGGCTGTGACCTTCATAGCAAATCTCTTAGGCAAGGATCTGAGAATCTTTCTTACAAGTTTCTCTTCAGCCATTTTCTCACCTAGTCCACCAGAGGTGTTTGCAATTTCAAGAATATTCATGTGAAAGTCATGAATAGTCTCATCCTCTTTCATCCTCAGATTTTCAAACTTCGTGGTTAGCATCTGAAGTTTGGACATCTTCACCTTGGAGGTACCTTCATTAGTTATCTTGAGGGTATCCCAAACTTCCTTAGCCAGCTCACAGTGGTGCACCAGTCTGAAGATGTTCTTACTGATTCCATTGAACAATGCATTCAAGGCCTTAGAATTTCCAAGGGTTAATGCCTCTTGCTCCTTGTCCCACTCTTCTTTAGGAATCTGCACACTGACTCCATCTTCACCTGTCTTCGTTGGATGTTCCCATCCTTTGTTGACAGCTCTCCAGACTTTGCTATCTAGAGACCTTAAGAAGGCTATCATACGAGGCTTCCAGTCATCATAGTTAGAGCCATCCAACATGGGTGGTCTATTTGAGTGTCCTATATCCTTGTCCATGGTACTAGAAAGTAACTTCCCTAGATCTCACCCAGAAATTAACAGGCAGGGTGCCTGCTCTGATACCAATTGAAATTCTAGTTATCAGACTTTCGATGTCACACGGGTTGTTATGACATCCAATTCTGCACAGACAAGAATTATGCAGAACTTAAAAGTAAGTGTAGTAAATAACACAAGTAATTGTTTACCCAGTTCAGTCCAACATGACCTACGTCTGGGGGCTACCAAGCCAGGGAGGAAATCCACTATTAGTAGTATTAATTCAGACCTTAAACCAACTGTTTAACCCTATCACTTAATACCTACCCAATGCAATTTCAATCTTACACTAAGATCAGAGTTCCTACTCACTCCCCCTCAATCACCTCAGTGATTACTACCTTTAATCAATATTAAAGACAATTTTGAAGTCACACTTCAAACAACTCTTGATTGTGCTTAACAGCTTTAATCAAGATACACAACACTAACGCTTAAAATCTTAGAGTGACACAACACTTACAACTCAATGAACACCCTATACCAATGCAATCATCTACGTGATAATAGCTTGGCTTGCAAGATACGTCTAATACAAGACACACACAAATACAGCAGTGAAGTATGATGAACACACTAAATCTTCACGCCTCAAAATCCCCAGTCCTGAATGAAGGATTACCATCCTTTTATATTGCAGCACTTGGGCCTTGTACTTGTATTCTCCTGAATTTAAGGTCACGCGAGTTCCCCTAAATTCCCCATCTAGGTTACTAACAAATAGGCTAGTTGTTAGGTTCATTAAATGTAGCTTGGTTGTTGGTTTCCTGGATTTTCTCTCAGCTGTTGAATCCCTGAAGAATAGCCTGAGAAAAATGATGAAACAGAAAAACTAAACAACCTACAATGTAGCATACGCTGTCAGGAATGAATGTCACAACATTCAGTTTGACATTCAAGTCACTAACCATATGCTAAGTCTGTTTTTCTTGAAAACAGACTGTACAATTTGTTGTACTGTACATAATCAATTTGTCCATGCTTCAGTATCAGCGTACATTAATAAATGTCAAAACACCCAATTTTGACATTCACACATAGAGACTTACATCAGGTCTGTTATCCTCTTGATAAGCAGACTGACAATAAATACTGAGTTATAGTAGAACACCATCTGTTCTATTACTCAGTATCTGCTGACAGGGATGCATGTCATAACATCCAGTTTGACATTCAATAAATCCTGTATTAGCTAATCCTGCAGTACACTACTCAGAATGTCATGACATCAGCCAAGACATCAGAGTACAGCTAGATATTCTAACATATAATGCAGTCAAACAAACATCTCCACAGCATGTCATGACATCAGTCAAGACATTAGAATCCAGCTAGTGTTTTACCATACAATGCAGCCAATTAAACACCTACAATTAGTCTCTTCATCTCCTCCCCACTTCTTTAATTTCAAATCTCTCCCTCCTTTTAAAATCTTCTTTGTTTGTGTTTGTGTTCTAAGCTTAGACCATTTTGCAAATTAGAAACTTCGGCCTTATGCCATTGCATTTTTAAACTCTTTTCTTAAATAAACATGTAAATAAACTTAACTATACTTGACTTAAAATTTTCAAAAGCCAAAAAGAACTAACACTCATTCAAACCATTTTTAAGTCTTTTGTGCCTTTGTCAAACTTAATTTTTTGTTAAAAGCAATACACCCACTTTGAAATTGATACCACGAACTACGAGGTTTTGATCCCTCATTTTTATGTTGGTACGTAGGCACAAGTCCGAATGTCTTGTCAAACACAAAAATATAATTAATGAATTATTTTCTCATCCCCCCATTCTACTTATTGCAAACATCATTTGTATAAAAACACATATGCACACAAGAAAGGGCTCCCTAGGAGTACCTAGGATACTTTGGGTGCTAACACCTACCCTCTGTGTAAATAACCCCCTTACCTATAATCTCTGGCATTTTATTAGTTTTGATTTGAAAACTTCTTATCTTTTGGGTTTTGTTCGTACTTTTCCCTTTTCCCTTGGAAATAATAAAAGCGCGGTGGCGACTCTGGTTTTGTTGAGGTCTAGCTTATCCATAGCTTGATGGTCATGAATTTACCGCTACAGAAATTAAGTGGCGACTCTGCTGGGGAGTAGTCTCCAGTGGGTTTAGCCTACTTTTTTATGTGTATATAATTGTATATTTGATGTTTGTATATTTGTTTGTATGATATAATCTGCTTGTTGTGCTTGTTGATCTCTGAGTGGTGAGGTAAGTTCTAACCCGAACTTGAGTGCAATTAAGATAGGAGGATGGTATAGTCATGTTCGACTTGTATGAAGTAGTCCTTAACAAGTTGGCTTGAGATCCATCTACTTAGTGGAGACCCTTTTGGAGTTAGAAATGTCACACAAGTTATTTGTGGTTAGGCATTAATATCTCTGATTTGGGGTCCGAGAAGCTGAGGACCGTAGAATATTTAACCCCTTTTGGCCTATTTAGGACGTAGTGTGGAGACTGTTCAAGTGTAGACTTGATAACAGTTGTTACGCGATACTACACTCAGACGAGTTTCTCTTGAGAATATTATGGGTTGATGAGTCAGTCATCCTAACCTGTAATATCTGATAGATGGAATTAAGACTCTGGGAACTTTTTAGAACATGATCTACAGGTTTTTATCCTTAGTTCACTCCTTTGGGATGGTTCTTACCCAGACTCCATGCTCATGACTCACAACAAACCCTTGATTCTTGGTTGATTCAATCAAGTCTTGTCAATATCAATGGAACTTGGGTGTTGATAAGGTGAAAACAATTATCCACCAAAATGGATGATTGATCTTGACAATAACTTAATTCATCCCTTGACCTTTATTTGCCTTGTGTGTGATCCTTTATTTGTGATTGTTGCATTCATGCGCATCATAAAATTCATCACACGAAAGTTTCAAGGAACTGAGGTCTTATTTGCAAATATTTTCAGACCATGAATTGTGGACGAAGGAACACTAAGAAGTACAGTTTCAGATGTCCCGACTTGAAGGAGTTCAGGAAGCTAACATCTTTTGTATTAGATCCCTTGGACTTCAAGCAACGTCATGGGAAGCTTGTGTCTATCTTATCTGCTGATGTGGTTGAAGGACTTCTGAGTGTATTGGTTCAGTTCTATGACCTTCTCTACCGTTGTTTCACTTTCCCTGATTATCAGCTTGTGCCTACGTTGGAGGAGTATGCCCATCTCTTGGGAATACCCGTTTCTGACAAAGTGACTTTTAGTGGATTGGAGGAGATTCCCAGATCTCATATCATTGTTGAAGCTCTTCACTTGAAGAAGTCTGAGATAGAGGCTCGTTGGGTGAAGAAAGGAGGGTTGTTTGGGTTGACTTCTGAGTTCCTCATCAAGGAAGCTACTGCCTTTGCTCAGGCTGGTAGTGTGGATGATTTTGAAGCTATCTTTGTGCTGCTCATCTATGGGTTGACTTTGTTCCCTAACATTGACAGTTTTGTTGATGTTAACACCATTAGAATTTTCTTGATTGGGAATCCTGTGCCTACTCTGTTAGGAGATATATACTTCTCTTTGCATCTAAGGAATTCTAAAGGCAGTGGAACTATTGTATGTTGTGTTCCTCTTTTGTACAAGTGGTTTATTTTGCACTTGCCCCAGACGCCTGCTTTTGCGGAGAACAAACAATGTATAAGGTGGTCTCAGAGACTTATGTCTCTCACTAATGATGATATAGTTTGGTATGATTCTTCATTAGGTAACATGGAGATTATTAATTGTTGTGGTTAATTCTCTAATGTGCCTCTCATTGGTACACAAAGAGTAATTAACTACAACCCTGCTTTGGCTTGTCGATAACTTGGGTTCCCCTTGAGAGACAAACCTAATAACACTTTGTTAGAAGGTCTTTTCTATCAAGAGGGTAAAGATCCCCAACATTTGAAGCAGAAGATTGTGCATGCTTGGCATAATGTGCATAGGAAAGGAAGATCCGAGCTTGGTCCATGCAATTGTGTAGCTTTGGAAGCTTACACTCTTTGGGTGAAGAAGAGAGCTTTGGAGTTGAAGATGCCTTATGCTTGTGAAATACCTATGTCTTTGGTTGTGGTTGAGCCATTAACTCTCCCTAACCAAGATGTAGAGGAGTTGGAAGACGCGCTCGCCAAGATGAAGCAAGAGAAAGATATGTGGGAAGAGTGTTTCCATGCTTTGAGCCGAAAGCATGAGGAGTTGCAGCTTGAGTCTAAGGACAAAGATGCACTTATTGAGCTACTTGAAGACTGAGTGACGAAGAGGCAAAGAGAACCAGAGGTTTCATCTTCCTATAGTATGCCTCAGCCTTCCGTTGCTTGGAAGAAGATTGTTGATTAGCTTGTCCTCGAGAAGACTCATATGAAGGCTTCTTTTGAGACTGAGATCCGACGCATTCGAAGGAAATACGCGCATACAGCCAGATCTTCTGATGTTGTTATTAGGGATCCTTAGGATGACTAGTCTCCTTTTCTCTTGTATTATCATTTGGTTTCTGAAATTGTACTCAGTGTAATCCTTCCAATTATATAAATAAAAGAGATTTTTTATGGTCAATCAAATTGTTACAATTGTTATTATATATATTTTGCAAATAATATAGTAAGTTCCTTGAAGATAAAAATAATCAAGCATTGAATTTCATGCATCATTTACATAACAGGTTTCTCTTTCGCCATATGTCTTATTGGTATTTCTTCTGTGCTTCAGCCAAGCTGACTCATCGATACAATACTTGTGCCAATCACTCAAAGATTATGGAGCATCTAGAGCAAGAGAACAAAGAATTGAAGGATGAGATTTCCCGTCTGACTGCCATGATAGAGTCAGTGCTAGCCTTTCAGAGTCTGTCTTCTCCAACGCCCGTAACTCCTCCTCCTCAGAGAACTGTCATTTCTGAGGTTGCTACCTCTACCGTTCCTGCAACTGCTGCTCACTTTGCGCCTAACATCCCTTCCGAATTCCCGTGGAGAATGCCTCCCAATTTCATGCCTGAAGGATTCGCGCCTACATTCACTTCCATACCGACATCTAGCCCGGTTATGTCTATGCCTCCACCTATTGTGCATAGTCTACCCTGTGCGGAAGACACCATCTATCATTACGAGCCGTCTGAGGGCCCTGATGTGTATGAGAAGATGGACGAAATGAAAGATCAATTCCTTGAGCTACGAAAGGAGTTGAAGACTTTGATGGGTAAAGATCTGTTTGGGAAGAGTACTGCGGAACTTTGTTTGGTTCCAAATGTTAAGATCCCGGTGAAGTTCAAAGTGCCTGACTTTGAAAAGTACAAAGGGAATACCTGTCCACTCAGTCATCTTGTGATGTACGCTAGAAAGATGTCTACTCAAACCAATGATGATCAGTTGTTGATCCATTATTTTCAAGATAGTCTGACCAGTGCCGTGTTGAGATGGTACATGGGCTTGGATAGTGCGAGCATCCGCACATTCAATGATTTGGGTGAAGCATTTTTGAAAACGTACAAATATAATATGGACATGGCGCTAGATAGAGATCAGCTAAGGTCGTTGTCTCAGAAAGACAAAGAGACGTTTAAAGAGTATGCTCAAAGATGGAGAGAGCTTGCCGCTCAGATTACCCCTCCTTTGAAAGAGAAGGAGATGACCACAATTTTTCTAAAGACCCTAAGCTCATTTTATTATGAGCGAATGATTTCCAACGCCCCTAGTAATTTTACCGAGATGGTAAACATGGGGATGAGGCTAGAAGAAGGTGTCCGAGTGGGACGGTTATCTAAGATGGAAGCGTCATGCAGCAAGAGGTATGGTAGTAGCTTTGGTAAGAAGAAGGAAGCAGAGACTAATGCAGTGTCCGTTGGGAGGCAAAGGAGGCCTCATGTAAGAAGAAATCAACCACCCCGTCAACACCATCATCAAGTATCATCTGTGATCCTAGTATTTTCTAACAATCAGTTAACACTAATTCAACAACAACAACGTCAACAACAACAGTCACAACAACGAACAAACACCTACAACAACAACAATATCCACAATCATCTTCAACAACAACAAAACTTTGAGAGGAATAAGGTCTCTTTTGACCCTATTCCTATGACATACGCAGAATTGTATCCATCGTTGGTTCTCAAGAACCTGTTGCAACCAAGAAACCCACCTCAAATCCCTGAACCACTTCCATGGTGGTATAAATCGGAACTTCGCGGTACTTTTCACCAAGGAGCTCCCGGTCATGATATCGAGAATTTCTACCCTCTGAAATATGAAGTCCAGAAGCTAGTTAAAAGTGGAATGGTGTCCTTTGAGGACCGTGCGCCGAACGTCAAAGCTAATCCACTACCTGCCCATGGGAATTCATCTATTAATATGGTGAATGGCTGTCTTGGAGAGTTTAATGTATTTGATGTCCGCTTTATTAAAAGGTCCTCGGTGAAGATGCACAGGGATATCTGTTTGGTAAACGATTGCGAACATGACCATGATGGTTGTGCAATTTGCAGTGTCAATCCCAGAGGTTGTATGGTTGTGAAGAGAGACATCCAGAGGTTGATGGATGAAGGTTTGATTCAGATTGTCCAGTCTCGTCAAATAGATGACGATGTGAATGTTATAGTCCCAGTATTTAAGACTCCTAAAAGAGTAGTAGTCCGGTACGACAGTAACAACAATAACAGTGTCAGCAACAAATCGGTATCGTTGTTGGTTATATAGTTAGTGGGCCCCGTCTCATATGCATCCGATAAGGCTGTCCCATATCAGTACAATGCAACCATGTTAGAGAATGGTCAAGAGGTTCCTTTGCCTATGACCAGTTCTGTTGTGAGCATTGCTGATGTTACTAAGATGACCCGTAGTGGTCGAGTTTTTGGGTCGGTGTTCCCAAAAAACGTGGAAGATATATTTGTTAGCAAGAAGGTTGATGCGCCTGTGGTAGATTCTGCTAGTGTTCCAAAGTGTCAGTCTAGTGAATCCAGCGGTTTGAAGCCTAGCGATGATGGTGAGGTGCTTCGTTTGATCAAAAAGAGCGAGTTCAATATGGTGGAGCAGTTGCTCCAAACCCCCTCCAAGATTTCAGTGCTGTCTCTGCTTATGAATTCTGAGGCGCACAGAGAAGCACTACATAAAGTTCTAGAGCAAGCTTATGTGGAACATGACATTATAGTGGATCAGTTTGATCATATTGTAGCTAACATCACTTCCTGCAACAATCTCAGTTTCTGTGATGAAGAACTCCCCGAGGAGGGTAGAAATTATAACTTGGATTTACACATTTCGATGAATTGTAAAGATGACGCTCTGTCGAATGTGTTGGTAGACACCGACTCTTCATTGAATGTGCTTACGAAGTCAACCCTGTCAAAGTTGTCATACCAAGGTGCTCCTATGAGATATAGTGGTGTGATCGTCAAGGCTTTTGACGGTTCTCGTAAGACTATGATCGGCGGAGTGGACCTTCTAGTGAAGATAGGTCCGAGTGACTTCCAAATTACTTTTCAAGTAATGGATATCCATCCAGCCTATAGCTGTTTATTGGGAAGGCCATGGATTCATGAGGCAGGAGCCGTTACTTCAACGTTGCATCAGAAGTTGAAATTTGTTAAGAATGGGAAGCTTGTTATTGTTGGTGGGGAGAAGGCTTTGTTGGTAAGCCACCTGTCATCTTTCTCTTATGTAGAAGTTAAGGATGAGATTGGAACTCTGTTCCAAGCTTTGTCTATTGCTAAGGAATAGAGAGTTGGGGTACATATGTCCTTATTTAAGGATGCATAGAAAATTGTTGAAGATGGTCAGTCTGATCAGTGGGGACAAATGGTAGAGGTCTCCGATAACAAGAGCAGAGCCGGTTTGGGGTTTCAACAAGGTTCATCAGTGGTTAGAGTTGAAGATGCGCGACCTAGTTTTCGTAGCGGAGGGTTCATTCATGGTAATGAATAAAACTTAGCTGTGGTGCTAGAGAGTGATGAAGACGAAGACTGCACCAATTTTTTGACGCATGGAAAAGCTTGCGACAATTGGAATACTGTTGATATTCCTGTTATTGTGCATCGATCTAAGTAATTGCTTTTATTCGTTTTTGGAAATCCTTCTCCTATGCCTAAGGGAGAAGTGAAAATTGTTTAGGCATCTCAAATTTGATCATCAATAAAATTTAATTCTATTCATCCACATCTATGATGTTTTGTTTTACTTTTTGCTTTATTCTGAAAATGGTAATCACAAAAAACATAAATAAATAAAATTGTTCATCTGCATAATATTTGGTCACAATTCAATTCTCTAAAATAAAAATATCAAATCATTATGCAGGTTGGTTCCTAACCCCATTGAATACAATGATCCTTCTCCTTTTTCATATTTTGAATTCCCTGTGTTTGAGACCGAGGAGGAAAGTGATGAAGAAGTAAGTGATGAATTGTCTCGTCTTCTTGAGCATGAAGGAAAAGCCATTAAGCCATTCGAAGAGCAGATTGAGTTAGTCAACTTGGGTTCTGAGGATGATGTGAAGGAAGTCAAGATTGGGTTTCGACTATGACCTGAAATGAAGAAGAGGTTGATTGATCTTCTCCGAGAATATTCATATGTGTTTGCTTGGTCCTATCAAGACATGCCTGGGTTCGATTCTGAGATTATGGAGCATAGATTACCGTTGAAGCCAGAATGCCCGCCAGTCAAGCAAAAGTTGAGGCGGACTCATCTTGATATGGCAGTGAAGATCAAAGAAGAAGTGGAGAAACAAATTGATGTTGGTTTCCTTGTGACTGTTGAGTACCCGCAATGGATGGCCAATATTGTACCTGTTCCGAAGAAGGCTGGAAAAGTCCGTATATGTGTTGATTATAGAGATTTGAATAAATCCAGTCCGAAAGATGATGTCCCTCTACCACACATTGATATGTTGGTAGACAATACAACTAAATCCAACGTCTTTTTGTTTATGGATAAATTTTTCGGATATAATCAGATCAAGATGGCACCCGAGGATATGGAGAAGACCATATTCATTACACCCTGGGGAACATTCTGTTATAGAATGATGCCTTTCGGTCTAAAGAATGCTGGTGCAACTTACCAAAGAGCAATGACTACTCTTTTTCATGATAAGATTCACAAAGAGATCGAAGTCTATGTCGATGATATAATTGCTAAATCTATCGATGAAGAGAGACATGTTGAGCATTTGTTGAAGCTATTCCAGCGTTTGAGGAAGTATAAACTCTGCTTGAATCCCAATAAGTGTACATTTGGTGTTTGTTCTGGTAAGTTGTTGGGCTTTATTGTCAGTGAGAAGGGTATTGAATTTGATCCTGCCAAGGTCAAAGCAATACAAGAGATGCCTGCGCCCAAAACTGAAAAGCAAGTCAGAGGTTTTCTCGACCGCTTGAATTATATCTCAAGATTCATTTCACACATGACTGCCACGTGTGCGCCTATATTCAAGCTTCTTCGGAAAGATCAATCTTGTGATTGGACCGAAGATTTCCAGAAAGCTTTTGACAGTATCAAGGAATATCTGCTGGAGCCTCCGATTTTGTCTCCACCTGTTGAAGGAAGACCGTTGATCATGTATTTGACTGTGCTTGAAGAGAGTATGGGTTGTGTTCTAGGTCATCAAGATGAGACTGGAAAGAAAGAGTATGCTATTTACTACCTCAGTAAGAAGTTCACCGATTATGAGACTCGGTATTCTATGCTTGAGAAGACTTGTTGCACATTGGCTTGGGCTGCTAAGCGTCTGGGTCAATACATGTTGAATCATACTACTTGGTTGATATCCAAAATGGATCCAATCAAGTACATTTTTTGAGAAACCTGCTTTAACTAGGAGGATTTCCCGTTGGCAGATGTTGTTATCAGAGTATGATATTGAATACCGATCTCAGAAAGCGATCAAGGGTAGTGTCTTGGCTGACCGTTTGGCTCACCAACCGATAGAAGATTACCAGTTAGTACAATATGATTTTCCTGATGAAGAGATCTTGTGCCTGAAAATGAAAGATTGTGATGAACCATTGCTTGAGGAAGGGCCAAAACCTGGTTCCCGTTGGGGCATGGTATTTGACGGAGCTGTTAATCAGTATGGTAAAGGCATTGGTGTAGTAATCATTACTCCTCAAGGCACTCATTTTCCATATACAACTAGATTGACTTTCAAGTGTACAAATAATATGGCAGAATATGAAGCTTGCATTATGGGGCTTGAAGAGGCCATTGATCTCAGAATCAAGTATTTAGATGTCTATAGAGATTCAAATTTGGTTGTGAATCAAATCAAAGCTGAATGGGAGACGAATCAACCCGGTTTGATACCATACAGAGACTATGCGAGGAGGATTTCAACATTCTTTACAAAGGTTAAGTTTCATCATATCCCTCGAGATGAAAACCGGATGGAAGATGCTCTTGCAACGCTGACTTCAATGATTGTAGTGAAGTATTGGAATGAGGTTCCCAATTTGATTGTGATGCATCTTGATAGACCAACTCATGTATTTGCTATTGAAGAGGTCATAGATGAGACGCCGTGGTATTATGATATCAAGTGTTTCGTCCAAAGTCAGATTTACCCGTCTGGGGCATCTTTGAAAGATAAGAAGACTTTGAGAAGATTAGCCGGCAATTTCTACCTAAATGGTGATGTTTTGTACAAGAGAAACTTCGATATGGTTCTTCTCAGATGCGTGGATAGACACGAAGCATGCCTATTGATGACTGAAGTCCATGAAGGTTCCTTTGGTACTCATTCCAATGGACATGCAATGGAGAAGAAGATGTTGCGAGCAAGTTACTATTGGCTGACAATGGAATCTGACTGTTGCAAGTTTGTGAAAAAATGCCACAAGTGTCAAATTTATGCAGATAAGATTCATGTTCCTCCGACACTATTGAATGTCATTTCCTCCCCGTGGCCCTTCTCCATGTGGGGAATCGATATGATTGGCATGATTGAGCCCAAAGCTTCAAACGAACATCGTTTCATATTGGTGGCTATTGACTACTTCACAAAGTGGGTTGAAGCGACATCATATGCAAATGTAACCAAGCAAGTTATTGTGAGGTTTATCAATAATCAGATCATATGCCGTTATGGTGTGCCAAGTAAGATCATTACTGATGATGGATCGAACTTGAATAACAATATTGTGGAAGCTCTTTTAAAGACTTCAAGATTGCACACCATAATTCTTCTCCCTACAGACCTAAGATGAATAGGGCTGTTGAAGCTGCAAACAAGAACATCAAGAAGATTATTCAGAAGATGGTTGTAACATATAAGGATTGGCATGAGATGCTCCCATTTGCTTTGCACGGGTATCGTACATCCATCTGCACTTCAACAGGGGTAACCCCTTTCTCTCTTGTATATGGTATGGATGTTGTGCTCCCCGTAGAGGTGGAGATCCCATCATTGCATGTTTTGATGGAAGCCAAGTTGACTGAGGCTGAATGGTGTCAGACCAGGTATGATCAGCTGAATTTGATTGAAGAGAAGAGGTTGACTGCCATGTGTCATGGTCATT
This sequence comes from Lathyrus oleraceus, assembly GCF_024323335.1. Classification (NCBI taxonomy): domain Eukaryota; kingdom Viridiplantae; phylum Streptophyta; class Magnoliopsida; order Fabales; family Fabaceae; genus Lathyrus; species Lathyrus oleraceus. The sequence goes on along the minus strand of NC_066582.1, from coordinate 72,185,815 downwards.
TATACCAGCAGAGAATGAAGAATGCTTTTGATAAGAAGGTCAGACCTCGTGTGTTTAGAGAAGGTGACCTTGTGCTCAAGAAGATTCTGTCTTTCAAACCAGATGCTAGGGGCAAGTGGACTCCTAATTATGAAGGCCCATATGTTGTCAAGAGAGCCTTTTCAGGCGGTGCCTTGATTCTTACAATCCTGTGAACGCAGATGCAGTCAAGAAATACTTCGCCTAAAAAGAAAAGAACAACTCGCTAAGTTGAAAACCCGAGAGGGCGACTTAGGAAAAAATGAGAGACTCGGTGGATTGAAAACCCGAAAGGGCGATCCAGGAAAAAGTTAGAGACCTAAAAACAGAAAGAATTATCGCGATAAATTGAGTACCCCACCTTGGGGAAATTTATGCAAAAATTAGGGATTATGGCAAGTAACTGCATCCTGCTGATCTTCAGTCTTGAAGACTTTCTTAAGCACATTGTTGGATTCTGATCCCCGGTAGCGGCCAAGAGCACAATGGATATCAAGAGGTGGTAGAAGGATTAGTGATCATTGTATTCAATGTAGCCCTTTTCCATGTAAATTACCATTTTTCAACTTTTGTAAAAGATCTATGGAGTCTTGTCATTTATAGACTACCATTCTATTAAATAAAGTTGAGCTTTTATCCAATTGTTTCTACTCTTATTTAATTCAGCCAAATAGTTTTAAATTTTATTATGATCATTTTTGAAATAAAAACTTTAATTAAAAGAATAGTTTCTTAAACATATAAAAGTATTGATTTTAAGCAATCAATTTCATTAAAAGGAATATCAACAGTGGTTTGAAAGTAATAAGCCCTAAGTGTGGAGCATTATTGGTTATCCCCAAGCAGTAGGTGCGATCCCTCTTTCATCCCCGACAGCATGATTAGCACCCGGTGTTTGTTGATTTCCCCAGCTGTTAATTCTCCGTTCTCACCAGCTGAGTTTGTGTTTGTTCTCCAACTGAATGTAGATATTCCGTTACAACAGTTTGCGTTGGTATCAGCAGAACTTTGATTCCCCACAAGTCACCGTCAGATTCGCTCCCAGTCAGGGTTTCCTCATGGTTTCTGAGCAACTATTGGTGTTTGCTCCCTTGTAGGGTTGTCTCCTATTCCATTTGGCGTTGACCTAAAATTCCCCACAGGATTGGTAGCGGTTTCCTCGGCAGACCTCCTATCTTCTTCCCCAGCTAGGGTTAGGCCTTTGAGATATTGATCTTTTCAGCAGTTGTTTCCCCCTTTTGTGAATTGGCTAGGATTTGTATCGATGGTTCAGATCAGAGACATTTTATATCCTTTGTGATCGTTTTGTCAACATAATCATCATATATATATATATATATATATATATATATATATATATATATATATATATATATATACACTCATGTAACTTCATTATTGCATCATTACACCTAGTGATTCATTCTTGTGATTTGATTCTCTATTATGGTGGTACTTGTAAGACCCCAATTTTGACCCTAAGATCCCTCATGGTATCATAACATTGCATTTGCATTGCCTCAAGGATCATAAGCATCTTGGTTCCCTTTGCCTTTGGGTAAGACCTCTTGTGAGTGGTTTGAGATCACCAGGCATGCTTGAATTGTATATCATTGCTTTTATTATTTTGTTTACTAACCAAAAGCACAAAAATATGTCACTAACATTTCTTGTTTGTAGCTTGAGCAATCACAAGGTCAAGAGCTTCTAGGTGATCCTTTGTGCAAAGATATGGTCAAGAGAAGATGAAAGCAAGCATGGTAATGGTTCCCAAATCTCTCATCCATCAAATATGCATCCCAAGCATCTCAATCCATCATTTTGATCAAAGCAAGTCAAAGGGTTTGAGGTTTATGCCCCAAGGAAACCCTAATTCATCTGTGCACCACAATGCCTTGCTCATGAAGCAACCTCAGCCCATGATCAAATGCAACTAAGGGAAGTTGTCTAACTCATCATTTCATGCATATTTGAACTTATTTGAGGGTCCTCAATCATCAATTCATCAAGATATGAGTCATGGACTTGAGAAGTTGATCAGTCAATTCATCTAACTATTTTGAAATGCACTGAGACCTAACTTTTTATGTGTTGGTGAAATAGAGATGATCCAAAAAGAAAATATGTTCTTAAAGACAATATGAACAACTTTCATGTTCATAAAAAATTGATTTGAAGCTTTTAAGGTCATCTCCCATTCCAAGACATTATAGGTCATTTTGACTGAAACCCTAATTTTGGGTCAACTTCCCAAGGACACACCTCATTCATTGTTTATGATTTTGAGATGGGATAAAATGCATTAGAAAGATTAAGATGTCTAATTCAAATGTTATGTTGAAAAAATTTTCAAAATTTCAAAGGAAATACATGTGATAATGCAAGACATTATAGGTCATTTTGAACCAAATGCATTAAAAGGCAAAAAAGTCCAATTTCAAGTGCCCATAACTCTTTCATCAAAAATCCAAATGATGCAAAATTTAAGTCCATTTTGATTTTATTGAAAAGATCTACAACTTTGATGTTGGAGGTTTTTACATTTGAGGCTTGCATCATCAAAACAGAGGGGCTTGAAAATTGGCCAAATTTGGAAACCTTGCTTTGACATGTCATGCACCTTGCACTTTAAACTCAAATTTCATAAACTTCCACACTTCAAATGGATTTTTGTCCAACATAACAATTGTTCCTTACATCAATACCTTTCCAACCATTACTCACATGATCATATTTGGATTTGGCAAATGGAATTTTCGAAGAAGGGAATATTTTGGTGCAGTTATGGAAATTTGATTCAAACTCATTGCACACTCCAATTACTTCACATCTGCACGTCCATTTCAGATCAAATTGACTTCAGCTTGCCATTCCAATAAGATTTGGGCCCTCCATGCGCCTGTACAGGCCCATGCATGGAGGCCCTCTTCATGCATGCACATGAGAATTCACCTTGCTTGCCTTGCCATTTGCTATAAATAAGTGTGCTCAACTCCACTATTCTTCAACCTGATTCAACCTGAAATGCTGCAGAATTCTCTCCATAGCCATCACTAAAGGAATTTCAATTTTCTTCTAAAAATTCAGATCTGAATTTCAACTTCCTTGGTTGATTTTCAGACCTATAATTCCTCAGCCTTGCTTCCTCTTCATCACTAGATCTCATTGCAAGCCTTGGTTGTGAAAGATCGTGCTCTCCATACCTGCATTTCAAAGGTGGATAACAGAACTTTTTCTCTTTGAAACTCTTTAATCTTTGCTTATTTCTTGAGTTCCTTGGTCTGGCTGAAGTCCTCTCAATAGAGGCATCTGATTTATGCTTTCAATTTTGCAAAAACATGAAGTTCATGATGAACACCATCATACTTCCAGCTCTGATTTCTCCATTTATAGGGATCTAGAGTGGAAGTGCATGGTATAGGAGTGATGTACATCACTTCCTCTTTCGATTGATGTATAGATCGCTCCATTTGGTTGAGTTTGCCATGTCTGCAATTCTCACCGGAACTGGAGGTCTCACCGGAGAAGACGGTTGCTCCGGTGGCCGTCCCAACTCCAGATCCAATCACAGCCGTGCATTTCCATTTCCAGATTTGATCTGATCCATTCAATGTTATGACCTAATTAATGGCTCCATGTGGTTGCATTGACTATGGACTACACTAGGCGTGCGCTTGTGGATCCTTGGATCTGCCAGCTCAATTAATGAGCTCAGATCCAAGGGCTCTCTTTTTTTTGCCATTTTTAATTTTTGATTTTATTTTCTTTAATTCCCTTTTATTTCAAAAATCAATATCTCTCTCATTTTTAATCCAAAAATTTTGGGACCAATTGCATTAGTCTCCAAATAATTTCTAGTTTCTATTTCTGATTTTTAATATTTTTTATTTCATCATTTGATATTTTTTATGAATTTTCTCTTTTCTGGTTATTTTTAATTCATTTTAAATAGTTTTTGATATTCAAAAAATACAAAAATATTTTCCTAACCTATTTGAATGATGATGGATCTATGAAAATATTCTCATCAATTTTTAAATTGATTTGAGATTTATTTGAGATTTTAGTTCAATTAGGTTATTTTTATTCATTTTTAATTGATAAAAAATAGTTTCTGACTTTTAAAAATGCTGAATTTTTTTGTCAAACTTTGTTTGACCTTGTTGAACTTAGGATAAATCACTTGGACCTTTCAAGGTTGATTTGAAGTGATTTTGAAGTTTGACCTTTCTTTTATTTTTAATTCAAGTTTAATTTTTAATATTAAAAAATGCCAAAATTATTTTGTTCATTTCTTGACTTCCAATCTTCATCTCACTTCTATTTTTGATTGTTTGACTTTGACTTTCAATGTCATTGGTCAACATATGTGGATTGGTACATGTTACTTCATTTAATGCACTTTAATTTTACCATTTCCATTTCTCTTATTCATCTCCTCCTTCTTCTTCTTCTTCTTTTTCTTTTTGATCAATGAGTTGAAGGTTGATAAGTTAGCATTGATTAGGGAGACTTAATCTTCCTTGATCCAAATCTAATTCATCTTGATCAATTGATCAAGTGAATGACTTTGCATTAAGGATAGGTTGTTTCCTAAATCATGCAAAAGACTTAAACCAATACAAGATCAATTCTCATTTTCTTTTTGGCATGGCAAGTTGTTGGAACTTGGTTCACTAATCAAGACTTCTAACTTGTGTTGTTGCCCACATTATTATTGACCGGCCTCAGATAGTTGTGACTTCTACATAAGTCCAATTACGATTGCTTAACATAGCGCTAAATTTGCCTTATGGCACACTAACTACTAACACTAACTATTGACAATTAACATTTACTTTTTGCTCTTTACTTTTATGCAATTTACTATTCTTGCACATATTATCCATTTTGCTTTTCTCTTTGCTCACTTGAGCACATGTTTATCTTAATGCCATTTGCCTTTTGCTCACTTGAGCACATAATTGTGTATATATTATTGTGCTTGTGTTTTTGTTTTGATTGTTGTGAACCAAATGCAAAGAAATGGACTTAGTTTCTAGAACTTTCCCTATGCAAAGAATGGAGAAATGGACTTAGATTCTAGGACTTTCCTTATGCAAAATTGGAGTAAATGGACCTAAATGATGAAGATGGATTAGAAGGATCAAATCTCTAAACTCACTCTTGTCCATTCTTGATTTACTTCATGGAACTTTTGATGTGTGTGTTCTTGTGCTAGGGAATTCTATGAGAGCTCAAATTGGAGAAACCATTGCCATGTTCATCCAAAGTGAAAGATACAAGATACATTGAGGATCTCTTAAGAGGCTTGTTTGATGATTGTTTATGCTTTGTGATTGCTTATTCCAAAGGATGAGAGCTACTTGGATCATCAATATGATCTCAAGAGAGGAACTCCATTGTGGTTTTGTTTCTTTATCCCTCACCTTTTGTTTTACTTAGGACTTAGCCCTTCTTCTTCTTCTCTCCACTCTAACCTAAGCCAAAACTTTTGTGCAAACATTTAACTATTGTTTTCAAACATTAGAAACCTAAGCCTTATGCTTTTGATTTTCAAACTTTCTTTTCATAACACTTATTTTGAATTGAATCTTTAAGTCAACTTTGACCATTTTGTACATACTTCTAATTGGTAAATATAACCCATTCAAATGTCTTTTGTGGTTCCAATGACCACTTCCTTAATCAAATTTTCCATAACCTTTAGCTATTAGGTTTGAGTTATCCTTGTGGTAGATGTCATACTCACCTATATCCTTAGTGATGGACAATGAGTCTTCCATGCTTCTTATAGGGTTAACCCCTCACTAGCATGTTGAAGCTATCCTCACATGGTGGATTTGTTGTTTGGTTGAGTTTTCTCCCTTTGATAACAAAAGACCTTAAGGCTTTTGGACCAATCAATTCACCAACTTGTTTTGAGATTTTTACCCCGAACTACGAGGTTTTGATCCTAATCTTTTTTAAGATGGTACGTAGGCAATGGGTTTATCCATCCAAACACAAAATGTAAATAACTTGTACATTCTCTTCTCATCTCTTCAATCATGTTTGCACAAACAAAAATTTCACAAAAAAAACAACAACCTTTACAACAAGTATGAAAAGGGCTCCCTAGGAGTACCTAGGATGTTTTGGGTGCCTAACACCTTCCCATTACATAATCAACCCCCTTACCCAGATCTATGTTTCTTTTACTAGTTTTTTTGTTAAAACTATTAGGTTTTTGTTCGCTTTCTAACCATTCCTTTGGATAAATAGAAGTACGGTGGCGACTCGACTTGTATGATTTACCTTGGATTTAGTCAATATATCTAAGGGTAACGAATACCTCGCTACAATACTTTATCCCCATAAAAGTCTGGTGTGTCTGTCCTCCTTCAATTGTAAAGTATCAGCCCCTTAAGAAGAAAGACTTTAAGCTTTCTCCTTTCCCCACTGAGTTTTTTTCTCGTGGATGACTATTATTTCAGCTTCCTCCCCAGTTGTTTATCTGGATGGAACCACTCCGCTTGAGTTATATCCTTATCGGGTTGAGTCTTGATTGACCATTTCTTTCTAGATCTTTCCTAGATAGATATTTTTGGTCCCCTAAGAGTCTATTACCTAGTAACTGGTAATATTTTTCTTAGTTTGCAATTTGTTACTTTTCGCCCAATGCCCGGCAAAAGTAACCCTTTTTTCTCCCCAGCGGATTCGTTTCCATGTTTCCTCAGGAAGTATATCCTTGATATGGTCATCCTAACCGATGACGGATATTTTCTTCCCTTTTAGAGTCTATCCTTAATATGTTCATCCTAACTGGTGACGAATATTCTCTCTTTGATGGTATTCTACCCAGTAAAAAGGTAGTTGTAATCCCTATTTGTTTTCCCAGAGAGTTAATCCTTGATATGTTCATCCTAACCTGTTGATTCTAAGTGTTGGCAGCAATTTTGGTAAAACAAAGAGTGTTCACAAGATGTCATGTGTGATGTCTTAACATGAGATATCCTATGTACCTGCTGGAGTTAAAGAACATATGCAAGCAGGATTGTTTCAGAATGCCACATACAATGACAAGGCTTCTGATATTGGTTGTACCTGCTGGAGCTTATATGGAAGACATGTTCATGCAGGATTGTTTCAGATGACATACACAATGTCATGGTATCTGATATGGATGTACCTGCTATAAAAGGAAATTGGATTATGCAGGATTTTTCCAGGATGTCAGACCCGATGTCATGACGTCCTGTACACAGAACATTCAGTATGAATGTCTGGTGTTTTGTGATTGCACAATTAATGGCAATCATTGGATGATTGAAGATATGGATAGCTGGCGCATTCAATCATGGATTACAACCAGATTTTCTTATTTTCCAAGGAGATCTCTACAGCTGTTATAAAAAGATTTGATTGGAAAATATATTTAGGGTTTTCATGATGTCCAATGCTTCTATAAAAAGGGACTTAGAAAACCTGTTTGAATACACAACCAAGACTGAGCGAAATAGAGAGAGAGAGCTAGGGTTTGTGTCTGCTTAGTCGTAAGACTTGTAGGTCATTCAAGTCATCCATTGATGATTGAATTGGACTGATTTGTGGTTGTAATTTGTCACTCTAAAGCTGTTAAGCAAGAGTGTGTGTCCACTTGATCAAAGCTGTGAAGCAAGATCAAGTGTGTGTCTTCTTGATCAAAGTTGTGAAGCAAGATCAAGAGTGTGTCTTCTTGATTGAAACTGTGAAGTAAAATCAAGAGTTTGTAATTGAAAAGTATTTTCTTTTCACAAGGGATTGTTGTTTAAGATCACTGGTGTGTGATTGTAAGGGAAGTGAGCGGGTTCTCATATCTAAGAGTGCTTAGGTAGAAGTTGCACGGGTAGAGATTAGGTGAGAAAGACTGTAACTTGTTGAAGTGTACGGATAGTCTTTGAACTAATTCTATTTTAGTGAATTCCTTCCTGGCTTGGTAGCCCCCAGACGTAGGTGAGTTGCACCGAACTGGGTTAACAATTCCTTGTGTTATTCGCTTTACCATTCTGTTTATTTTATCCATTGTGTGTTAGCAGATATCAGTGTCGTAACATTACCTTCGACATCTTATATCTGATACCAGAATTTCAATTGGTATCAGAGCAGGCATCCTGCTCTGGTTCTGGGTGAGATCTAGGGGCAATACTTTCTGGTACAATGGAGAGAGATGGAGGATCTGTTTATAGGCCACCAATTTTGGATGGTTCTAACTATGACTATTGGAAACCTAGAATGGTAGCGTTTCTGAAATCCCTTGATAACAAGGCTTAGAAAGTTGTGCTAACAGGTTGGGTGCATCCTGTCATTACTAAAGAAGGAGAAGCCACAACTGAGAAGAAGCCTGAAGAACAATGGTCCAAGGAGGAGGATGATCTTGCTCTTGGAAACTCTAAAGCCTTGAATGCAATATTCAATGGGGTAGACAAGAATATTTTCAGGCTGGTAAATAACTTTGAAGTGGCCAGAGATGTTTGGGACATTCTCAAGGTCACTCATGAAGGCACCTCTAGGGTAAAGATGTCTAGACTTCAGCTGCTCACCTCCAAGTTTGAAAACTTAAGGATGAAAGAAGATGAAAACATTCATAAGTTTCACATGAGTATCCTTGAGATTGCTAATGCTTCAGGAGCCCTGGGAGAGAAGATGACAGATGAAAAGTTGGTGAGAAAAATACTCAGGTCACTCCCTAAGAGATTTACAATGAAGGTAACTTCCATAGAAGAGTCTCAAGACATCTCCAACATGAGGGTAGATGAGCTAATTGGTTCCCTCCAAACCTTTGAGTTAGGGTTGAATGATGGTGTTGAAAGGAAAACAAAGAGCATTGCCTTCATGTCAAACATAGAAGAGGATAAGAGTCAGGAGGGTGATGAAGATCTTGTCAATGAAGTAGCTATGTTGGGAAGGCAGTTCAATAAACTGTTGAAAAAGATCGATGTAAGATCAAAGGCAAATGTCAAGAACATCTCATCTGACATCAGTAAATCCAACAATGCTGGAAGAAAAGCAAGAGCAGATGAGAAGCCCAAAGAAGGAAAAGAGGTTCAGTGCTATGAATGTGATGGGTATGGACACATCAGGACTGAATGTGGAACCTACCTCAAGAAACAGAAGATGAGTCTTGCTGCCACATGGTCTGATGACAGTGATACTAAAGAGGCTGCAAATCTTGTGACTGCTTTGATAGGAAGATGGGGGTCTGATGAAGACTCAAGTGATGATGAAGTAACCTTTGAAGAATTGGCCTCTACCTACAGAAAGTTGTGTCACAAAAGTGTAGAGTTGTGCAAACAGGTTGATAGCCAGAAGAAGGAAATTACTCAACTTGAGAACGAGAAGATAGAATACTTGGAAACCATCTCCAAGTTACAAACAGAAGCAGTGGTTCTGAAAGCCAAGCTAGACAAAAATCCACAAGCTGAAAATCAGAAGATAGCACAGCTGGAAAGTGAGAAGGCAGACCATGCTAAAACCATCTCAAAATTGAAGACTGAAGTCATGCTTCAAAATTCTAAGTTAGAAGAGATGACCAAGTATGTAAGGATGTTAAGAAATGGGTTTGACTCCTTAGACAAGATTCTTCAAACTGGACAAATAACAGGAGACAAATCTGGCATTGGGTATAATAACTCAAAACCTGAGAGCAGTGACACTGGTGTCAAACCTCAAGCCAAACTTAAGTGCATTCAAAAACCTGTGATGTCACATCATATGTCACATCATATGTCACATCATATGTCACCGCACCAAAGGAGAAAACAGTTGAAAGGAAAACACCAAAGATGGAGATGCCATTACTGTGGGAAATTTGGTCATCTAAAGCCCTTCTGCTATAAATTGTATGGCTATCCTAGGTCTGCTCATCATCAGGATCACCATCAATATAGACCCAAACATCACATGCCTATCATCAAAAAGCAATGGGTCCCTAAGACTAATGTCACAAGTCTGATAGCTCACATTCCCCTCAGAATCTCAGCCAAAGAAGAATGGTACCTTGATAGTGGATGCTCCAGACACATGACTGGAAATCAAGACCTGCTAACTGATCTGCATCAACATACTATAAGTCATGTAACCTTTGGAGATATAGCAAAAGGTGAAATCAAGGGAACAGGTAAGCTTGATTGCCTTGGAGTACCTAGACTTGACAAGGTTCTACTAGTCAGAGGCTTAACTGCAAACCTCATAAGCATTAGCCAACTATGTGATTAAGGTCTGAATGTTAACTTCACCAAAACTGAATGTCTAATCCTGGACATAAAGAGTGAAGTAATTATGAGAGGAATCAGGACCAAAGACAATTGCTACATATGGAGCTCTCAATTGGATTGTCCCTTAAAGTATTGGGTGAGTACAGATGCTCTCAAGAGTGATGAAAAACAAGGTTGGGGAAAATGTCACACAAAGATGTCACACCAGAAGCCCAGAGGAGAAAAGGTTATGATGGCTCAAAAAACTGAGAGGTTAGACCAAACAGGTGGACATTTGACCAGTCACAGGGAAAATGGAACTGTTGGGACCAAGCCACAAAGGACTCTGTGCAAAAAGGCCAAGGACAATATGGAGAAGTTTTGGACGACACTTGTGAAAGGTTTAGAAGATGATAGCAGTTGGGCTCAACTGGGTTGGATGAACCTATTACTGATTGTATACAATGTCACACATGATGTCATAACATTGTATTATGACTTCCTGAATGCTGAAGCCAGGTCCAAAAATCAGGTTTAACACAGGTGGACAAAGTACTGTTCTAGTTATTATCACTCCATTAGGAAATTTGTGGTAGACAAATTCAGAAGTCTAAAGCTTGGACTAGAACTAGCAGACCAGCTTGCAAGGAATTTGGGTAAAATTGAATATGAGGAAGGGAAATTAGGGATTTGGACTCTTGAGAAATTATGGCAATTAAAAAGAAAAAGTAAAAGAAATGAAAATAATGTCTGCCCTTTTAAAAGAAAGAGCCACATTAATGATAAATCATTCCCAAGCTTTGAAAATAGTATCTATTCCCTTAGCACACGCTACCTAAACTCAGCAATCGCCATTTCCATTCAACTTCTAAGAAAAGCTTAGCTAGGGCAAAGAAACCTTCCTCAAAAGTCCTACAACATGTCTCAACATCCATCATCATCTGGCTCCAAATCCTCCCAACATGCAAAGACTTCATCTATGGAATTTGTAGATGAAGATGTAATGAACGTCACTCCTCTGTGCATGATACCGGGCGACACCACAGGTACCTCCTCCAATGCTGGAGACAAGCAAGGTAATACCTCTGGTAACTCCTCTCTTCCTAAAGACATGTATTACACTGATCGCGCTATAAGGAGACTGGTTACTAGAATTCTGAGTGAAGGACATAAAGTTGAAGGGGTCTCTACCCCTTTGTCCAGAAGGGAACCCTCTCCTGAGGAAGAACCCCATGCTGATAAAGATGATGATTCATCTAGATCAGAAAAAGAGGTGGCTGCTGAAGGGCTTTGCTCTCTAGGTAAAACCCTACCTAGCAAGAAACAAAATGTGCCTCAAGAAAATATTATTGATCTAGAGGAAGAAAGCACTGAAGGAGAGGATGAGCCTTTGGTTCATCTGGTTAAACCTAGCGTAGCTGAGAAACTGAGAACTAAGAAAGGGAAAAGTATGGCTAAAATGAGAGCTGCTAAAGTGAAAAAGACTGCAGGAATAGGACCCTCAAAACCCTGGAGCAAGGTTGAGGTTGGGAAAAGAAAAGAAAGAGACAACTCTGACTCTGAGGAGGATGTTAAAGACGATGTCCCAGACATCTCCCCTGCAAAAAGGCAGGCTGTTCAGAAATCTCCTGGCAAGGCTGCTGCTGTTCATCTAGACAATATCTCCTTTCATTTGGAAGATGGAACAGCAAAGTGGAAATATGTCATTCAGAGAAGAGTAGCCATTGAAAGAGAACTTGGACAAGAAGCTGTAGAGGTAAAGGAGGTTATTGAGCTGATAAAAAATGCTGGACTCATGAAGACTGTGGTAACTCTACCCCAATGCTATGAGGGGTTGGTTAAAGAGTTTATTGTTAATATCCCTGAGGATATTCATGATAAGAACAGCAGGGAGTTTTGCAAGGTATTTGTAAGAGGCAAATGTGTGAAATTTTCACCTACTATCATCAACAAGTTCCTAGGGAGAGGAACTGATGGAGGAGTAGATCTAGAGACCACAGACAATGAGGTCTGTAGAATTATTACAGCTGGCCAAGTTAAGGAATGGCCTAGTAGGAAACACCTATCAGCTAGTAAACTCACTGTGAAATATGCCATTCTGCATAAGATTGGTTCAGGAAATTGGGTACCTACTAATCATGTATCTACCATCTCCATTGCCATGGGAAGGATCATTCATGCAATTGGAACCAAGATAAACTATGATTTTGGGAAATTCATATTTGATCAAACCATCAGACATGCTTCTACAAATGCTGTGAAGTTACCTATTGCATTCCCTTCCCTTATGTGTGGCATTATCCTTAGCCAACAACCAGACATACTCAATACTAATGACATGCCAAGCAGGAGAAAAACCCCTCTATCCATTAATTATAAGCTATTTGAGGGAAGTCATATAAATGATGTTGTTATGACATCAGTCAGAAGAGAGCCTACATCTCAAGGAAGCCTAATTGATCAATTGAAAGATACCTACAAGGAATTGGAGAAGGGTATGAAGGTGGCAAAGGCAAGAAAAGAAGCTTTGGAAGCTCTTATTTATAACCTGGAAAAAGAAGAGTTAGAAAAGGATGGAAAAGCATAATCCAGTGGCTGCTCTGGAAGCTCTGAGTGTTCAGAAGATGAAGATGAAGGTGAAGGTGATACTTCCTCTTTTGATTAATGGTTCCTGCCTGAGTTGAAGACTGAGAGGTGTGGTGGAAGCTGGGCTGCTGTTTGTAAGGCTGTTGTCTTGATTGATTTTTGTTTTTGTATTTTGTGGCAGTCCTCTTGATGTCTGTTATGTAATATTTAGGGCTCTTAATGAGTTCCTTGGATTTGTTCATTATTCCAGCTATCCCAGCTGTGTTTAATGATGGTGTGTACTTCCTGATTTTTGTTTTAACATGCTTAATGTTATAACATCTGTTCTAACATTCTCTGCTAGGCTAATATACATTTATTTTGTCTAATTGATCACCTTTGGTCAATTTTGACTAAAAAGGGGGAGAAGTGCTGATATGGAAGTTGTATGTGGCTGGACAGAAGGACAACTATTATTGGAAGAAGTGCACAGGTGTTAAAACAGAATGTTTCTGTTGTTCTGTTTGCAGATGTCAAAGAGGATGTCTGATATGGTGCACAGGTGCTGATGTTGTAGCAGATGTCAGTCGCTGCTGGAGAGACTTGGCTGAGACCTTTGTGAAGTAATATCAGTACAATGCAGATATGGCACCTGACAGGACTCAGCTCCAAAATTTGTCTCTCAAGAGCAACGAGTGCTTCAAAGAGTATGCTCAACGCTGGAGAGAGTTGGCTTCCCGTGTTCAGCCTCCGATGTTGGAAAACGAGATGTCCAACATGTTTATGAACACACTGCCTGGATCTTATTTAGAGCGTCTGGTGGGTTGCAACGCCTTGAATTTTGCTGATGTGGTCTCTACCGGTGAGAGGGTGGAGAACTACTTGAAGACATGTAAGATCCAAAGAAGCCGTTCATAGGAGGACAGAAGAGGAGAGAAGGGGATACAAATGCCATATCTTCTTATCAGAACAGGGGTAACCGGAGGAAGAACTTTCAGAATTACCATCAACAACCTTATGTTGCAGCAGTGACCATTCCGGCTACAGCACCAGTGCAACAACAACAATCTCAACGTCAACAAAATCAATACCAACAACAACAGGGTAACAGACCTGCTTATTAACAGAGATAGAGGATGATGGACAAGCGTTTTGACACTCTTCCGATGTCGTATGCCCAGTTGCTTCCCAACCTTCAACATTTGCAACTTGTGTAGTTACGCACTTTGGCTCATCCCGTTGGCAGGCTTCCAGTGGGTTATGACGCCAATGCTAGGTTTAATTTCCACTCCGGGGCACCTGGCCACACTATTGAGAACTGCAAAGCTTTTAAGCACGTAGTTCAGGACCTTATTGATTCAAAGGCCATTAACTTTGCGCCGGCTCCTAATGTTGTCAACAATCCTATGCGCAGCATGGTAGAGCAAATGTTAACATGGTTGAAGGAGAAGTCAAATTAGTCAAGGAGGTGTTGAAGCTGAAGACTCCGCTGTTAGAAATCAAAGAATACTTGCTAAAGGCAGATGTTTTCCCCGGCTGTGGGAGCGGTTGTTTGGGTTGTGTTGCATAGAGTGGGGGTTGTGTGAAGCTGCAGCAGGGTATCCAGGACTTGCTTGACGATGGTATCCTCCAAGCTGAAGACTTATCTGCCCAAAGGTCTGTTGAAGGGGTTGTTGAGAATGCATATGTTGATCCTCTCTTTCCTGAAGATGCTGAAGAATTTACAAATGTTGTTCCTGCTGATTTTGTAATTCCCAATGATGTAATTAATTTTTCTGATGCTTTTGCTGATATTCAAAACATGGTGTTTGATTCTGATGTACTTGTTGCACTTGATTCCGATGTTCCAGATGTTTGTACTTCAATAAATAAGATTTCTGAGTATGACTGTGACGTTGCCACTATCACAATTTTCTACCCGACCGCTCAGATCAGTGCGCCAGTAGCGCAACCGGTACCACCAGTGTGACCGTATTAATCCACTATGACCATCACGACCCATGGTCCTTTACCTTTCACCAGCGAAAGGGTCATTCCTTGGCATTACGGGGGAGTGTGTACACGCATGGTCATGGAGTGGAGTGGCCACTGAGAGTAGAAGAGGTGCAGGATCAGAAGTCTGGATCTGGAGTTGAGTTAAAAGATCCCGCAATGGACAATGTTGGTGGAATCGGGCGATTCACCAGAATTGGTAGACTGTTCTCACCACCGGTTACCCAACCTGATAGTGCTGACGCCGCGGCAAAGGCCAAAGGCAAGCAAGTTGTGAATGAGGGTATTTCTGCACCACAAGCTGGCTCTGAGCCTGCTTTTGCGAAGGATGTGGACGAACTTTTGAGAATTATAAAGAAAAGCGATTACAAGGTAGTCGATCAGTTGATTCAGACGCCTTCCAAGATATCTATTCTCTCAATCCTGCTATGTTCGGAGGTGTCGCATTACGCGAAAAACCGGCGGGAAAAAGTAACAACAGAGCCGCCACCGTGCGTTATTTATCCCAAAAAGAGGGAAAGGAAACGCTCAAAGTAAACCTGGAAAAGACATGGTCTCGCGACCAGAGAAAGATGGGATCGGGAGTCGGTTATGCGAAGGGAAGGTATTAGCACCCCTACGCATCCGTCGTACTCGACGGGATCCACGCACAAAAGAATAGAAGAAAAATTGCTAAAACTGCTCAAACACTGCACAAGGCTGAAAGGAAACACAGGAAGACAAAAGAAACAGAAGAAACGAGACTCGGCAGGATATCGCATCCTGGGCCTACGTAGTCTGTCAAGCACAGACATCAGAGTCGACGTAGTTCGGGACAGAGGAAGCGTGCTCGCTAGGATGTCGCATCCTATGCATACGTATCTTCTCTAACCAGAGAAGAATCAGAGCACTCGTAGCTCGGCTAACGCACGCTAAACAAAACCACACAGGAAACCGACTGCCAATCGCTGGACTTACGTCAGACTCCACACAAACAGGCAAACCTGGAAACCGAATGCCAATCGCTGGACTTACATCAGACTCCGAACCAACAAACGCACACACAGGAAACCGACTTCCAATCGCTGGACTTACGTCAGACTCCAACAAGCACAAAGACACAGGAAACCAACTGCCAATCGCTGGACTTACGTCAGACTCCAAGCAGAAAAGGATAACAAACACACACAAAAGAAAAGAAAGTTGCCCGGAGAGATCAGCTCATCTCCTGCCTACGTACCTCATCTGGTATGAGGATCAGGGTGACGTAGTTCCCCTTAACAGGGAAAGAACCTCTAACCTAACCAGAGACTGGGAAGTGACAAACTAGAAGGGAGCCTGACTCCAGCCTAACAGTTATCATGTAATCCACAATGGTCCTAGGTTGAGGTTTCTATCTAACTTGCACAGGGAGCAAGCTATCCTAAACAGCACAGTCAAACGAACACCAGCATAATAAACAATCACACACACTATATGCAAGCAATTGGGCTCATACAAGGCTAGGCTGCAAAAACAAGCCAACTGGAATGGGGTGTGGCTAGCTCTTAACCCTAACATTGAGAGTTAGGGTGAAGCAGATGAAATAGGAAGTGAGGGTAAGACCTCACAACTCTTATCCCTGGCCTGGGAGAGCTTGACTCAAATAGAAGGTGTGGGAGTTCAAAATGTAGGAACTCTTCTCCACAAATGACTGACACAACATGATTTTGGGTTTTTATTCCCAATGCATCAACACATGGTGTGTGAGCAAAGTGAATGACACACTGAGTAGCAGGAGATGGATTACACATCTCTTTTATCTGCCAATTGCCTCTAAAGAGGTCTTTACCTGCTTGGCACAAAATTAAACACTCACAAGCATTGCCTCTTAAGGAGGGCTTCAGACAGGTGCCTGCCCACATAACAGGACAGGTCTTCCAGACTACATGAAGTCAAAGGAGCTATACCTCAGTGGCTAAGCAACCAAGCAAAGCAAAGCAAGTTCAAAAGAACTCAAAGCAACTTAGGTACCTGTGAAAAATCTAAACCAATCAGTTCAACTGTACAGACAAACAATCAATAGGCAATAACAAACGGACAAACAATGTTCACAATGTGCAAACCACAAGGCAAACTCAAATGAGTTAGCATCAACCTACAAAACACACAATTGTTAGTAATCAAGAGCAAACATCAATGCTCAAATGAGGAAGCATCAACAACTATGGACTTGGATGTTTGAACCTGAAATCAAAGCCCACATGTAAGCCACAAACCACTAGGTCAAAGCCTAGGGTCAAAGATGGATCAAAAATTTAAAACAGAACCTCAAATTTAACATGAATCATCCTCATTCAATCAAGAACAAATCTCAACAAGTCCCACATCAAAATCATTAATCATATTCATTTCATGAGCAAAACATGGCAAGGTATGCAAATGGTGATCACATTGAGACATCAGAAGAAACAAATGCACATCAAATCAAAACTGACTCAAATAATCTTGACAAAATTCATGGGTAAACAGGACATATAACATGATCATCACACAAAAAATCAGAGGCATTGGACATCATTAGGCATGGCAATCACATAGCATAATCAAGACAATCACATGTGTGACACAAATTGTCACACCAAGTTAGCATGAGCATAAAACAGAGATGGATCATGGGAAAAATCTCAAATCAAAGCCAAAATGTCAATCAACATGTCTAGAATCCACACACAAAATTTCAGAATCATTGGATAAGAAACAAGCATGTTATGATCAAATGAATAAGGCAATAGCACAAATGGACACATGTTCAATCACCCTAGGACAAATCATTTTTCAGCCAAGCACAATTTGCAAATTAATGATCATAAAAAACTAGCCAGGATAAGGAACACAATGCAAAAAATTGGAGATCAATTGGAGCATTTTTCATTTTTAAATGATTTTTGGAAGTTGATGAAAGATTTGAAAATGAAAATGAACTAATGGTATGAAAATGGGAGGGAAAAGGAATAATAGGCATGGTATTTGAAAATATGGACTCAGCCAGGATCGAACCTGGCGCAATTTTGAAATCCTAGCGTGCGCCACAACCAACATGGTGGCGTTTTGGTATTTAAACCCTAAACACAAGCACGTTCCAGAAAAAGCGTCGCCTAACACTCCAAACCGTGGCCAATGCAAGAGTCGTAGCTAATTGCATGAACTCGTAGCAAATCACATGAAGAAACCGTAGCTAAATCCTAGCAGATCTGGAAATTGTATGAAGTTCATCCTCTTCTTCATGAACATGAAGAACAAATTTCCAGAAAACTAAAAAAAGTATCCAGAAATTATCAAAACCTATATCAATCGGTTCCTTGGCTTATGTACATGCAAGATCAACTATTATTTCATGCAAAAAACTTCATAACCAAGCCAAATAGAAGGAATTGAAACTTGACATCAAAACTTTAAACATGCATAACTTTGCGTATAGTGCACCAATTCACTCGAATTTTACATCAGCATCATCACCAAACCATGATCTACACAAACATTACAAAGATTTTGAGAATTATTGAGATAAAAAAACTGACCTCTTGATGAGCAGAACCTGGAACTCGTGCTACAAGGCCTGGCAATGCTTCAATTCTTCTCCACACTGCTTAATGAAGTAATTGATGATGAATTGGAAGCTTAAATGCACATGAATCCAGCAGATTTTGGAATCACCATGGAACCTTCAAGCTATGAATCTGAACAAATATGCCACGATTTGCCTTGAATTCGCGTTCAAATCTTCTCAAAAATGCTTCAGCATCATGAATCAATCAAAAGAAATGCTTCTGATGTGAAGAATTGCAAGAAAAATTTGAGAGAAGAATTTTGATGATTTTGTGATTCTAGATCTGAAATGTTGCTCATGACAAAAAACAGTTATGATTAAGTATATATACTTCCTACTAATCATATGTTTAGATCATGTTTAAACCAAATGGAAGTGTGATTAGCAAGTTGGAAGGTGTTTGTGCAAAAATGATATTTCACCCCCATGCATGAAGTAGCACGTGAACAGTGCATATTTCTGGCCCAAATCCATTTAATTAATGCCCATGCAAGGTTTAGGATTGGTTTTGTATGCCCATGATTATTCAAAATGATTCTATGCAATTTTCTTCAAAAATCTTCATGAATAAGCCAAAGACCATGCAAATGAAATTTGTAACACCCTTCTAAAATACCCCAAATATTTAATTAAAATAACAATATATCAATCAGATTAAATATGCAATTAAGGGTGTCACACAATCATTACACACCATTCACCATAATAACTGTCATGCTCTTTTATTAATTCAAAACATAAAGCATTTGCACAATACGCAGCGGATAGAAATCAAATCAATCATGCAAAACATGTAACACATTACATGTAAAATTATTCAACAAGGTAAAACATCCCGTCCCGATGTTACATCTATCAGAGCATGACCCACTAAGGAGACTACACTAGACTCCAAGCACTAGCTTCTACTCAATCACTGCTCGTTACCTGAAAACATGGTTGTAAGGGTGAGTTCCTCAATCGATATAAAAAGCATTATAGAATATCATGAAATGCTAAGTAAATAACACGTTAATCACCCTAATCATATCACACATTCAGTAACGGCACATCAACTCAATTATCATACTCAATACCAACACAATTCATACGCATACTCAATGCCAACACAAACACATGTATAATATTGGAATACATCCATTCATATTATACGCCATACATACATTATGCAATGAGACTCCATGCATGCGGTACCGACTATTCGTGAACATATAGTTCACCTCACCGATCAAATCCAGATACGGCTACCAAGCCCACTAGTCCCACTCATTTGAGACCTATTGACTCACTCACTAATTCCTCACCACGGGAATTAGCTACCACTCCAAGGGCCATGCTATGCACGCTAATTCACCTAGCATGCAAACATCAACAACAGTCCATAATGACTAACTCACTAATTCCTCACTATGGGAATTAGCTACCACCATAAAGGCCACAATATGCATGCTAAATCACCTAGCAATGCAAAATCATCAACAATAATCCACAATGGACATATGCTCACACTCTAAGCCACAAACAGTCCATTCACAATTGCATACATAACATATACATTCACAGCATTATGTATACCATCATACATTCATCAACACACGTATCAAAACATCATATCATGTCAAATAATTAATCACAGTATTAGCACACTCCACTAATACCTATACTGCTCAAAACAGCGGGAATTAATCCCTATTACATCATACGCCAATATAGGCCAAACACCAATTATGCACACATTATTCAAATATTAATTTTCACTTTTCCAACAGTGTTAACCGGTTAACGCCCTGGGTTAACCGGTTAACGCAGACAGAACACGCTTTCTGGCAAAACTCAACAGTGTTAACCGGTTAACGCCCTGGGTTAACCGGTTAACGCAGACATAACAGCAATATTTTCACAACTCACAACAGTGTTAACCGGTTAACGCCCTGGGTTAACCGGTTAACGCAAGCAAAACAACAATAGCTCACAATTCCTAACAGTGTTAACCGGTTAACACCCTGGGTTAACCGGTTAACGCAAGACAGAAAGCTGTTCCTGCGCTAACCCGAAGCAGAATGCAGAATTCTCCGCATTTTCCGCCGTTGGAGGACTTCCGGACCTCCGATTCCGATTCCGTAAAAAGCTATACGTTCGGGAAATCACAACTCACACAAATACAGATTCAATTACAGCTTTAACTCAACTTATCCAACACAATTTTTCAGCATTCAACATCTCAATTAGGGTCAATTTAACGGTTTATCACTACCCATTACATGTTAACCCATAATACCCATTAAACGACGATAAACCCCCCTTACCTGAGTTAATCCGGCAATCTTTAAGCTTCAAGCTTTTCTCTTCTCCAACCTTCTTCCTCTTGCTCTGTCTCTTTGCCCTTTTCCTCTTTTCAGCCGCTTCTCTGCTTTTCACGTGAAACCCTTTCTTTTCCAAATGGGACTCTTTTTCTTATTTCCAACTTATATATATTTTCCAATAATTATTATTCCAATAATAATAATAATAATAATCCAATAATTCCAATTATTTAATTAAATTAATAAATATAATATTAACTTAAATTAAATAATTATCTTTTTTTTTTTATCGGGGTGTTACAACTCTCCCCCACTAAAAGAGTTTTCGTCCTCGAAAACATACCTCAAGCGAATAACTCAGGATAAGACTCCTTCATCTGACTCTCAAGTTCCCAAGTCACATTGCCACCTGCTGGTCCTCCCCAAGCTACCTTTACCAAAGCAATCTCTTTACCCCGCAACTGCTTCAACTCTCGATCCTCGATCCTCATAGGTGATGTTTCAACAGTCAGGTTATCTCTCACCTGTACATCATCTACTTGGACCACATGCGACGGATCAGGAATGTACCTCCTCAACTGAGACACATGAAACACCTCATGCAAATTCGCAAGTGACGGCGGTAAAGCGATACGATAGGCTACCTCCCCTATCCTCTCCAAAATCTGATAAGGACCAATAAATCGAGGTGTCAACTTCTTCGACCTCAAAGCTCGACCAACTCCAGTTATCGGAGTAACACGGAGAAACACATGATCCCCCTCTTGAAACTCAAGTGACTTTCTTCTTTTGTCGTGATAACTCTTCTGACGACTCTGAGCAATTCTCATCTTCTCCTGAATCATCTTAATCTTTTTCGTAGTTTGTTGAACAATCTCCGGTCCAACCACAGCACTCTCACCGGACTCATACCAACATAAGGGTGTCCGACATCTCCTACCATACAAAGCTTCAAACGGTGCCATACCAATGCTCGAATGAAAACTATTGTTGTAGGTAAACTCAATCAAAGGTAAATAACAATCCCAAGCACCTCCCTTTTCCAAAACACAAGCCCTCAAAAGATCCTCTAGTGACTGAATCGTCCTCTCAGTCTGACCATCAGTCTGCGGATGATATGCAGAACTCAATCTCAGCTTAGTTCCCAAAGCCCTCTGCAAACCTTCCCAAAACTTCGATGTAAATCTAGGATCTCTGTCCGAAACAATACTCGACGGAATACCATGCAAACTTACAATTTTCTCAATATACAACTCGGCTAATCTCTCTAACGGATAATCCATTCTGATCGGAATGAAATGAGCCGATTTCGTCAATCTGTCTACAATCACCCAAATAGCTTCAAAATTCTTATTTGTCCTCGGTAAACCAGAAACAAAATCCATACTGATACTATCCCACTTCCACTCTGGAATAGCCAATGGTTGCATTAGCCCAGACGGCTTCTGATGCTCAATCTTTGACTTCTGACAAGTCAAACAAGAATAAACAAAACTCGCAATTTCTCTTTTCATTCCCGGCCACCAAAATAGCTTTTTCAAATCATGATACATCTTCGTAGCCCCAGGATGAATACTCAGGCCACTACGATGTCCTTCCTCAAGAATACTCTTCTTAAGTTCGGTAACATCCAAAGTACACACCCGATTACCAAATTTCAAAACACCATTCTCATCAACTCTGAATTCACCACCTAGACCTTGATTCACTAGAGTCAACTTATCAACCAAAAGCACATCGGATTTCTGACCCTCTCTGATCTCATCCATAATACTACTCGTTAACTTCAACATTCCCAATTTAACACTATTGTGAGTACTCTCACACACCAAACTCAAGTCTCTAAACTGCTCAATTAAATCCAATTCCTTAACCATTAACATAGACATATGCAATGATTTCCGACTCAATGCATCAGCCACCACGTTTGCTTTACCCGGATGGTAATTCAAACCAAAGTCATAATCCTTCAGAAACTCTAACCATCTCCTCTGTCTCATATTCAGCTCTTTCTGATCAAACAAATACTTTAAACTTTTATGGTCACTGAAAACCTCAAATCTTGACCCGTACAAGTAATGCCTCCATAACTTCAGAACAAATACCACAGCTGCCAACTCTAAATCGTGTGTCGGATAGTTCCTATCATGAACCCTCAGCTGTCTCGAAGCATAAGCTATAACCTGCTTATTCTGCATCAAAACACCACCCAAACCCAACAATGAAGCATCACAGAAAACCTCAAATGGTTCCGATGGACTTGGTAATATCAGAATAGGAGCAGTAGTTAATCTTCTCTTTAACTCTTGGAAACCTTCTTCACATTTTGAGTCCCAAACAAACGCTTGCCCCTTTCTAGTCAACATCGTCAACGGTAACGCCAACTTAGAAAATCCCTCAATGAATTTCCTATAATAACCTGCAAGTCCAAGAAAACTCCTTATCTCAGAAACTGACTTCGGAGCTTCCCACTTAGATACCGCGTCTATCTTAGAAGGATCAACAGCAATACCACCTCTTGAAATCACATGACCAAGAAAACTAACTTCTTCTAACCAAAATTCACATTTAGACAGCTTAGCAAATAACTTCTTTTCTCGTAGAACTCCTAAAACCATTCTCAAATGCTCAGCATGCTCTTCTTCCGATTTCGAATACACCAAAATATCGTCAATAAACACCACAACAAACTTGCCTAGATACGGATGGAAAATCCTATTCATATACTCCATAAATACTCCAGGCGCATTAGTCACACCAAAAGGCATTACAGAATACTCATAATGTCCATACCTTGTTCTGAAAGCAGTCTTCTGAATATCCTCAGTTTTCACACGTATTTGATGATACCCAGATCTCAAATCTATTTTGCTGAACACACTCGCACCAACCAACTGATCCATCAAATCATCAATCCTCGGCAAAGGATACCGATTCTTGATCGTCACTTTATTCAGTTGCCTGTAGTCCACACACAACCTCATAGTACCTTCTTTCTTCTTAACCAATAACACTGGTGCACCCCACGGTGACACACTCGGACGAATAAATTTCTTATCCAACAGATCTTCCAACTGACTCTTCAATTCAGTTAACTCAGCAGCAGACATACGGTACGGAGCCATCGATATCGGCCTAGTACCAGGTACCAAATCAATCGAGAACTCAACTTCACGCTCTGGCGGTAATTCATTCACTTCTTCAGGAAACACATCAGGAAAATCACACACCACAGCTAGATCGCAAATCACCAGTTTATCTTTAGCCTCCAAAGTCGCTAACAGCATAAACAACTCTGCCCCATCTGCTACTGCCTCATTCACCTGCCTTGCTGATAGAAACAAACTCTTTCCTTCCTCAATCTCAGGAAAGATCACAGTCTTATCAAAACAATTGATATAGACTCGGTTAAACACCAACCAGTTCATACCCAGAATAACATCAATCTGCACAAGTGGAAGACACACTAGGTCCATCCCAAAGTCTCTACCAAAAATACTCAAAGGACAATTTAAACAAACTGAAGTAGTAGTCACTGAACCCTTCGCAGGAGTATCAATCACCATACTTCCATGCATCTCAGATATCTCTAACTTAAGTTTCACAGCACAATCCAAAGATATAAAGGAATGAGTCGCACCTGTGTCAATAATAGCTACAAGAGGAAATCCATTAATATAACACGTACCTCGGATCAAACGATCATCTGCAAAAGTCTCAGAACCCGATAAAGCAAAGACCTTGCCTCCCGACTGGTTCTCTTTCTTCGGCTTAGGACACTGTGGACTGATATGACCCACTTCTCCACAGTTGAAACAAGTCACAGTCTTCGACCGGCACTCTGCAGCCAAATGACCACCTTTTCCACACTTGAAACACTTCCTCTCAGCACTGGTACACTCATGGACATGATGTCCAGCCTGACCACATCTGTAACACTTAGCAGGGGCACTAGAGTCTCCCCCACTAGGCCTCTTCATCCCACTCTGTCTCTGGAAACCTTTGCCAGCTGCATACGGTTTCCCACGATCATTCTGATTCTTGCCTTTCCTATCAACCCTCTGCTGATAGCTCTCCGCTCTGGCTTTGGTATCCTGTTCAAAAATCCTGCAACAGTCCACCAAATCAGAAAACACTCTAATCCGCTGATATCCAATAGCCTGCTTGATCTCGGGACGCAACCCGTTCTCAAACTTCATACATTTCGAAAATTCCCCAGTAGCCTCATCATAGGGAGTGTAATACTTTGACAGCTCTGTGAACTTAGCAGCATACTCAGTAATAGACCGATTGCCCTGCTTCAATTCTAAGAACTCTATCTCTTTCTTTCCTCTGACATCCTCTGGAAAGTACTTCCTCAGGAATCTTGCTCTGAACACAGCCCAAGTGATCTCAGCATTCCCAGTAGATTCCAACTCAGTGCGGGTAGCAACCCACCAATCATCTGCTTCCTCTGACAGCATATGCGTACCGAACCTGACCTTCTGGTTATCGGCACACTCAGTCACTCGGAAGATCCTCTCGATCTCCTTTAACCAATTCTGAGCGCCATCTGGATCGTATGCTCCCTTGAACATTGGAGGATTGTTCTTCTGGAACTCACTCAGTTGACGAGCAGCTCCCATTCCCACAACATTCGGATTCCCTCCAAGTACTCCAGCTAGCATACCCAGAGCCTCAGCAATCGCAGCATCATCTCTACCTCTTCCAGCCATCTCTATTCTGAAAACCCAACAAACTAAACAATAAGTACTAATAGGGTTATACAACACCTATCCCGTACAGGGGAAACAGAATAATTACGACTCGACTCGACCGACTATGCTCTGATACCACTAATGTAACACCCTTCTAAAATACCCCAAATATTTAATTAAAATAACAATATATCAATCAGAGTAAATATGCAATTAAGGGTGTCACACAATCATTACACACCATTCACCATAATAACTGTCATGCTCTTTTATTAATTCAAAACATAAAGCATTTGCACAATACGCAGCGGATAGAAATCAAATCAATCATGCAAAACATGTAACACATTACATGTAAAATTATTCAACAAGGTAAAACATCCCGTCCCGATGTTACATCTATCAGAGCATGACCCACTAAGGAGACTACACTAGACTCCAAGCACTAGCTTCTACTCAATCACTGCTCGTTACCTGAAAACATGGTTGTAAGGGTGAGTTCCTCAATCGATATAAAAAGCATTATAGAATATCATGAAATGCTAAGTAAATAACACGTTAATCACCCTAATCATATCACACATTCAGTAACGGCACATCAACTCAATTATCATACTCAATACCAACACAATTCATACTCATACTCAATGCCAACACAAACACACGTATAATATTGGAATACATCCATTCATATTATACGCCATACATACATTATGCAATGAGACTCCATGCATGCGGTACCGACTATTCGTGAACATATAGTTCACCTCACCGATCAAATCCAGATACGGCTACCAAGCCCACTAGTCCCACTCATTTGAGACCTAGTGACTCACTCACTAATTCCTCACCACGGGAATTAGCTACCACCCCAAGGGCCATGCTATGCACGCTAATTCACCTAGCATGCAAACATCAACAACAGTCCATAATGACTAACTCACTAATTCCTCACTATGGGAATTAGCTACCACCATAAAGGCCACAATATGCATGCTAAATCACCTAGCAATGCAAAATCATCAACAATAATCCACAATGGACATATGCTCACACTCTAAGCCATAAACAGTCCATTCACAATTGCATACATAACATATACATTCACAACATTATGCATACCATCATACATTCATCAACACACGTATCAAAACATCATATCATGTCAAATAATTAATCATAGTATTAGCACACTCCACTAATACCTATACTGCTCAAAACAGCGGGAATTAATCCCTATTACATCATACGCCAATATAGGCCAAACACCAATTATGCACACATTATTCAAATATTAATTTTTCACTTTTCCAACAGTGTTAACCGGTTAACACCCTGGGTTAACCGGTTAACGCAGACAGAACACGCTTTCTGGCAAAACTCAACAGTGTTAACCGGTTAACGCCCTGGGTTAACCGGTTAACGCAGACAGAACAACAATATTTTCACAACTCACAACAGTGTTAACCGGTTAACGCCCTGGGTTAACCTGTTAACGCAAGCAAAACAACAATAGCTCACAATTCCTAACAGTGTTAACCGGTTAACACCCTGGGTTAACCGGTTAACGCAAGACAGAAAGCTGTTCCTGCGCTAACCCGAAGCAGAATGCAGAATTCTCCGTATTTTCCGCCGTTGGAGGACTTCCGGACCTCCGATTCCGATTCCGTAAAAAGCTATACGTTCGGGAAATCACAACTCACACAAATACAGATTCAATTACAGCTTTAACTCAACTTATCCAACACAATTTTTCAGCATTCAACATCCCAATTAGGGTCAATTTAACGGTTTATCACTACCCATTACATGTTAACCCATAATACCCATTAAACGACGATAAACCCCCCTTACCTGAGTTAATCCGGCAATCTTTAAGCTTCAAGCTTTTCTCTTCTCCAACCTTCTTCCTCTTGCTCTGTCTCTTTGCCCTTTTCCTCTTTTCAGCCGCTTCTCTGCTTTTCACGTGAAACCCTTTCTTTTCCAAATGGGACTCTTTTTCTTATTTCCAACTTATATATATTTTCCAATAATTATTATTCCAATAATAATAATAATAATAATCCAATAATTCCAATTATTTAATTAAATTAATAAATATAATATTAACTTAAATTAAATAATTATCTTATTATTTTATTTTTTTTATCGGGGTGTTACAAAATTCATGTCATGTAATGGTATGCTTGGAAAATACATGTTATAAGGATCAAAATGCAAAAAGAACCACTCATTTTGGAGTTTTGGTTTGAAAGTTATGTCCATTTGAAATTTCAAACACACTTTGCCATGATTGGACCATATCTCCTCAATCACACATGAGAAATTCATGATCTTGGACTCTTTGGAAATGGGAGAGAAAGATCTTCAACTTTCATGTTGGACAAAATTTCATTTGAAGCTTTCTTGATGATGTAATATTAAGTTGAAGTTGGTCCAAAATCTTTCCATTTTTGGAAAGTTCAAATTACAGGTCACTTGCTATTTTTGGAAAGTCTTGATCTGACTTCAAATTCTTCAATGTTGATATTTGAAATGACAAATAAGCCCCTTTTGAGCATGAATGAGATGTTGAAACTCATTTCTCCAGTTCAAAACCCACAGTTGACCTTCTGTTGACTTTCTGGTTGACAGATGACTTAGAAGTGCTCTGACCAGCTTGAACCTCAACCACTTGAGGAATTGGCTCCAAAATGAACCCCTAGCTCTAACAAGCTCTTCAAAATGATCATGTGATCCACACCCAAGCAAATAACCTCATCTCCTTAAAAAAACCCTGACTGGTAGCAGGGCACTGATTAGGGTTGACCAGAGCTCAAAACCCTAATCCTAAGGAACATGATCATGCACAATGAACCCCTTAAGGATGACAAAACCATGATGATGATGATGTACCCTTGCCAACAAGATAATGCTCAACCTCTGAAGGATCAAGAAAACCCTAATTGAAGTGCACACCCTTAGATGGTTGGTGATCAATTTAATAAGACCCTCAGGCTTGAACCATACAACTTCTCCATCTCTGACAAGACCTTAGAGGATGACTTGCTTGTTCTCACATGATATGTAATATGCAAATGCCTAATTTCCTAAAACATGAAATGCAATAGGCTAAGCTAGTCCCAAGAAGAGGAGGGCAAATTTTGAGGTGTTACAGCTGCCCCTATTCAATCCACTATGAACCTGTCGACATGAATAGCCTCGGCTTTTAGATGATCAGGGTGAAGAGTGATTGAATACCAACAACAGACGAACAATTTGCACTCCGCGGGAAAATAATTAACAATGCCTGTCAGAATCGGCAAAGAAACAATCTCAAAAGAAGAATCCATCTGGCACGGAGAAAGTCGGCCTGAATACCCAAAAGGAACGTTGACCTGGATACCAAAATAAATGGTAACACAGGAACCATCATGACCTGAACGCCGCTCATCAGTCTGAATACTGAGCATCGGAACATGAGAGTATTAATGCCGGTCTGATCGCCGAGAGATTGGCCTGAATGCCCGAAAAACTGGCCTGAATGCCCTTTTAGTCTGGATACTACTTCGGTCTGGGTACCACTTCGGTCTGGATACCGGGAGATTGGCCTGAATGCCACAAGTACTTCAACCTGATAGTTGGAAACTTCTTCGATCTGAAAACCGGAAACTGGTCTGAAAACCCACCTCGGCCTGAACACCGGAAACTTGGCCTGAATGCCGCAAGCTGCATCGATCTGAACTTCGGAAGCTTCTTCGATATGAGAATCAGAAACTGGTCTGAATACCCACCTCGGCCTGAACACCGGAAATTTGGCCTGAATGCCGCAAGCTGCATTGATCTGAACTTCGGAAGCTTCTTCGATCTGAGAATCAGAAACTGGTCTGAATACCCACCTCGGCCTGAACACCAGAAACTTGGCCTGAATGCCGCAACGGTCTGAATACCCGAAAAAATCCTCATGCCTGTCAGCATCGGCAGAAATAAGGGACAGTGATAAATGAGGCGGCACGTATGCCAACGACCCAAGTTGGGGATAACAAGCCATGAGTATGCTATCCTCTACTCAACCCTAGCAAACGAACAATTCACGCTTAGCTGGGGATTTTTCTCTTTTCACTTTTCCTGAAACCTCAAAACTTCCCTTGATTTTTTTATTTTTATCTCCATCTTCGCCCGACAGAAACTCCTCCTCCAATATCGCACTACTGGGGAATATTATGGGTCTGACATCATGATGCCAAACTCCTCAAAGTAACCTCTTCTCCCTCTAGCGAAACCACCTCTCAAACAGTAACCACAGCCTGAGACTAGCTTATGCTTGCAATGCTGATGCATGATTTTTTTAGCGTAATGCTCCATAATCATGGAAATGCTACGCAATTAGCTATGCAATATGCTATGCTTATCTACATGATGAATGCATAAAAAAGGTACCCCCCTCAAGGGATTCTTCTGGGGAGCTCGAGGCCCTCTGTTGAGGAACTCGACAACACTCCAATCTCCACCCTGCTGGGGAATAACGCTGCTGCTGGGGAAAGGACCACCCTTACCAGGGATGACCTCCACTGAACCCGATCCATTTGGGGACTTCGTTGGGGAAGAAACCACCAACGCATTCTGCGAGAAAAACAACAACCTTTGACTTGCTGGGGGAAAAACTACCCACAGACACCTCCGCTGGGAAAATAGCAACCTTCAGGCCTGGCTGCTGAGGAAACACCGATCTAAAACCTGTTGGGGAGATAACCATCCCGACCCTTCTAGGGAAGACACAGACCTCGAAACTGCTGAGGATGTAACAATCCCAACTCTGCTTGGGGAAACAAGGAATATCTGGCACAAAACATCTGTCAACTCGTCGAACCCTGGTATTCACCATCCAACTCCAGTGTCAACTTTCCACTTTTGAGAACTCCCAAACCCGTCTGGACTTTTCTGATTCATCACCTTGTATTCTCGACTCCTCCGTACTCTACGGAGATCGAACCCCTCAAATTGGTATCAACTTTCCAATTCTTCAGACTTTGAAGAGTCTTCTTGATTAATATCCAGGATCGTCGTCATCCCTCGCCGTCTTTTCACCATTCTTCAACGCCTTGTCCCTGATTGGACCCCACGGGGATCTTTTGTCAAAAGCTTCACATCACAACCTGCAAGTGAGTGAAAATATCTAACAGCACCTGCAACAAAGATCGTTAGATAAAAACATGCCCCAGGTATGCCAAGATTTCAACACTTGGGTCACTCAACCTTCCGCATAAGATTTCAAGTTTTCAATCTTATAAGCATGCGTTGGAAGGGACCTGTGTGTCTTAAAATGCAAAGATTCTTTACCACAAACAATTGAATGTTTTTGCAATCAAAGCGGTAATGAAAACAAAAACAAAATTATTTGACTGAATATGCATTTTATTGATTGAAAAAGTGTGGCTCAAACTGAGCAATACAAAGGAAGCAATTCCTGAAAAGAGGTAATTGCGCACAAAAGGAAAATCTATCCTAATGGCAATGTGAAACCGCGATCTCATCGAGTTCCAACTCGGTTACACCCCATATGTCCTCAGACTCTCCGTACTTTTCCGCCTTCTGAACAAGACGCTTCAGACTGATCCCTGTCGGGGATTATCCATGTCATATCCAAAGTAAACGATCATGCTAGACGCAGTTGTTCGTTTCAATCCCTCTTTTGCCTGGACCTCCCTTTCGGGTTTTCAGTCCACCGGGATACCCTTTTTTTCCCAAGCCGCCCTGGTGGGGTTTCGACTTGCCGGGTGTACAGTTTTTTTTCCTTTTTATCCCTAATTTTTGCCCGAACCTTTTTCATTTTTTTCTTCGGTTCGCCGGGATGCCCATTTTTGCCTGGACTATCTTATTCTTTTCGTCCAGCGGGTCTCTTATACGAAGTATTTTTTAACTGCGTCCGCATTCACAGGGGATGGAAAATCCTCGCCATCCATGGTCGTTAACAACAAGGCTCCGCCAGAGAAAACCTTCTTGACCACGAATGGACCTTCATAATTGGGTGTCCACTTGCCCCTACGATCGTTTTGAGGAGGAAGGATCCTTTTCAGCACCAGATCTCCCACATGATACACACGAGGTCGCACCTTTCGGTCAAAAGCACGCTTCATCCGCTGCTGGTACAACTGCCCATGACAAATGGCTGCCAGCCTCTTCTCCTCAATCAGGCTCAACTCTTCGTACCGAGTTCTTACCCATTCAGCCTCTTGCAATTTCACGTCCACCAGGACTCTCAAAGAGGGAATTTGAACCTCAACCGGTAGCACGGCTTCCATCCCATATACCAACGAGAAAGGCGTTGCCCCAGTAGATGTACGCACTGAAGTTCAGTACCCATGCAATGCAAATGGCAACATCTCATGCCAATCTTTATAGGTCACGACCATTTTCTGCACAATCTTCTTTATATTCTTATTAGCTGCCTCAACCGCCCCATTCATCTTCAGACGATAAGGAGAAGAATTGTGATGCTCAATCTTGAACTCCCAGCACAGTTCTACCATCATCTTGTTGTTCAAATTAGAACCATTATCAGTAATGATTCTCTTGAGAACCCCATATCTGCAAATGATGTCTCTCTTCAGAAATCTGGCAACGACCTGCTTTGTCACATTTGCATAAGAGGCTGCTTCCACCCATTTGGTGAAGTAATCAATAGCCACTAATATGAACCGGTGCCCATTCGAAGCCGTAGGCTCAATCTTTCCGATCATATCAATGCCCCACATAGCCAACGGCCACGGAGACGACATCAAGCTCAACGGATTTGGAGGCACGTGCACCTTGTCAGCATAAATCTGGCATTTATGACACTTCCGCACGAAATTGAAACATTGGGCCTCCATTGTCATCCAATAATAACCTGCCCTCAGCAGCTTCTTCACCATTGCATTCCCACTGGCATGGGTACCGAACGACCCCTCGTGAACCTCTTTCATCAATTGGCTTGCTTCTTTATCATCAACACATCTGAGCAAACCCAATCAAAATTATGCTTGTACAAAACCCCATCCTTATTCAAGTAGAACACCATGGCCAACCTCCGCAGAGTCTTTCGGTCCTTCTTGGATGCTCCCTCAGGATACTCCTGGGTTTCCAAATAGCGCTTGATATCGTAATACCACGGCTTCTCATCATCAGGCGCTGTGTCAACAGCAAACATATAAGTCAGTCTATCCAGACGTCCCACCTCAACACTGGGGAACTGATTCCAACACTGCACATTAATCAAGGCGGCCAAAGTAGCCAAAACATCTGCTAAAGGATTCTCTTCTCTAGGCACATGATGCATTTTCACCTTGGTGAAAAACGTCAACAATCTCCTCGTATAATCCCGATATGGAATTAAATGAGATTGATGCGTATACCATTTCCCATTAACCTGATTCACAACCAAAGCTGAATCTCCATATATAACAAGGTTCTTGATCCTCAAATCAATCGCCTCTTCAATCCCCAAGATACAAGCTTCGTATTCAGCCACGTTGTTGGTGCACTCAAATGTTAGCCGAGCAGCAAAAGGAATATGGGATCCTTTCGGCGTAACTAAAACAGCACCAACTCCGCTACCATTCACGTTAACGGCCCCATCAAACATCAGAATCCATTCGGATTCAGGGTCAGGCCCCTCCTCCGGGATCGGTTCCTCACAATCTTTCGATCTGAGAAACATGATGTCCTCATCAGGGAATTCAAACTTCATCGGTTGATAATCCTCAATGGGTTGCTGGGCGAGGTAATCAGACAATACACTCCCCTTGATTGCCTTCTGAGAGGTATACTGTATATCATATTCGGTCAAAATCATTTGCCATCTCGCAACCCGTCCGGTCAATGCTGGCTTCTCAAAAATGTACTTGATTGGATCCAGCTTGGAAATTAATAAAGTGGTATGAACCAACATATACTGCCTCAGTCGGCGAGCAACCCAGACCAAAGCACAGCAAGTTTTCTCGAGCAATGAATATCTTGTTTCACAGTCGGTAAACTTTTTGCTAAGGTAGTATATGGCATGCTCTTTTCGACCAAACTCGTCATGCTGCCCCAATACACACCCCATAGACCCCTCGAGGACCGTCAAGTACAGAATTAACGGTCGTCCCTCCACGGGAGGCATCAGAATCGGAGGCTCCTGCAAATACTCTTTTATCTTTTCAAATGCCGCTTGGCAATCATTATTCCACCTGACCATTTGATCTTTTCTCAATAACTTGAATATTGGTTCAAACGTGGCTGTTAGATGAGATATGAACCGTGAAATGTAGTTCAATCTACCTAAGAAACCACGAACCTATTTCTCTGTTCTCGGTTCAGGCATTTCTTGTATTGCTTTTACTTTAGCTGGATCAACCTCGATTCCTTTTTCACTTACAATGAACCCCAGCAATTTACCGGACCGCACTCCGAAAGTGCACTTGTTCGGATTCAACCTCAGTCTGAACTGTCTCAACCGGTCAAACAACTTGGCCAGATCCACCAAATGCCCCTCTTCTGTCTGGGACTTTGCTATCATGTCATCAACATAGCATTCAATTTCATGATGAATCATATCATGAAACAAAGTCACCATGGCTCTCTGATAAGTAGCACCGGCATTCTTGAGACCAAATGGCATCACCTTATAACAGAAAGTGCCCCACGATGTGATGAACGTTGTTTTCTCCATATCATCTGGCGACATTTTGATTTGATTATAGCCAGAAAAACCATCCATGAAGGAAAACACCGAGAATTGAGCTGTATTATCTACCAATACATCAATGTGAGGTAGTGGGAAATCATCCTTCGGACTAGCTCTGTTCAGATCCCGGTAGTCCACCCACATTCTCACCTTCCCATCCTTCTTCGGGACCGGCACAATATTCGCGACCCAAGGTGGATAATTAGTGACAGCGAGGAAACCAACATCCAACTGCTTCTGTACCTCTTCTTTAATTTTCATGGCCATCTCAGGTCGGGTTCTGCGCAACTTCTGCTTCACTGGAGGACAATCTGCTCTCAACGGTAGCTTATGCACAACAATATCGGTATCCAACCCTGGCATATCTTGATAAGACCAGGCAAAGATATCAACATATTCTTTCAACAACGCTACCATTCTGCTCTTGACACTCGCCTCCAAAGCGGCCCCAATTTTCACTTCTTTCCTGACCTCGTCGGTACCCAGATTCACAACCTCGACTTATTCCTCGTGCGGCTGAATCACCTTCTCCTCTTGTTTCAACAACCTGGCTAATTCCTCCGACAGTTCACAGTCTTCTTCGCCTTCTTCTTCGGCATGATAGATCGGATTGTCGAAATCATATGAGGGTGTAAGAGGATTGTTATCAATGAGATCCGGCGAATGATCGCATCCGCATGAATGTTGATTCATGCATTGCTTTAGAACCGGAGCGAAACAAATTAAAAGGAAAATGAAAACATTGCCATTTTTATTTTTGTTTTAAACTGCAAAAATAAATGAAAAACAGGGAACACCGCTTTTAATTGAAAAACATCCATTTTTACTGATGCAAATTTTGCAAAATGAAACATGAGGTGGCCCTTACAATGAACCATTACGTTTCGGGCAAAACTAAGGCTTCCATGCAGATAAAATTGAAAAACAGAAAATATTACTCTTGAAGTAGAGTGACAGTGATGATCTTTTCAGCCTTCCAGTTCTGGACTTCCATCCCTGGTACGCACGGCTTTATTCATTGATCAATCTCACAATCACTGTCAACTTCTTCACCCACCATACAGATGTGATCTGGATCCAGCATTCCAGCACTGGTGAATGTGAATGACGGACGACGTTCCTTGTTCTGACCAGACGAGCCTCGGCCCGGCTGATAACCCACTCCGAATCGGTCTTTCTTGGCGGCGATGTCCATCATCTTCCTCCAACCTGGAGCTTCCCCACTCTTCACCACCTCAACAGCCTGCTTGTACGAAGAAATGGACGACTTCTCCTCTTCTTTGGCAAAAAGAGCATTCTCCACCCTGACGGTTTCGAATGCTTGACTTGGCGTTTCCCATATCTCACCGTCCATTTCCACGTATTTGAACAATGATAGGTGGCTGACGAAGATGTCTTCTTCTCCACAGACTGTGACGACCTACCCGTCCCAGATATACTTCAATTTTTGGTGTAAAGTCGAAGTTACTGCCCCAGCAGCATGGATCCATGGGCGACCCAACAGGCAACTGTATGTCGGCTGAATATCCATGACATAAAATACCGACTTGAACACCTCGGGCCCGATCTTTATCGGGAGCTCCACTTCCCCGAACACATCCCGCTTCGAACCGTCAAAAGCTCTCACTATCAGGTCAGTGGGCGTCAAGATTAACCCTTCACAGTCCAGCTTCGCCAGGGCTTTCTTTGGCAACACATTTAAAGAGGAGCCGGTATCAACCAACACGTGCGAGAGCACCGCTCCTTTACACTCCATGGCAATGTCTAAAGCCCGATTATGATTACGCCCACCCACAGTTAAATCAAGATCGGTGAAACCCAACCCATGGCTGGCATTGACGTTAGACACCACCGTCTCCAAATGATTGATTGTTATCTCCTGAGGAACATAGGCTCTCTTCAGTATCTTCAGCAAAGCCTCTCTATGCCCCTCGGAGCTTAGCAACAACGACAATATTGAGATCTTGGATGGGGTCTGCTGCAAGTGGTCAACAAGCTTGTACTCAGACTTCTTGATGATTCTCAGAAATTCTTCAGCTTCATCATCAAGTTCTCTCTCCGACCCACCAGGCGCCGGTGTCACCACTAGAGTACCCTCATTTACCACCTGCTTCCCTCTCGCCCTGGCTAAAGCCTTGGCCTTATCTTTCTTTTCTCTCTCTCCATCCCCATTCCTCAAAGCACCAGGTGCAAACAACCTTCCACTGCGAGTGAAACCACTGGGTCCGGCATTATCCACCTTTGAAACGGTGGTTTCACCTGCAGTCTGATCCTCCAACTTTTCCCCATTACAGTATACTTCTCCACCATAATGCCATTGCACGGCGTCATCTTTGTCATAAGGAATTGGCCCAGGTACCGTGATAGTAACTGGAGCCGCATCTGCCAGCGTTGACAAATCAACCGGGTCGAAGTAAATGGTGATGGTGGAGACATCTTCCTTCCCCGAATCAATCTTCTCAAATCTGAGGCTTCCCTCATCCATCAGCCTCTGAACAGCCTCCCTCAGCAATACACACCCATCAGGAGAAACAATGTACGCAGCACAACAGTTATCACAGCCCGGAAAGACCCCATTCTTCAACAGTTGTCTCTTGATCTCAGCCAACGGAGTCTTCAACTGATTTACACTCATCAGCCCGATTCTGCCCTCTTCAGCAATTGCATTCACCCCCATTTGACCATGCGCCGACATGGGATTAACATTAACATTTGGAGACGGTGCAAAGTTGATAGCTTTAGAATCCACCAAGTCCTGGACCACATGCTTAAAAGCTTTACAATTTTCTACATTGTGTCCAGGGGCACCTGAGTGGAATTCGCACTTGGCGTTCTCATCATAGCTGGGAGGCCTCTGATCGGGTCTCACTGGAGCCAAAGTTCTCAGCTGAACCAACCCCAAGTCCTACAATTTTTTCAACAAGAAAGAATAGGTCACAGGTGGTCTATCAAATTGACGATCATTCATTCGCCCTCTCACCTGATACCCGGCCCTCTGCGGTCTCTGTTGAAATGGTTGTCGTTGCTGTTGTGTTTGTTGTTGTTGTGCAGGTTGACTGTCAGCAAGAATAGTTACCGCAGCAGTGTGTAACACCTCAAAATTTGCCCTCCTCTCTTGGGACTAGCATATCATATTGCATATCATTTTTAGGTCATTAGGCATTGCATATTGCATATCATGTGGTTACATTGTGCAAGTCATCCTCACAAGTCTTGATCAGAAGATGGGGAAGTCAATGTGCAAGCTAGGGTTTCATTGGACTGGTCATTAATCATCTGAGGATGTGGAGGTTCAAATTCGGGTTTTGTGATTCTCAAAGGATATTGGTCTTCATCTTCATTGAAGTGATACATCATCATCATCATGGTTTGTCATCATCAAGTGTTGAAGCAGATTCCTTGAGATTAGGGTTTTGACCATTGGTCAACCCTAATTAGTTGCATTGGGCCAATCAGGGCATGATCAGGAGATGGGGTCTATGATGTATATGGGGATAATTATTTGATTATATGGAGATTATTGAGGCTAGGGTTTCACCCTTGAGCCATTTCATCAGAGAATTGGGGCTCAGTTGGATCAGTGCATTGCCAAATTCATCTGTCAGTTGAAAAAGTCAACTGTGGTCAACTGTACATGATTTAATGGATTTGGAGGTGGAAATGAGTTGGATACACTTCATTCATGTTGGAACAAGTGTTATTTGACATTGCAAAGCTCAAGAATGAAGAAAATCAAGTCAGAACAAAAAATTGCCAAAAATAGAAAGTGACTTGTAATGGAAATTTCCAAAAATGGAAAGTTTTTGACCTCAAAATTACATGTCCAAGGAAGCTTCAAATGAAAATTTGTTCAACATGAAAGTTGTAGATCTTGGTCTCACCTTTCCAAAAAGTCAAAGAACTTGAAAATCCCATGTATGGTTGGCAAGTTATGGTCCAGTCAATTTCAAAAATGACCCATAATCAGAGGGGGCATAACTTCCACATGGAGTGTCCAAATTGAGTGATCTTTTTATGCATAAACTCCATTTGACATGTACTTTCATGGTGCATAATTGGATTTCATCAAAAATGGTCAATTCAAAAAGTCAAATTTCAACTGTACAGTTAAAAGTCCAGGGGCAAAATTGTCCAACTTGAGAAATAATGGGAATTTTTGAATGGGGATTTTTGCAACACTTCACAAATGACATTTGGAAATTGTTGGAATGCTCATAACATGCCAAGGCCTTGTGGTTTGGAAATTGGCTTTTAAAATGAACTTGAACAAATGAACCAAGTGCCATCACATGTGGAAATTCTAAAATACACATCCAATGAACATGAAACAAATGGCAACAGCTCATGACAGGTGTTTAGGAGGTGTGTGAGGTGGCAATGAGCTGTCATTAGCTGGCATGTGAAAATACAATTTTGCCCCTAGCTTGAAAATAACCACTTTTGCTAATCACTTGGCATTTGATTAATTGGTGTAATTAAGCATGGATTAATCATGAGTATATATTCTTAAGCATAACTAACTCATAACAGAAAATCACAATTCCAAAAATCAAGATCCAAATTCTCCAAATTCATCACATTCTCTCAAGAACACACAACACAAAAATCCTTCAATCTCTTCCAATTCTTCATCCTTTTGCACGATTCCTTTTGAGTTGATCTCCAATCAACATCTTCTTCTGCTGTTTTTGAGAATCCACACCAAAAGCCTTGCCAATCGTGACTGTCCAAGCTTGCTCCATTAATGGTGAATCGAGATTTTGTGCACTAGAGGCTAATTCAACCGAACTTGAGCATTCCAGTCAATTTCCACAAGCCTAAGCTTCATCTGTTTTGGACTTTCTCAAGCAAACTCATCACGATTCCTCACTGCCATCTCAAGGTACTTCAAAATCGAAACTCATGATTTGATGAATTGTTGTATGCGTTTTGTAGAGTGCTCGATGTAGTTTATCATGCTAGGCTTGGTTTGTGAAACGATGAACTATAGGTTGAGAAATCTGAACTCGAAGCTTTGAATGTGAAACTTTATTCGATCGATCCGTGAGCTGTGTTAGGAGTTAGGTGGAATTAGTTACATAGTTGAGATGTACATGGTGAGACGATTCCAACGGATATTAGTTTGTGCAATTTGGTGATGAAATGATTGAAACCGGTTTTGAGATGGAAGCTCACGTACACGCGAGGAAGATGAAGCAGTTCTGGATGTAAAACTGCGTTTGATCTTGGCTTCTTTGCCTGGCAATTCGAATGTTGTTTCCCTCTCAAAAACCAACCAATAGCGTGCCTACACCAAATAAATGAAAACGCAGAGTTTTGGTCCTGGGCGAGGAAATTACAAGTCTGCCACTGAATTCATTTTAATTAAATAAAACTCTTAAATAATTATTAAAAAATTACACAAACATTAGAAAATTCATAAAAAATTATTTAATGACCAGAAAAATATGAGGATTTTTCTATAGTTTCCAAATTCCCTCTAGAATTTTATGGATATGATTTTAGAAATTGTGCTTGGTGAAAAATTGGTTTGACCTAGGGTTGTTTGACTTGTATGCAATTTTGACACATTTTGCCATTCCTATTGTGAAATCCTCATGCTCTAAAAGAAATTCTTGAAAATTTTTGTGGTGATTGTAGACATGCCAATGGTGATTTACATGTAAATTTTGTGAATTTTGGATACCTGGTGATTGAGTTATGAATTTTTGTATCTAGGTGTGACAATTTGTGTCACACCTAGCTAGGTCAACTTTCTGGATTTATTTTCATGACCTATGCTTAATGGTTTGACTTGAAATTTTGCATGGATGTTAATTGATATGTTAAGAGGCTATGTGAATTTTTCTGGATTTTTCCATTGCATTTTCAATTTGATTGGTATTTTTCATCTCTGTTGGTGAAATGTGCAAGCTTGTGTGACATGTGTTTGGAATATCTTTGTGAAATCCTCATATGGTATTGGATGATGATGAAATTTGGTATGATGGTTATAGACACATGATAGGACATGATGCTTTTGGTCCCATTCATTTCTTTATTGTTTTCATTGACTTATGAATTTTTGAAGTGAATGCATGTGTTGATGTCATGATTTGGCTCATATAATTGTGTCTGTTTTTCTTGATTTTCATTGACATAGTTCCTTTTGCCAATTGAGCTGAAAATTGACATGCTATACCTTGAATATGTCCTGTTTAGGTGTAAATTATTTGAGGATTTTTGGAATTGTTTTGATATGGAATTGAATGCAATAGTTCTGTTTGGATGTTTGGTGTTATGTTTGACCTAGTTTGATTTGTTTTGTGCATAAAATGAATATGATGAATGATATAAATATGGGATCAATTGCTCTTGCTTTTGAATTGCATTAATTTGAGTTTGGTTGAGGATCCCTTGCTGTTTAGACTTTTTTCTCCCTTTTGGACCCTAGGCTTGGCCTAGAGGTCCAGTTTCTCACATTTGCTTGATTTTTCAGGATGGAATGCATAATGCATAAAGGGATTGAGCCAAGTTGATTAAATTGGATGTGTTTGATGTTGAGGACTAACATAACTTTGTTTTGTAGGTTGTGAAGCTTGAGCTTGAGCTTGTAGCTTGCATTTATGTGCTTGTGTTGTCTGTATAGTCTGACTGATTAACATTTGCTGTTTATTGTTGTCTGTCTGAGTACTGATGATACTTGATTGTTTTCAGGTACATTAAGTTGCTTACAGTTCTTTAAGAACTTGCTTGCTGCTGCTTGGTTTTTAAACCACTTGAGGTAGGACTTCTATTCTTCATGTAGTCTGGAGACCCGGCCTGTTATTTGGCCGGGCAAACTGTCTGAAGTCCTCCTTAAGAGGCGATGCTTGTGATTGTTTAATATTGTGCCTAAGCAGGTGAAGTCCTCTATGAGGCAATTGGTGGAAGTTAGGGATATGCAATCTATCCCCCACTATTCTGTGTGTCGTCCCTCTGCTCACACGGCTGTGTGTTGATGCATTGGGGCACAAACCCAAGATCTCGTGCTGTTTTACAATCGAGTCAGAGTCTTTGAGCGTAGAAGGGTCCCTCCATTCTGGACCCACGCTCCTTTGTCTAAAAGCTCTCCCTGGTTAGGGATAAGAGCTGTGAGGTCTCATCCTCACTTCACCTTTTCATCTGCTTCACCTTAGCCTCGTAATGGCAAGGTTAAGAGCAAACACAGCCTGTACAGATGACTTGCTTCGGCAGTCAAACCCATTGTTTGAGCCCACTTGACTGGTTATAGTGTGTGCTTTGTGAATATTTGTTTGACATGTTTGCTTGAAATGCTTGTATGATGCCTGTATGCTTGTATGCTTGCTTCTTTCCTGGATAGGATTAGTTTGCGATTGTGCAAGTAGGTAGAAACCTGAACGTAGGGTAATGATGCATGACAACACTAGGCTCGAGTACAGCTCCCTGGTAGTGTGTCTTCCCCTGGTTTCTGGCTAGGTTTTCTTTCCCTTGAGGGGGAACTACATCGCCCTGATCCTTGTTCCAGACGAGGTATGTAGGCAGGTGGTCGTGCGAGACCACTCCGGGAAACCTTTTTCCTTTTTGTGTGTGTTTACCTATTATCTGATTGCGTGTTTGGTTCGGATGCCGACGTAAGCCCAGTGATTGGCTGTTGGGCTCCACGTTTGCCGTTTTGTGCGTGTTTTGGTTCGGATGCTGACGTAATTCCATCGAGTGGTTGTCAGGCTCCATGTTTGCCATCTGTTTGTGCGTTTAGTGTTGTTTGGCGTGCGTAAGCCGAACTACAGTGGCTCTGATTCTCGTTCCAGACGAGATATGTAGGCATAGGATGCGACGTCCTATCGAGCTCCCTTCTCTTAACCCCACCTGCGTTCCCTGTGTGTGTGTGTGATGTTTAGCAACCTATTCTTTATTTTAGAACGTGGATCCCGTCGAGTACGACGGACGTGAGGGGTGCTAATACCTTCCCCTTGCGTAACCGACTCCCTTACCCTTTCTCTTTGGTCGCGAGACCATTTCCTTTCCAGGTTTCTCTGAGCGTTTCCTTTCCCTATCTTGGGATAAATAACGCGCAGTGGCGGCTCTGTGTTGTGTTTTTATTTGAGCTTCGCCGGTTGTTTTTCGCGGATGCGACAGCTGGCGACTCTGCTGGGGATTCGGATGTAGACCTGTGCTGGTCCACCTTCCCTAAGCGAGTCCTTCCTAGCGTTTTAGGATAGTTTAGGTTGCTTGTTTTGCTTTATTTATTGCATTTATTATTCTAACAGTGTGTATATTTGCATAAATATTTGCATGCATCATACTATCATGTTGCCGTCCTCTGTGCAGGTGGTTCCTCTGTTTGGGGTGGGTGTTCTGAGTGGGGCTAAAACCCAGGCCCGAGTATACACCTAGGACTAGTGTGGTCTCATGTCGCCTCTTTCGTGTTAGGTTAACATGTGCTTGGCGGCGTGATGTACCACAAGCCGGACGAGGTTCATTTGATAGTGCTTGCCTCTGTGGATATTCCACTTTGGTTGAGTTACGTCATCTGAACTGTTGACTCTGGTGACTGATCATTTCCCGGATCTTTGGTTTAGACGATCTCAGGAGAGCTACAATGGCACACCCGAAAGGGCAAACCCATTGAGTATCTCTGCCCGATTGTCGAGACTATTATCCGCCTTAGGATGACCTGTTTAGAATTTACCTGTGAGGGGAGGGTGATTCTTTCAGATGCATGTTCAGATGGTGATTCAGATGGTGACTATTTGTTCCGTGGGTCCTATTTATGAGTCGGATTTATGGCCGTTTATTTCTGAGACGCCGGAGTGCTGTCTGTGGTATTTATCAGTGGGGATCCGTTTATTTCAGGATTCCCCGGGCCGAGTTATTTATCAGTGGGGATCCGTTTATTTCGGGATTCCCCGGGCCGATTCAGAGGTTATGGTATCTGATCAGAGATTGATGATGATGATGATGATGATGATGTATCTCCCGTTTATTTCGGAACCCGTGGGTCAGATTGGTGCTTACTTATCCCTCAGATGGTTATGATCAGTTCAGAAACCAGGTTTCGGTGCAGATGATCAGATGGCTTGGAGGATGGCAACGCATTGCATTCATTCATCAACATCATTACATCTTGCATTAATTGCATCTAACACATGTTTACCCATATGCAGGGACATTTTTGATCGAGATCCTGGTTGAGAGACTTCCTGTTCAGATATGAGGACCGGTCTGAAAGACAACATTGTCTACAGTTTCTTCGATCCTGAGATTGGTGTGCTGAAGGAGATGATAGCATTGATTACTCCCGACCATGTGGGGATGTTCAGAGAGTCATACGGTAGTATCCTGAAGATGGTTTTCAGACTCACTGACAGTGACAGGAGCTCCATTCATACTCTTCTCCAGTTCTATGATCCGGGGCTGAGATGTTTCGTATTTCCAGATTATCTGTTGGGACCTCTGATGGAGGACTATGCTAGCATTCTGGGTACGCAGATCCGTGA
The DNA here is from genome assembly GCF_024323335.1 of Lathyrus oleraceus. Lineage (NCBI taxonomy): Eukaryota > Viridiplantae > Streptophyta > Magnoliopsida > Fabales > Fabaceae > Lathyrus > Lathyrus oleraceus. Next base: position 72,142,293 of record NC_066582.1, on the reverse strand, counting down.
TCAGATTCCTTTCCATGTTACTAGGGTGGAGCCTGACGTCCTTGGGATTTCTCGTGCTCTTTATTTGAGTCCGGAAATGGTCAAGGAAGGTTTGAAAGAAAAGGGGAAGTTACCTGGATTTCATTTGAGTTTCTTGGAGGCTAATGCCAAGGAACATGCTGCTATGGGTAACTGGAAGACGGTTTGCGCATTGATTGCTGTGAGCATTTATGGGATTGTTCTGTTTCCTAATCAGAAGAATTTCGTGGACCATAATGCTATTAGGTTGTTCATGTAGAGAAACCCTATTCCTACTCTGATCGGGGATGTTTACTACTCGGTTCATAACAGGAACGAGAAGCGGCGTGGTGGTTTTATCCGGTGCTGTTCTCAGTTGCTCTTCAGGTGGTTTATGGGGTATTTGCCTTCCAGAGGTGCTTTTGCTCATCTTGATCCTTCGGTCAAGTGGTCCTTCAGGTTGATGGGTTTGCGGGCTGATGATGTTGCATGGACTCATAATGGTTTGGCAGGACGGGATTTTATATATAGCTGTGGGAGTTTACCTAATGTGCCTCTTGTGGGAGTTCAGGGTTGCATCAATTACAACCCGGTGCTTCTAAGGAGACAGATGGGGTTTGCTGTAGAGGGTCCTCCTCTCGGGCGAGAGATTCAGGAGTCCTTTTATTTCCCGATTGATGGTAACCAGACCAAGCTGAGGCAAGTATTGGATGAGTGGCGTGATATCCGGAGAAAAGGCAAAGTTCCTTATGGGAAGGTCAATTGTCGGTATTTTCCATTATTTGAGGATTGGTTGCGGAAGAGAATTGAGGTTACATTTCTACCATTTCCTGGAGGTGATCTTGGGTGTCCTATGATCGAGGGTCCAAGTTCTTTTGTCAGTATGGAAGAATTCCTCGAGATAAAGAGAGCCAGAGATCAGTTACTTGCAGAGAAAGCTGAATTGGAGAGGAGTGTTGTTCGGTTTCAGACAGCTAATCAGGAGATCAAAGTGAAGATGGAAGATCAAGACAAACGATATGCCCTGGAAGCCAAGCGCTTTGAGATGGATACCGCCTACTATGGGAAGGTTAATCAGGCCTTAGCGTCCTCTACCAGAGAGCACGACATCACCAAAGAGAGATTGGCTAGAGCTTCAAAAGTCATTGAAGATGAGAAGAGGAGGCAGATTCTCGTGAAGGATCAGAGAGATGCTAGAGCCCGGAGCCTTGCTACAGAGTGGGAAGCAGAGAAAGCGAAGATCATGGCCGAGAGAGATCATTACATTGCTGAGAGAGACCACTACTTCAGACAGATGAAGATTCATCAGAAAGAAGTGGGGAGATTGTAGCAGGAGAACACCGAGCTCAGGTTCGCCGTAGAGTTCGCGAAGATGGAAGATGAGATAGGGCCATCTGTGGGACCCTCATCCAGCTAGATCTTTCATTTGTATTGGATTACCGTCAGGCTTGTTGACGGAATCTACTTGCTTGTATTTCTTTCCTGATTCTGGAGGATTGTATTTGAATTCTATCTGGTTTGATGTATGACTATGGCACTGTTTGTGCACTTTTGTTATGTGATGGTATTTTTCATTCAGTGGTTGATCTTCAAGCTTTATTTGCTTTACCGTATGCACTCACACAAGCACACACATGGTTGGGGTATTCATACTAAATCATATATCTCTGATATGAACGGGGAAGTCAAATGCTGAATGTCAGAATATTGCGGCCGAATTATTATTTGTCTCAATGAAGCCAGGATCAAGAGACAAAGTGTTCCTCATGTGGATGGACATTGCATTCATGCATAATAACTTGTTTTCTATTTTGCAGGTGTCAGTTTCTAACCTGTTTGATTGACACAGGGATGATGAATCCGTCCAACGCCGACGTTCTCGAGCTGAAAGAGAAGATGGGAGAGCTGATTCATGTTGTGCAAGGGCTTGCCTTGGGGCAGAAAGTAATTGCCGGAAAGGTGGGGAGGATTGAAGACTGGCTGAAGATGGGGAACATGCAAGGAAACGCTTCGTCATCTGGACCGAAGAAATTCTTTGGTAATGACCAGCACAAGGATGAGGGTGAATCGAGTGCTGTGTACGCCCAGAGAGGACACGGTAGGGGTCGTTACTACCAGCACACTGCTGCAGTAACCATCCCTGCTGGTAAACAGTCAGTCCGACAGCAACCTCAGACAACTCCACAGAAGATACAAGGAGTTGGGAGTCAAGTGAAAGGAAAGGGGGTTGATCGTCATTTTGACAAGCCACCCATGACGTATGCTCTTCTGTTTAAAAAGTTGATGGATCTGGGGATGGTTCAGCCAAGGATGTTAGCTCCATTGAGATCAGATCAGAGGCCACCTAACTATAATGAGAATGCCAGGTGTGAATTCCATTCTGGTGCGCCTAGGCATAACATTGAGGGTTGTAGAGCCTTCAAGCATACTGTCCAAGATCTGGTGGATTCCAAGGCCCTCAATTTTACATTGTCATTGAATGCTAATGCCAATCCCATGCCGGCGCATGGACAGGCGATGGTGGGTGCAATTGCTGAAAATTCAGATCGCGTCTGTGTGATGGGGGAAGAGACTGACAGTGACTGTGAGCTGGAGTCGTGGATAAAAGCGTGCGTACCAGGGAACTGGAAGGCCTGAAAGATCAGCACTGTTACTCATCCCGAAGAGTAATAATTTCTTGTTTTCAGTTTTATCTGCATGAAAGCCATACGTGTTGCCCGACACGTAATGGTTCATTGTAAGGGCCACCTCATGTTTAAATTTGCATTTTCTGCATCATTAATAAATGGATGTTTTTCAGTCAAAAAGCGGTGTTCCCTGTTTTTCATTTATTTTTGCAGTTTAAAAACAAATAAAAATGGCAATGTTTTCATTTTTCCTTTTTGATTTGTCTCGTTCCGAATTCAAAAATATTCTCCGGATCTCGTTGATAACAATTTGGTTACACCTCTATATGACTTCGACAATCCGATCTATCTTGCTGAAGAAGAAGACGAAGAAGATTGTGATCTGCTGGAATTAGCCAGGTTGTCAAAACAAGAGGAGAAGGTGATTCAGTCGCGGGAAGAGCGAGTTGAGATTGTTAACTTGTATACCGCCGAGGTCAGGAAGGGAAAAATTGGGGCCGTTTCAGAGGCAAGCCGAGAGCAGAATGGTAGCCTGTTGAAAGAGCATGTGGATACCGTCACCTGGTCGTGTCAGGATATGCCAGGGTCGGATACCAATATCGTTGTGCACAAGCTACCATGGGGAGAAGACTGTCCTCTAGAGGAGCAGAACGCCGGTGCTATGTATCAGAGAGCCATGGTGACTTTGTTTCATGATATGATTCATCATGAAATTGAATGCCATGTTGATGACATGACAGCAAAGTCCCAAGCGGAAGAGGGGCATCTGGCAGATCTGGCCAAGCTGAGTGAACTGGTTGAGACAATTCAAACTGAGGTTGAATTCGAATCAGTGCACTATCAGAGTGTGGGGCCGGTAAGCCGTTGGGGTTCATTGTAAGGGAGGAATCGAGGTTGATCCTGCTAAAAAAAAAAAAAAAAAAAAAAAAAAACAAGAAGTGCCTGAACCGAGAACAAAGAAGAGGTTAGTGGTTTCTTAGAGAGATTGAACTACCTGTCATGGTTCACATCTCATCTAACAGCCACGTGCAAACCTATGTTCAAGATGTTGAAAAAAAAAAGATCAAACGGTCAGGCGAAATAATGATTGCCAAGGGGCATTGAAAGAATAAAAGAATAAGTTGCAGGAACCTCTGATTCTGATACCTTCCGTGGAAGGAGCGATTGTTAATCTGTGCTTGACGGTCTTCGAGGGGTCTACGAGGTGTATTGGGTCAGCATGACGCGTCTTGTCGAAAAGAGCATGCAATTTACCTTAGCAAAAAGTTTACCGACTGTGAAACAATACATTCACTGCTCGGGAAATTTGATGTACTTTGGCATAGGCTGCTCGCCGACTGAGACAGTTTATGCTGGTTCATACCACTTTGTGGATTTCAAGATGGATCCGATCAAGCATGGGTTTGAGAAGCCAGCATCGACCGGATGGGTTGTGAGAGTGCAAAATAGTGTTGACTGATTTGTGAGATTCTCAGAAAGAAATCAAGGGGTGTATTGTCTGATTACGTCGCTCCGCAACCCATTGAGGATTATCAACCAAGGAAGTTTGAGTTCCCTGATGAGGACATCTCGAGGTGCTCTGATCGAAAGATTGAGAGTAACCGATCCCGGAGGAGGGGCCTGACCCTGAATCTGAACGGATTCTGCTGTCTGATGGGGTTAATGTGGACGAGTTAGTGCTTTGGTTACGCCAAAAAGATCCCACATTTCTTTTGTGGCCCGGATAGCAGTTGAATGCACCAATGAGGGTAGCTGAGTACGAAGTTGGCATCCTGGGTATCGAACGTCGGTGCGTACATCTACTGGGGCAACTCCTTTCTCATTGGTATATGGAATGGAAGTTGTATTACCTGTTGAGGTTCAGATTCCCTCTTTGAGAGTCCTGATGGACGTGAAAGGTGCAAGAGGCTGAATGGGTAAGGACCCGGTACGAGGAGTTAAGCCTGATTGAGGAAAAGAGGCTAGCAGCCATCTGTCATGGGCAGTTGTATCAGCAACGGATGAAGCGTGCTTTTGACAGAAAGGTACGACCTCGGGTATATCACGTGGGTGATATGGTGCTGAAAAGGATCCTTCCTCCTCAAAACGATCGTAGGGGCAAATGGACACCGAATTATGAGGGTCCATTCGTGGTCAAGAAGGTTTTCTCTGGTGGAGCCTTGTTGTTAACGACCATGGATGGCGAAGATTTTCCATCCCCTGTGAATGCGGACGCAGTTAGAAAATACTTCGTATAAGAGACCCGCTGGACGAAAAGAATAAAATAGTCCAGGCAAAAATGGGCATCCCGGCGAACCAAAAACAGAAAGAAAGGTTCGGGCAGAAATTAGGGATAAAAGGAAAAAACTGTACACCCGGCAAGTCGAAAACCTGAAAAGGCGACTTGGGCAAAAATGGGTATCCCGGTGGACTGAAAACCCGAAAGGGCGGTCCAGGCAAAAGAGGGATTGAAACGAACAACTGCGTCTAGCATGATCGTTTGCGCTTTGGTTGAAGCATCATGGATAATACCCTGTAGGGATCGATCAGAAACGTCTTGTTCAGAAGGCAGAAAGCAAGGAGAGTCTGAGGACATATGGGGTGTAACCGAGTTGGAACTCGATGAGATCACGGGTTTCACGTTGCCATTAGGATAGATTTTTCCTTTTGTGCGCAATTACCTCTTTTCAGGAATTGCTTCCTTTGTATTGCTCATTCTTGAGCCACACACTTTCCAATCAATAAGATGCATATTCAGTCAAATAATTTTGTTTTTGTTTTTCATTACCGCTTTGATTGCAAAAACATCCGATTATTTTGATAAAGAATCTTGCATTTTAAGACATACAGGTCCCTTCCGATGCATGTTTATAAGATTGAAAGCTTGAAATTTTATGCGGAAGGTTGAGTGACCCAAGTGTTGAAATCTTGACACGCCTGGGGCACGGTTTTATCTGACGGTCTGTTTTGCAGGTGCTGTTAGGTATTTTCACTCACTTGCAGGTTGTGATGTGGTAGCTTTGTAATAGATCCCCAGAGAGTTCGATCAGGAACGAGTGTATGGGAAAGGATGACGAGACGTACGACGATCCTTGATGGTAATCAAGAAGACTCTTCAAAGTCGGAAGACTTGAAAGTTTGTAGAAATTCCCCGCAGAGTCTGACCAGAAACGAATGAGGATGGAGGGATGACGGAGAAGACGTTGAGACGTACGACGATCCTTGAATGATATCAAGAAGACTCTTCAAAGTCGGAAAATTGAAGTCTGTATAATCCCAGGAGTACGCTCTTCGTAGGGTGTGGAGCGATTGGGGGGTACAAGATGATGGAGCAGAAAAGGTCCAGACGACTCTGGGAGTTCTCAAAAGTGGAAAGCTGATACGAGATTGGGAGGTGGATACCATGGTTCGATGAGTCGATGGGTGTTCTGTACCAACTTTTCTCATTTCCCAGCTAAGTCCTCAAGCAGATTTGTGAGGACTAACTCCCCAGCAGATCCAAGGTCTGTGACTTCCCCAGCCGAGTCAAGATGGTTATCCCCGGCAGGTTTAAAACGGTATTTCCTCAGCAGCCAGGCCTGAAGGTTGCTATTCCCCGAGTGGAGCGGGTTTCAATGAAATATATCTCCAACAGTGTTCATCCTACCAGTGGATTGGACAAGTTCCCGTAGCAGACGGATTTTTGCATCCCCAGCTGAGTTGATTCTACCTATGGATTGCATGGGTTGTCCCCAGCGGAGTAGCATTCGTTTCCCTAGCAGGGCCAGGATGGTTATCCCCCAGCATGTGTCAGATCGAGGCTTCCCCAGTCGACAGGCCTGGAGGTGGCTGTTTCCCAGCAGAGTATCTGTGAGCATTTCCCCAGTGAAGTCGTCAGGTATATGTGAGGGTTCCCCGAAGCAGAGTCGGGATTGATATCCTCAGCAAGTCAAAGACTGTATCCCCACAGAGTGCATTGGTGGTTCTTATCCCCGGCAAATTCCTCGAGCGGATTGGGTGCAAAGGAGGTGTTTCCCCAGCAAGGGTTACCTTTTCCCAGTAGCAGTATTATTCCCCAGCAGGGTGGAATCGGAGTATTGACGAGTTCCTCAGCAGAGTGTCTCGTGCTCCTCAGAAGAGTCCCTTGAGGGGGATGCTTTTTATGCATTCATCATGTAGAGTAAGCATAGCATATTGCATAGAAAAAATAATAAATCGCGTAGCATTTCCATAATTATGGAGCATTACGCAGAAAAAGATCATGCATCATTGTTGCGAGCATAGAGCTAGTCTCAAGCCGTGGTTACCGTTTGAGAGGTGGTTGTGCCAGAAAGCGAAGATGTTACTCTGTGGAGTTTAGCATCATGACGTCAGGTCAGCAATGTTCCCCAGTAGTGCAATATTGGAGGAAATGTTTCCGTCGGACAGAGATGGAAATAAAATCAGAGGACGTTACGCGATCAGCGCGATTCAAGCCGTGGTTACCGCTTGAGAGGTGGTTTTATCAGACAGTGAAGGTGTTACTCCGAGGAGTCTAGCATCATGGTTTTAATCAAGGATATTCCCCAGTAGTACGATACTGGAGGGAAATGTTTCCGTCGGACAGAGATGGAAATAATATCAGAAGACGTTACGCGATCAGCGCGATTTCGGGGTTCAAGAAAAACAAGAAAGAAGATAGTCACCAGCTAAATGCGAAGTGTTTGTCTGCCAGGGTTGAATAGAAAGCAGTCGGCTCAGGGCTTGTCATCCTCAGCATGGGTCGTTGTGGCACTCCGGCCAGTTTCCGATTTCCAGATCGAAGAAGTTCTCAACAATCAGGACGAAGAACTTGTGGCATTCCGGCCAGTTTCCGATTTCCAGATCGAAGAAGTTCTCAACCATCAGGACGAAGAACTTGTGGCACTCCGGCCAGTTTCCGATTTCCAGATCGAAGAGGTTCTCAATAGTCAGGACGAAGAACTTGTGGCATTCCGGCCAGTTTCCGATTTCCAGATCGAAGAGGTTCTCAACAATCAGGACGAAGAACTTGTGGCATTCCGGCCAGTTTCCGATCTCCAGATCGAAGAGGTTCTCAACAGTCAGGACGAAGAACTTGTGGCATTCCGGCCAGTTTCCGATTTCCAGATCGAAGAGGTTCTCAACAGTCAGGACGAAGAACTTGTGGCACTCCGGCCAGTTTCCGATTTCCAGATCGAAGAGGTTCTCAACAGTCAGGACAAAGAACTTGTGGCACTCCGGCCAGTTTCCGATTTCCAGATCGAAGAGGTTCTCAACAGTCAGGACGAAGAACTTGTGGCACTCCGGCCAGTTTCCGATTTCCAGATCGAAGAGGTTCTCAACAGTCAGGACGAAGAACTTGTGGCAATCCGGCCAGTTTCCGATTTCCAGATCGAAGAGGTTCTCAATAGTCAGGACGAAGAACTTGTGGCAATCCGGCCAGTTTCCGATTTCCAGATCGAAGAGGTTCTCAACAGTCAGGACGAAGAACTTGTGGCGCTCCGGCCAGTTCCGATTTCCAGATCGAAGAAGCTCATGATGATTAGATCGATGCAGCTTGCGGCAATCCGGCCAGTTTCCCGGTATCCAGACCGAAGTGGTATCCAGACCGAAGAGGTGTTCAGACCAAAGTGGTGTTCGGGGTCCAAGAAAATGAAAAATAGAGAAAACTTCGGGGTTCAAGAAAAGCATAAAAAGAAAAAGAGTAATAATCCCCAGCGGATGTGGTGTTCAGGCCATGGGTTATCCCTGCGTTACCACTTATTTTGGTATCCAGGTCGACATTTCTGTTTCGGCATTTCCGGCCGACTTTCTCCGTACCAGACAGGTTTTGCTTTCAAGATTGTTTCTTCGCCGATTCTGACAGGCGTTGTTAATTATATCCCATCAGAGTGCAAATTGTTCGTCTGTTCTTGGTATTCAATCACTCTTCATCCTGATCATCTGAAAGCCGAGGCTATTCATATCGACAGGTTCACAGTGGATTGAATAGGGGCAGCTGTAACACCTCAAAATTTGCCCTCCTCTCTTGGGACTAGCATATCATATTGCATATCATTTTTAGGTCATTAGGCATTGCATATTGCATATCATGTGGTTACATTGTGCAAGTCATCCTCACAAGTCTTGATCAGAAGATGGGGAAGTCAATGTGCAAGCTAGGGTTTCATTGGACTGGTCATTAATCATCTGAGGATGTGGAGGTTCAAATTAGGGTTTTGTGATTCTCAAAGGATATTGGTCTTCATCTTGATTGAAGTGATACATCATCATCATCATGGTTTGTCATCATCAAGTGTTGAAGCAGATTCCTTGAGATTAGGGTTTTAACCATTGGTCAACCCTAATTAGTTGCATTGGGCCAATCAGGGCATGATCAGGAGATGGGGTCTATGATGTATATGGGGATCATTATTTGATTATATGGAGATTATTGAGGCTAGGGTTTCACCCTTGAGCCATTTCATCAGAGAATTGGGGCTCAGTTGGATCAGTGCATTGCCAAATTCATCTGTCAGTTGAAAAAGTCAATTGTGGTCAACTGTACATGATTTAATGGATTTGGAGGTGGAAATGAGTTGGATACACTTCATTCATGTTGGAACAAGTGTTATTTGACATTGCAAAGCTCAAGAATGAAGAAAATCAAGTCAGAACAAAAAATTGCCAAAAATAGAAAGTGACTTGTAATGGAAATTTCCAAAAATGGAAAGTTTTTGACCTCAAAATTACATGTCCAAGGAAGCTTCAAATGAAAATTTGTTCAACATGAAAGTTGTAGATCTTGGTCTCACCTTTCCAAAAAGTCCAAGAACTTGAAAATCCCATGTATGGTTGGCAAGTTATGGTCCAGTCAATTTCAAAAATGACCCATAATCAGAGGGGCATAACTTCCACATGGAGTGTCCAAATTGAGTGATCTTTTTATGCATAAACTCCATTTGACATGTACTTTCATGGTGCATAATTGGATTTCATCAAAAATGGTCAATGCAAAAAGTCAAATTTCAACTGTACAGTTAAAAGTCCAGGGGCAAAATTGTCCAACTTGAGAAATAATGGGAATTTTTGAATGGGGATTTTTGCAACACTTCACAAATGACATTTGGAAATTGTTGGAATGCTCATAACATGCCAAGGCCTTGTGGTTTGGAAATTGGCTTTTAAAATGAACTTGAACAAATGAACCAAGTGCCATCACATGTGGAAATTCTAAAATACACATCCAATGAACATGAAACAAATGGCAACAGCTCATGACAGGTGTTTAGGAGGTGTGTGAGGTGGCAATGAGCTGTCATTAGCTGGCATGTGAAAATACAATTTTGCCCCTAGCTTGAAAATAACCACTTTTGCTAATCACTTGGCATTTGATTAATTGGTGTAATTAAGCATGGATTAATCATGAGTATATATTCTTAAGCATAACTAACTCATAACAGAAAATCACAATTCCAAAAATCAAGATCCAAATTCTCCAAATTCATCACATTCTCTCAAGAACACACAACACAAAAATCCTTCAATCTCTTCCAATTCTTCATCCTTTTGCACGATTCCTTTTGAGTTGATCTCCAATCAACATCTTCTTCTGCTGTTTTTGAGAATCCACACCAAAAGCCTTGCCAATCGTGACTGTCCAAGCTTGCTCCATTAATGGTGAATCGAGATTTTGTGCACTAGAGGCTAATTCAACCGAACTTGAGCATTCCAGTCAATTTCCACAAGCCTAAGCTTCATCTGTTTTGGACTTTCTCAAGCAAACTCATCACGATTCCTCACTGCCATCTCAAGGTACTTCAAAATCGAAACTCATGATTTGATGAATTGTTGTATGCGTTTTGTAGAGTGCTCGATGTAGTTTATCATGCTAGGCTTGGTTTGTGAAACGATGAACTATAGGTTGAGAAATCTGAACTCGAAGCTTTGAATGTGAAACTTTATTCGATCGATCCGTGAGCTGTGTTAGGAGTTAGGTGGAATTAGTTACATAGTTGAGATGTAAATGGTGAGACGATTCCAACGGATATTAGTTTGTGCAATTTGGTGATGAAATGATTGAAACCGGTTTTGAGATGGAAGCTCACGTACACGCGAGGAAGATGAAGCAGTTCTGGATGTAAAACTGCGTTTGATCTTGGCTTCTTTGCCTGGCAATTTGAATGTTGTTTCCCTCTCAAAAACCAACCAATAGCGTGCCTACACCAAATAAATGAAAACGCAGAGTTTTGGTCCTGGGCGAGGAAATTACAAGTCTGCCACTGAATTCATTTTAATTAAATAAAACTCTTAAATAATTATTAAAAAATTACACAAACATTAGAAAATTCATAAAAAATTATTTAATGACCAGAAAAATATGAGGATTTTTTCTATAGTTTCCAAATTCCCTCTAGAATTTTATGGATATGATTTTAGAAATTGTGCTTGGTGAAAAATTGGTTTGACCTAGGGTTGTTTGACTTGTATGCAATTTTGACACATTTTGCCATTCCTATTGTGAAATCCTCATGCTCTAAAAGAAATTCTTGAAAATTTTTGTGGTGATTGTAGACATGCCAATGGTGATTTACATGTAAATTTTGTGAATTTTGGATACCTGGTGATTGAGTTATGAATTTTTGTATCTAGGTGTGACAATTTGTGTCACACCTAGCTAGGTCAACTTTCTGGATTTATTTTCATGACCTATGCTTGATGGTTTGACTTGAAATTTTGCATGGATGTTAATTGATATGTTAAGAGGCTATGTGAATTTTTCTGGATTTTTCCATTGCATTTTCAATTTGATTGGTATTTTTCATCTCTGTTGGTCAAATGTGCAAGCTTGTGTGACATGTGTTTGGAATATCTTTGTGAAATCCTCATATGGTATTGGATGATGAAGAAATTTGGTATGATGGTTATAGACACATGATAGGACATGATGCTTTTGGTCCCATTCATTTCTTTATTGTTTTTATTGACTTATGAATTTTTGAAGTGAATGCATGTGTTGATGTCATGATTTGGCTCATATAATTGTGTCTGTTTTTCTTGATTTTCATTGACATAGTTCCTTTTGTCTAATTGAGCTGAAAATTGACATGCTATACCTTGAATATGTCCTGTTTAGGTGTAAATTATTTGAGGATTTTTGGAATTGTTTTGATATGGAATTGAATGCAATAGTTCTGTTTGGATGTTTGGTGTTATGTTTGACCTAGTTTGATTTGTTTTGTGCATAAAATGAATATGATGAATGATATAAATATGGGATCAATTGATCTTACTTTTAAATTGCATTAATTTGAGTTTGGTTGAGGATCCCTTGCTGTTTAGACTTTTTTCTCCCTTTTGGACCCTAGGCTTGGCCTAGAGGTCCAGTTTCTCACATTTGCTTGATTTTTCAGGATGGAATGCATAATGCATAAAGGGATTGAGCCAAGTTGATTAAATTGGATGTGTTTGATGTTGAGGACTAACATAACTTTGTTTTGTAGGTTGTGAAGCTTGAGCTTGAGCTTGTAGCTTGCATTTATGTGCTTGTGTTGTCTGTATAGTCTGACTGATTAACATTTGCTGTTTATTGTTGTCTGTCTGAGTACTGATGATACTTGATTGTTTTCAGGTACATTAAGTTGCTTACAGTTCTTTAAGAACTTGCTTGCTGCTGCTTGGTTTTTAAACCACTTGAGGTAGGACTTCTATTCTTCATGTAGTCTGGAGACCCGGCCTGTTATTTGGCCGGGCAAACTGTCTGAAGTCCTCCTTAAGAGGCGATGCTTGTGATTGTTTAATATTGTGCCTAAGCAGGTGAAGTCCTCTATGAGGCAATTGGTGGAAGTTAGGGATATGCAATCTATCCCCCACTATTCTGTGTATCGTCCCTCTGCTCACACGGCTGTGTGTTGATGCATTGGGGCACAAACCCAAGATCTCGTGCTGTTGCACAATCGAGTCAGAGTCTTTGAGCGTAGAAGGGTCCCTCCATTCTGGACCCACGCTCCTTTGTCTAAAAGCTCTCCCTGGTTAGGGATAAGAGCTGTGAGGTCTCATCCTCACTTCACCTTTTCATCTGCTTCACCTTAGCCTCGTAATGGCAAGGTTAAGAGCAAACACAGCCTGTACAGATGACTTGCTTCGGCAGTCAAACCCATTGTTTGAGCCCACTTGACTGGTTATAGTGTGTGCTTTGTGAATATTTGTTTGACATGTTTGCTTGAAATGCTTGTATGATGCCTGTATGCTTGTATGCTTGCTTCTTTCCTGGATAGGATTAGTTTGCGATTGTGCAAGTAGGTAGAAACCTGAACGTAGGGTAATGATGCATGACAACACTAGGCTCGAGTACAGCTCCCTGGTAGTGTGTCTTCCCCTGGTTTCTGGCTAGGTTTTCTTTCCCTTGAGGGGGAACTACATCGCCCTGATCCTTGTTCCAGACGAGGTATGTAGGCAGGTGGTCGTGCGAGACCACTCCGGGCAACCTTTTTCCTTTTTGTGTGTGTTTACCTGTTATCTGATTGCGTGTTTGGTTCGGATGCCGACGTAAGCCCAGTGATTGGCTGTCGGGCTCCACGTTTGCCGTTTTGTGTGTGTTTTGGTTCGGATGCTGACGTAATTCCATCGAGTGGTTGTCAGGCTCCATGTTTGCCATCTGTTTGTGCGTTTAGTGTTGTTTGGCGTGCGTAAGCCGAACTACAGTGGCTCTGATTCTCGTTCCAGACGAGATATGTAGGCATAGGATGCGACGTCCTATCGAGCTCCCTTCTCTTAACCCCACCTGCGTTCCCTGTGTGTGTGTGTGATGTTTAGCAACCTATTCTTTATTTTAGAACGTGGATCCCGTCGAGTACGACGGACGTGAGGGGTGCTAATACCTTCCCCTTGCGTAACCGACTCCCTTACCCTTTCTCTTTGGTCGCGAGACCATTTCCTTTCCAGGTTTCTCTGAGCGTTTCCTTTCCCTATCTTGGGATAAATAACGCGCAGTGGCGGCTCTGTGTTGTGTTTTTATTTGAGTCCCGCCGGTTGTTTTTTCGCAGGATGCGACACAGTGTACCGATAGTAACGATCCCTGCTCTGCCCCCTCTGAGCATACACAGCGCTGGTGTCACCCTCCTTCTTCCTCTGACCATTACCAAAGGGCTTCTTCGATCCAGACGACGAAACACTACCCTGAATTTTTCCCAGCTTTAACCAACTCTCAATTCTTTCTCCGGCCACCACAATATCAGCAAAATTGGTAACCGGGCATCCAACCATTCTCTCTGCAAATGTCCCATGAAGGGTACCCATGAACAGATCTGACATTTCTCTGTCTACCAACGGAGGTTGGACCCTGGCTGCCAACTCCCTCCATCTCTGCGCATATTCTTTAAACCCCTCATTAGGCTTCTGAGACATACCCTGCAATTGGGTACGGCTAGGAGCCATATCAGCATTAAATTGATATTGTTTAAAGAAAGCGTCCCCAAGATCCTGCCAGCTCTTGATGTCAGACGACCTCAGCTTGGTGTACCATTCCAAAGACCCCCCAGACAGACTGTCCTGGAAGAAGTACATCCAAAGCTTCTGGTCCATTGTATAAGCAGAAATCTTACGGACGAATGCCTGGATATGAGTTTCCGGGAAAGAACTCCCATTATACATGTCAAACGTGGGCGCCTTAAACTTTTGTGGAATCACAATTCCCTCAACAAGCCCCATATTCGACATGTTAACAACCCCCGGAGTAGCATGACTTTCAAGAGCCCTGATTTTCTCCGCCAGCACCTGAATCTCTTTGTTTGGTGGTTGGACACCGTACTGCCTAAACTGTTCATTAAGCACGGAGAACTGATCTTCCTCTCTATCCTCCTCTGCCCCGAAGAAAGGAGGAAACAAGCTATCCTTCAAATTGTTGCCCATCGGACCCGGTCCACCGCCTGTGGCAACACCAAAACCACCAGCATTATTAGTCACTACACCAACAGTTGTCCTCTTTCCGAGATCTCCTCCATCCCTAGAACCACCAAGACCGTGGTTGGAGACCCCCTCTAAATTGACACCACTATTAGCAGCTGAAGCCCGCTCGAGCTTCTCCACTTTATCAGCAAGTTCTTTTTGCCCCACGGCAAACCCTTGCATGACATTGATCAGTTCATTCATTTTCTCCTTCAGCTCGAGAAAATCTGCGTTGGGTAGATCCATCAGCCTGGGTGTGTTGCGTCTGGTAAAGTATCTGTGTGGACGGGTTGTGCGCAAGGGAATGATTCTACGCGCACGAGCAATGATTCCTGAAACAATCAAGTACATTAGAAACTGACACCTGTAAAATAGAAGACAAGTTATTATGATTCATGCAGGAATGCAATGTCTATCCATATGAGGAACACTCTGTCTTTCGATCCTGGCTTCATCGAGACAGATAATAATCCGACAGTAATATTCTGACATTCATCGATTGATTTTGTCATACAGTGCAGAGAATTATGATTTAGCAAAGATACCACCCAACCATGTGTGTGCTATGTGAGTGAAGCAAAGCAAATAAAGCTTGAAGATCGATCACTGAATGAAAATAAGCACCGCATATCAAAAGTGCACCATATGTGCGAGAGTCATACATCAAGTCTGATACCAATCAAACACAATCCTCTAGAAATAGAAAGGAAATACAAGCAAGTGAATTCCGTCAACATGCCTGACGGTAATCCACACAAATGAGAAAGGTCTAAACTGACGAAGGTCCTACAGAAGGCTCCGCGTCATCAACCATCCTAGTAAACTTCACCGCGAACCTAAGCTCAGTATTCTCCTGCTGCAATCTCCCTATCTCCTTCTGGTGAATCTTCATCTGTCTGAAATAATGATCCCTCTCAGCAAGATAGTGATCTCTCTTAGCAATAATCTTCGTGTTCTCTTCTTCCTTAATCTTCAGCTTTGCTTCCCACTCGGCGATAAGGATTCTGACTCTGTTTTCCCTCTGATCCCTCACAAGGATTTGTCTCCTCTTCTCATCTTCGATGACCTTTGAAGCTCTAGCCAACCTCTCCTTGGTGATGTCGTGCTCCTTTGTAGACGACTCCAATGCTTGGCTGATCTTGCGATAATAAGCGGTGTCTATCTCAAAGCGTTTCACTTCCATGGCATGTCTCTTATCCTAATCTTTTATTCTCCCTTTGATCTCCTGATTAGCCATCTGAATCCTAGCAACACTCATCTCCAATTCAGTCTTCTCGGCTTGCAGCTGATTCTGGCTTTCTTCATCTCAAGGAACTCTTCCATGCTGATAGAAGAACGCGGCCCCTCAATCGGTGGACACCAAGGATCACCTCCAGGAAATGGTAGATGTGTGAGCTCAATCCTCTTCCTAAGCCAATCATCAAATAGAGGAAAATACTTGCTGTTAACCTTGCCAAAAGGAACCTTGCCCTTTCTATGAATGTCGCGCCATTCATCAGACACTTGCCTCAACTTTGGCTGATTACCCTCAATTGGGAAGTAGAAAGACTCCTGAATCTCTCGCCCGAGAGGAGGACCCTTCACAGCAAATCCCATCTGTCTCCTAAGAAGCACCGGGTTGTAATTAATGCAACCTTGAACTCCTATAAGAAGCACATTGGGAAGACTCCCACAACTGTAAATGGAATCTCGTCCAGCCATACCATTGTGAGTCCAAGCTATGTCCTTGGCTCGCAAACCCATCAGTCTGATTGACCATTTGACAATGTAACACCTCAAAATTTGCCCTCCTCTCTTGGGACTAGCTTAGCATATTGCATTTCATTTTGTAAGACATTAGGCATTATATCTTTGCATATCATGTGGAAACATTGAGCAAGTCATCCTCCTAGGTCTTTCTCAGAAGATAGAGGGGTTAATAGATGCAAGCCTGAGGGTCTCAAGAATTGATCACTAATCATCTGAGGTTTGTGCTTCAATTAGGGTTTCTTGGTTCCTCAAGGAGTTTGGAGTATTATCTTGGTTGAAATGGTACATCATCATCATCATGGTTATGTCCTTAGCAAAGATTTCATTATTCCTGATCAGATTCCTTGGGATTAGGGTTTTGACCTCTGGTCAACCCTAATCAGTTGCATTATGCCAGTCAGGGATTTTCAAGGAGATGAGGTCTTTATTGAGATGGAGATCATCATATGATTTTATTGAGCTTCCATAATCTAGGGTTTCATGTTGGAGTTGTGTCATCAAGAGGTTGAGGCTCAAAATCATCTGTGCATGACCAAGTCATCTGTCAACCACAAAAGTCAACTGCAAGGTCAACTGTTAGATTTGGAGGTGGGAAGTGATTAGAAATACTTCATTCATGTTCAAACAAGTCTCATTTGACATTTCAAACATTAACTTTGAAGAATTTAAAGTCAGGACAAAACTTTCCAAAAATAGAAAGTGACCTATAATTTGAATTTGCCAAAAATGGAAAGGTTTTCAACTCAAGATTACATCATCAATAAAGCTTCAAATAAAATTTTGTTGAATATGAAAGTTGTAGATATTTCTATCCCATTTCCAAAAAGTCCAAGATTATGGATTTCTCATGTGTGGTTAAGGAGATATGATCAAAACATGACAAAGTGTACTTGAACTTCAAAAGGGCATAACTTCTCAACCAAAACTCCAATTCAAGTGGTTCTTTTTGCTAAATTCTCATTTTGACCTCTAGTTTCCAAAACATACATTGCATTACATCAATTATCATCACATAATCATTTGTAAATTCTTGAATTTTTGGAGGGAAATTATGGAATTTAAAAATGATGCATTATTTGAACATTTCATCACTTCCATTGGCTCCAAGACAGAATTTGAAGTGAATTTGAAGCATTCCCGTGCACTGTTCACCATGCACACCATGCATAAAGGTGAAAAACCAAATTTTCATATGCACCACATTCTTGCTAATTCACTTACCATTTGCTTAAACATGATTAGGAGCATGATTAGTAGGAGGTATATAACAGAAACCCTAACTGTTTTTCACGAAGAACAATCACAATTTTCAGATCTAGAAAATTCATCAAACTTTTTCTCTCAAATTTTCTTTGAAATTCTTCAAACACAATCCACTTCTCTTGATCAATTCATCATCTGGAAGCATCATGGAGCAAGATTGAAGGAAGGACCAAGAGAATTCGTGCATGCTTGAAGCATATGCAAGCTTGGAAGCAACAATGGTGATGTCAAATTCTGTTGGATTCAAGAGCAATTAAGCTTTGATCTATCTTCCAATCATCCATACAAGTGTTATAGAAGAAGTGTGGAGCATTGCAAAGCTTGAATTCATCAAAATCCAACTATTGTTCTTCAAAGAGGTTCCAAATCGACCTCTCTTTTTCTCAAAATTATCATGTCATTATTGTAGATCTTAGGATGCTGAGTATGCTGAGCTTTGAATCATTGAAATCCATGCATGTTTGACTGAGTTATGGTAGTTTAAAGTTTCATGTGCAAATGATAATGGCTTCGATTCTCTTTTGTGTGCTTTGATCCATGCTTAGTTTATGTTAGATTCGTGATGTATGATGAGAGATCTACGTGTTAGTGTCTTTAATTTCAAAATCTGGAGAAAAAGTTCTTGATGATTGATGAACTTCAACTGTTCATGTGTGGCGCACGAAGAAGATGAAGTGCAGAGTTTTGGCAACGGTTTTGATGCGTTTTTTGCCACAGAAAAGCGTGGCTGAATGTTCATGTTAGGGCTTAAACGCGATTGGCTCATGCGTTTAGCCATGCACGCGTCTGATTGGGCCACGCGTTTTAATGAAACGCGGCGTTTAGGCCTTGGCGCGCCTGCGTTTGAATTGAAGCCGGGTTCGATCCTTGGCTTCATCATTTGTTCAAATTCTTCACTCATTTTCTCATGTGTTCATATGCCATGGCTTCATGTATTTTTATTTTCATTTTCAATCTTTAAAAAATCATATTAAATTGAATATTGCTCCAAAAAATACCAGGTTTTTTGCATTATGATCCTTGATCTCTCTACTTTTTTATCATCATGATTTCAAAAATTGTGCTTGGCTGGATACATTTTTGTGCTAGGGTTTGTGTACATGTATGCATTCTTGACATTGCCTTGCTATATCATTTGTGAAATGTTCATTTTTAATCCAATGCTTCTGAAATTTTACATGTTGAAACTAGACTCATAGCTTGAAATTATGGTGTTGATTTGGTATTTTTATCATGTGCCATTGCTGTTTTATGATCATGTTAAGGTAGGTGTGACAATTTGTGTCACACCTTGTGATGTTCGACTTGATTGATGAATTTGCCATGCCAAATGAATTCCAAATGTCCTAATTTTTTGTATGATGCTTGATATGAATGTTGCGAATGAGCATGATTTTTGTTGGAATTTTTAGGATCATTTCTGATTTAATTGAGATTTTTCATTCTGGATGGTCATATGTGAGCTTTTACATTGCCTTGAATTTCATTTGATCATGAAATGCTTGTTCTTTATCCAATGAATGTGAAACTTTGCACACTATTTCTAGACATGTTGAATGTTGTTTTGGCTTTGGTTTGGGGTTTTTTACCATAATCCATCTCTGTTTTATGCTTATGCTAACTTGGTGTGACAATTGGTGTCACACATGTGCTTGTTGTGTTTGTCTTGACTTATGCAATGTGTTTGCCATGCCTAATGATGTCCAATTCCTCTAATTTTTTGTGTGATGATCATGTTGTATGTCCTGTTTACTCATGAATTTTGCCAAGAATATTTGAATCATTTTTGATTTAATGTGCATTTGTTCATTCTGGTGTCACAATGTGGTCGCAATTTGCATACCTTGCCATGTTTGGTTCATGAAATGGATTTGGTAATTGATATTGAGATGAGACCTTTTGGATGTTTCAAGATGTATTTGAAGTTGATTCATGTTAATTTTCAGCTTCTGTTTTAAATTTTTTCTCCATCTTTGACCCTAGGCTTTGACCTAGTGGTTAGTTGCTTATGTTTGAGCTTTGATTTCAGGTTGAGCATTCAAGTTCCATAGTTGTTGATGCGCTATCACTTGAGCATTGATGTTTGATCTAAATGTTGACTAACCTTGAGTTGTTTTGTAGGTTGATGCCAAGTTATTTGTTTTGTGCCCATTGGCTTGTAGCTTGCACATTGTTGCTTAATGCCTTATCTGTCTGATTGTGTGATTGATTGTTGTTTGAATGTCTGAACTTTGTACTGATTTGTCTGATGTTTCCACAGGTACATTAGTTGCTTTAAGTTCCCTTTGAACTTTGCTTTGCTTGGTTGCTTAACCACTGAGGTATAATTCTCTGACTGCATGTAGTCTGGAAGACCTGTCCTGTTATGTGGGCAGGCACCTGTCTGAAGCCCTCCTTAAGAGGCAATGCTTGTGTTTGTTTATTTTTGTGCCAAGCAGGAAAAGTCCTCTTATGAGGCGATTGGCAGATAAAAGAGATGTGTAGTCCATCTCCTGCTATTCAGTGTGTCATCCACTCTGCTCACACACCATGTGTTGATGCATTGTGGATATTAACCCAAGATCTTTGTTGTGTCAGTCATATGTGGAGAAGAGTTCCTACTTTCTGAACTCCCGCACTTTCATTTGTCTGAAGCTCTCCCAGGCCAGGGATAAGAGCTGTGAGGTCTTACCCTCACTTCCCATTTCATCTACTTCACCCTAACTCTCAATGTTAGGGTTAAGAGCTAACTACACCCGATTCCAGTTGGCTTGTGTTTCACAGCCTAACCTTGTATGGGCCCAATTGATTGCATATAGCGTGTGTGATTGTTTATTGTGCTTGTGTTGTTTGACTGTGTTGTTTAGGATAGCTTGCTCCCTGTGCAAGTTAGATAGAAACCTCAACTTAGGACCACTGTGGATTGTACGATACCTATTAGGCTCGAGTCAGGCTCCCTTCTAGTTTGTCATTTCCCAGTCTCTGGTTAGGTTAGAAGTTTCTCCCCTGTTCAGGGGAACTACGTCGCCCTGATCCTCATACCAAATGAGGTACGTAGGCAGGAGATCGTGCGAGATCTCTCCGGGCACCCTTTTCCTTTTTGTGTGTGTTTGCTTGACAGCTAGCAGGCTCGAGTACCAGACTCCCTGTTAGCTTGTTTGTTCAACCTTTTTGTTGCTTTTGACGACTCAGCGTCCGGTTAACCTCTTATTTGTTTGGAGTCTGACGTAAGTCCAGCGATTGGCAGTCGGTTTCTTGCGCTTGTTTGTTTGTTTGTGTGGAGTCTGACGTAAGTCCAGCGATTGGCAGTCGGTTTCCTTGTTTGTTTGTTGTGTGCTTGGAGTCTGATGTAAGTCCAGCGATTGGCATTCGGTTTCCTGTTTGTGTTTGTGTGTTTGCTTTGACGTCTCTGCGTCTGTGCGTGTGTTCTGTTTCGGCGTGCGTTAGCCGAACTACGGTAGCTCTGATTCTCATTCCAGATGAGATACGTAGGCACAGGATGCGATATCCTAGCGAGCCCATTCCCCTTTTCTTCCATCTGTGTTTCCTTCCAGTGTGCGTGCATTCTTTTGAGCAGTGTTTAGCAACCTTTCTTCTATCCTTTTGAGCGTGGATCCCGTCGAGTACGACGGATGCGTAGGGGTGCTAATACCTTCCCTTCGCATAACCGACTCCCGATCCCATCTCTCTTTGGTCGCGAGACCATGTCTTTTCCAGGTTTACTTCGAGCGTTTCCTTTCCCTCTTTTGGGATAAATAACGCACGGTGGCGGCTCTGTTTGTTTTGCTTTTCCCGCCGGTTGTTTTTCGCGGATGCGACAGCTGGCGACTCTGCTGGGGATCTCAGAAGTTGACCTTTTGCTGGTCCATCTTCCCTAAGCGAGTCACTCCTAGCGCTCTCTAGGATAGTTTTGGTTGCTTTTATTGCTCTATTTATTGCATTTATGATTATTATGTTGTATATATATTTGCATAAATGTTTGCATGCATCATACTATCATTCTGCTGTCTCCTGTACAGGTGGTTCCTCTGATTTGGGGTGGGTGTTCTGAGTGGGGCTAAAACCCAGGCCCGAGTATACACCTAGGATTAGTGTGGTCTCACGTTTCCTCACATGTTGGATCAGCATGTTGTTGCGACGTGACATACCATAAGCCGGGTGAGGTTCTTCTGAGTGAGCTCTTCCTTAGTGGGGTATTCCACTTTGGTTGGGTTATCTCTTTAGGGCTGTTGACTTCGGTGACCGTGCTTTCCCAGATCTTTGGTTTAGACGATCTTAAGAGAGCTGCGGCGGCACACCCGAAAGGGCAAACCCGTTGAGTATCTTTGCCCGATTGTCGAGACCATTATCCGCCTTAGGATGACCTGATTAGAATTCACCTGTGAGGGGGGGGTTGATTCTTACAGATGCATGGTCTGATGGTGACTTTGATGGTGACTAATGGTTCAGCTGTTGATCAGAGTCCTATTTATAAGTCGGATTTATGGACGCCGGAGTTCTGTCCGTGGTATTTATCAGTGGGGATCCGTTTATTTCAGGATTCCCTGGGTTGATACAGATGATCTTGAGGTTATCAGTTCAGGGTTTTCTCTGTGATGATGGTGATGATGGTGATGTACCATTCCGTTCCGTTTATTTCGGAACCCCGGGTTGGATTTGTGGTTGCTCGGTACCTCAGATGGTTGTGATCAGTTCAGAGGCTGTAACTCAGTGCAATGGAGGTTCAGATGACTTGGAGGATGGCACAGTGCATTGCATTCATACATCAGCATCATTCACATTTTGCATTTATCTGCATCTAACACATGTTTATCCATATGCAGGGGACATTTTTGATTGAGATCCTGGTTGAGAGACTTCTTTGTTCCAGACATGAGGACCGGTTTGGAAGACGATGTTGTCTACAGTTTCTTCGACCCAGAGATTGGTGTGCTGAGAGATATGATAGCATTGATTACACTTGACCATGTGGGGATATTCCGTGAGGCTTACGGTGGTATTCTGAAGTTGGTTTTCAGGCTCACAGACAGTGATAGGAGCGCCATCCATACTCTTCTCCAGTTTTATGACCCGGGTTTGAGATGCTTCGTGTTCCCAGATTACTTATTGGGGCCTTTGATGGAGGACTATGCTAGCATCCTGGGTATTCCGATCAGAGATCAGATTCCTTTCTATGCCACTAAGGGGGAGCCTGATGTTGCGGAGATCTCTCGTGCTCTTTATTTGAGCCCAGAGATGATTAAGGGGGGGTTTGAAGGATAAAGGAAAGTTACCCGGTTTTCATCTGAGTTTCTTGGAGGCTAAAGCCAAGGAGCATGCTGTTTTGGGTGATTGGAGGGTCGTTTGCGCTTTACTTGCTGTGAGCATTTATGGGATCATCATGTTCCCTAATCAGAAGAACTTTGTGGACATTAATGCCATCAGGATGTTTATGCAGAGGAATCCTATTCCTACTCTGGTTGGGGATGTTTATTACTCGGTCCATAATCAGAACGAGAAGCGGCGTGGGGGATTGGTCCGATGTTGTGCTCAGCTGTTGTACAAATGGTTCATGGGGTATTTGCCTTCCAGAGGTGCCTTTGCTTTTCTTGACCCTACTGTCAAGTGGTCAGTCAGGTTGATGGGTTTGCGAGCCAATGACATAGCTTGGACTCACAATGGTATGGCTGGACGGGATTTCATTTACAGTTGTGGGAGTCTTCCCAATGTGCCTCTTATAGGAGTTCAAGGTTGCATTAATTACAACCCGGGGCTTCTTAGGAGACAGATGGGGTTTGCTGTGGAGGGTCCTCCTCTTGGACGAGAGATTCAGGAGTCTTTCTACTTCCCAATTGAGGGCAATCAGACAAAGTTGAGGCAAGTGTCTGATGAGTGGCGTGACATTCAGAGAAAGGGCAAGGTTCCTTTTGGCAAGGTTAACAGCAGGTCTTTTCCTCCGTTTGATGATTGGCTTAGGAAGAGGATTGAGCTCACACATCTACCATTTCCTGGAGGTGATCCTTGGTGTCCAGTGATTGAGGGGCCACGTTCTTCTGTTAGCATGGAAGAGTTCCTTGAGATGAAGAAGGAGAGAGATCAGCTGCAAGCAGAGAAGACTGAGTTGGAGATGAGTGTTGCTAGGATTCAAATGGCTAATCAGGAAATGAAAGGGAAAATAGAAGACCAGGATAAGAGACATGCCATGGAGGTGAAGTGCTTCGAGATAGATACTGCCTATTACCGCAAGATCAACCAAGCGTTGGAGTCATCCACAAGGGAGCACGACATCACCAAGGAGAGGTTGGCTAGAGCTTCGATGGTCATTGAAGATGAGAAGAGGAGACAAATCCTTGTGAGGGATCAGAGAGATGTTAGAGCTAAAGTCCTTGCCACAGAATGGGAAACTGAGAAAGTGAAGATCATTGCCGAGAGAGATCACTATCTTGCTGAGAGGGATCATTATTTCCGACAGATGAAGATTCACCAGAAGAAGATAGGGAGATTGCAGCTGGAGAACACCGAACTCAGGTTTGTTGTGAAGTTTACCAAGATGGTTGATGATGTAGGGCCTTCTGTGGGACCTTCATCAAATTAGACCTTTCTTATTTGTGTTGGATTACCGTCAGGCCTGTTGAAGGAATTCACTTGTTTGTATTTTCTTTCTGATTCTGGAGAATTGTATTTGACTTGTATCAACCTGATGTATGACTTTTGCACTTGTAGTGCCCTTTTGATATGCAATGTTTGTTTTCATTCAGTGATTGGTCTTCAAGCTTTATTTGCTTTCCTGTATTCACTCACACAGCACACACATGGTTGGGTGGTATTTTTGCTAAATCATATATCTCTGCTCTGTATGATGAAATCAAATGATGATTGTCAGAATATTGCTGCCGAATTATTATCTGTCTCGATGAAGCCAGGATCGAAAGACAGAGTGTTCCTCATGTGGATAGACATTGCATTCATGCATGAATCAAAATAACTTGTCTTCTATTTTGCAGGTGTCAGTTTCTAACGTGCTTGGTTGTTACAGGAATCATTGCTCGTGCGCGTAGAGTCATTCCCTTGCACACAACCCGTCCGCACAGATACTTTACCAGACGCAACACACCCAGGCTGATGGATCTACCCAACGCAGATTTTCTTGAGCTGAAGGAGAAAATGAATAAACTGATCAACGTCATGCAAGGGTTTGCTGTGGGCCAGAAAGCACTTGCTGATAAAGTGGAGAAGCTCGAGCGGGCTTCAGCTGCCAATAGTGGTATTAACTTGGAGGGTGTCTCCAACCATGGCCTTGGTGGTTCCAGGGATGGAGGCGATCTCGGAAAGAGGACAACTGTTGGTGTAGTGACTAATAATGCTGGTGGTTTTGGTGTTGCCACAGGCGGTAGACCGGGTGCAGTGGGCAACAATGTGAAGGACAATCTGTTTCCTCCTTTCTTTGGGGCTGAAGAGGATAGAGAGGAAGACAGAGAAGCAGATCAATTCTCCATGTTGAATGAACAGTTTGGCCAATACGGTGTTCAACCACCAAATAAAGAGATTCAGGTACTGGCGGAGAAAATCAGGGCTCTTGAAAGCTATGCTACTCCAGGGGTTGTCAATATGTCAAATATGGGGCTGGTCGAGGGGATTGTGATTCCATAAAAGTTCAAAGCACCCGCGTTTGACAAATACAATGGGAGTTCTTGCCCGGAAACTCATCTCCAGGCCTTCGTCCGTAAGATTTCTGCTTATACAATGGATCAGAAGCCGTGGATGTACTTCTTCCAAGACAGTCTGTTTGGAGGGTCCTTGGAATGGTACACCAAGCTGAAATCTTCTGACATCAAAAGCTGGCAAGATCTTGGAGATGCATTTTTTAAGCAGTACCAGTTCAACGCTGATATGGCTCCTAGCCGTACCCAACTGCAGGGTATGTCTCAGAAGCCTAATGAGGGGTTTAAGGAATATGCACAGAGGTGGAGGGAGTTGGCTGCCAGAGTTCAACCACCGTTGGTAGACCGAGAAATGTCGGATCTGTTTATGGGTACCCTTCAGAGGACATTTGCAGAAAGAATGGTGGGATGCCCGGTTACCAACTTTGCTGATATAGTGGTGGCTGGGGAAAGAATTGAAAGTTGGTTGAAGCTGGGGAAGATACAGGGTAGTGCTTCGTCGTCTGGATAGAAGAATCCCTTTGGAAATGGTCAGAGGAAGAATGAGGGTGATACAAGTGCTGTGTATACCCAAAGAGGACAGAGTAGGGATCGTTACTATCAGCACACTGCTGTGGTAACCATTCCTACTGATAATCAGCCCGCACAACAACAATAGCAACAACCGCAACAACAAAGACAACCATTTCAACAGAGACCGCAGAGGGCTGGGTATCAGGTGCGAGGGAGAATGAATGATCGTCAATTTGATAGACCACCTGTAACCTATTCATTCTTGCTGAAGAAGTTGAAGGACTTGGGGTTGGTCCAGCTGAGGACGTTGGCACTGTTGAGACCTGATCAGAGGCCTCCCAGTTTTGATGAGAATGCCAAATGTGAGTTTCACTCAGGTGCCCCTGGACACAATGTGGAAAATTGCAAAGCTTTTAAGCATGTGGTCCAGGACTTAGTGGATTCTAAAGCTATCAATTTTGCTCCATCTCCAAATGTGAATGCTAATCCCATGCCAGCGCATGGTCAAATGGGGGGTGAATGCAATTGCTGAAGAGGGTAGAATCGGTCTGATGAGTGTAGATCAGTTGAGGACTCCGTTGGCTGAGGTCAAGCGCCAGTTGTTGAAGAATGGGGTCTTTCCGGGTTGTGATGACTGTTGTGCTGCGTGCACCGTTGTTCCCGATGGGTGTGTACTCTTGAGGTAGGCTGTCCAGAAGATGATGGATGAGGGAAGCCTCAGATTTGAGAAGGTTGATTTGGTGAAAGAGGATGTCTCCACCATAACCATTTACTTCGACCCGGTCAATTTATCAACGCTGGCCGATGCGGCTCCAATTGCTATCACGGTACCTGGGCCAATTCCTTATGACAAAGATGACGCAGTGCCGTGGCATTATGGTGGGGAAGTATACTGTAATGGGGAGAAGTTGGAAGATCAGGCTGCAGGTGAAACCACTATTTCAAAGGTGGATAATGCCGGACCTAGTGGGTTCACTCGCAGTGGAAGGTTGTTTGCCCCTGATGCTTTGAGGAGTGGGGATGGAGAGAGAGAAAAGAAAGAAAAGGCCGAGGCTTTAGCCAGGGCAAGAGGAAAACAAGTGGTGAATGAAGGTACTCCTGTGGTGACACCGGCGCCTGGTGGGTCGGAGAAGGAACTTGATGATGAAGCGGAAGAATTCCTGAAGATCATCAAGAAGTCAGAGTACAAGCTTGTTGACCATCTGCAACAAACCCCATCCAAGATCTCAATCTTGTCGTTGTTGTTAAGCTCTGAGGGGCATAGAGAGGCTTTATTGAAGATACTGAAAAGAGCCTATGTTCCTCAAGAGATCACTATTAACCAGTTGGAGACAGTGGTGTCAAATGTCAATGCCAGCCATGGGCTGGGTTTCACCGACCTTGATCTAACTATGGATGGGAGGAATCATAATAGGGCTTTGCACATTGCTATGGAATGTAAAGGGGCCGTGCTCTCGCACGTGTTGGTTGATACCGGTTCCTCTTTAAATGTGTTGCCAAAGAAAGCCTTGGCGAAGCTGAACTGTGAAGGGTTGATCTTGACGCCCACTGACCTGATAGTGAGAGCGTTTGACGGTTCGAAGAGGGCAGTGTTTGGGGAAGTAGAGCTCCCGGTGAAGATCGGGCCCGAGGTGTTCAAGTCGGTATTTTATGTCATGGATATTCAGCCGGCATACAGTTGCTTGTTGGGTCGCCCATGGATTCACGCTGTTGGGGCAGTGACCTCGACTTTGCACCAAAAGTTGAAGTATATCTGGGACGGGCAGGTCGTCACCGTTTGTGGGGAGGAGGATATCTTCGTCAGCCACCTATCGTCGTTCAAGTATGTTGAAATGGACGGTGAGATATGGGAAACGCCGAGTCAAGCATTCGAAACCGTCAAGCTGGAGAATGCTCTTTTTGCCAAAGAAGAGGAGAAACCGTCCATTTCTTCATATAAGCAGGCTGCTGAGGTGGTGAAGAGTGGGGAAGCTCCTGGTTGGGGGAAGATGATGGACATCGCCGCCAAGAAGGATAGATTCGGAGTGGGTTATCAGCCGGGCCGAGGCTCGTCTGGACAAGGTAGAGGACGTCGTCCGTCATTCACGTTCACCAGTGCTGGAATGTTGGATCCAGATCACATCTGTATGGTGGGCGAAGAAGTTGACAGTGACTGCGAGATGGATCAATGGATAAAGCCGTGCGTACCAGGGATGGAAGTCCAGAATTGGAAGGCCGAACAGATCATCACTGTCACTCTACTTGAAGAGTAATATTTTTCTGTTTTCAATTTTATCTGCATGGAAGCCATACGTTTTTCCCGAAACGAAATGGTTCATTGTAAGGGCCACCTCATGTTTCATTTTGCAAAATTTGCATCATAAATAAAAGGATGTTTTTCAATTAAAAAGCGGTGTTCTCTGTTTTTCATTTATTTTTGCAGTTTAATGAAAACAAAATAAAAATGGCAATGTTTTCATTTTTCTCTTTTCAATTTGTTTCGCTCCGGTTCTAAAGCAATGCATGAATCAACATTCATGCAGATGCGATCTTTCTCTGGATCTCATTGATAACAATCCTGTTACACCCTCATATGACTTCGACAATCCGATCTATCATGTCGAAGAAGAAGGCGAAGAAGATTGTGAACTGCCGGAGGAATTAGCCAGGTTGTTAAAACAAGAGGAGAAGGTGATTCAGCCGCACGAGGAACCAGTCGAGGTTGTGAATCTGGGTACCGACGAGGTCCGGAAAGAAGTGAAAATTGGGGCCGCTTTGGAGGCGAGTGTCAAGAGCAGAATGGTAGCATTGTTGAGAGAATATGTTGATATCTTTGCCTGGTCTTATCAAGATATGCCAGGGTTGAATACCGATATTGTTGTGCACAAGCTACCGTTGAGAGAAGATTGTCCTCCAGTGAAGCAGAAGTTACACAGAACCCGACCTGAGATGGCCATGAAAATTAAAGAGGAAGTGCAGAAACAGTGGGATGCTGGGTTCCTCACTGTCACTAATTATCCGCCTTGGGTTGCAAACATTGTGCCAGTGCCGAAGAAAGATGGGAAGGTGAGAATGTGTGTGGACTACCGGGATTTGAACAGAGCTAGCCCGAAGGATGATTTCCCATTACCTCACATTGATGTGTTGGTAGATAATACAACTCATTTCTCGGTGTTTTCCTTCATGGATGGCTTTTCTGGCTATAATCAAATCAAAATGTCGCCAGATGATATGGAGAAAACAACGTTCATCACACCATGGGGCACTTTCTGTTATAAGGTGATGCCATTTGGTCTCAAGAATGCCGGTGCCACTTATCAGAGAGCCATGGTGACTTTGTTTCATGATATGATTCATCATGAAATTGAATGCTATGTTGATGACATGATAGCAAAGTCCCAGACAGAGGAAGGACATTTGGTAGATCTGGCCAAGTTGTTTGACCGGCTGAGACAATTCAGACTGAGGTTGAATCCTAACAAGTGCACTTTCGGGGTGCGGTCTGGTAAACTGCTGGGTTCATTGTAAGTGAAAGAGGAATCGAGGTTGATCCTGCTAAAGTAAAAGCAATAAGAGAGATGCCTGAACCGAGAACAGAGAAAGAGGTTCGTGGTTTCTTAGGTAGATTGAACTACATTTCACGGTTCATATCTCATCTAACAGCCACGTGCGAACCAATATTCAAGTTGTTGAGAAAAGGTCAAATGGTCAGGTGGAATAATGATTGCCAAACGGCATTTGAAAAGATAAAAGAGTATTTGCAGGAGCCTCCAATTTTGATGCCTCCTGTGGAGGGACGACCGTTAATTCTGTACTTGACGGTCCTCGAGGGGTCTATGGGGTGTGTATTGGGGCAGCATGACGAGTCTGGTCGAAAAGAGCATGCCACATACTACCTTAGCAAAAAGTTTACCGATTGTGAAACAAGATATTCACTGCTCGAGAAAACTTGTTGTGCTTTGGTCTGGGCTGCTCGCCGATTGAGGCAGTATATGCTGGTTCATACCACTTTATTGATTTCCAAGATGGATCCAATCAAGTACATTTTTGAAAAGCCAGCATTGACCGGACGGGTTGTGAGGTGGCAAATGATTTTGACTGAGTATGATATACAGTATACCTCTCAAAAGGCGATCAAGGGGAGCGTATTGTCTGATTACCTCGCCCAGCAACCTGTAACACCTAAAAATTTGCCCTCCTCTCTTGGGACTAGCTTAACATATTACATATCATTTTTTAGGTCATTAGGCATTGCATATTGCATATCATGTGGTTACATTGTGCAAGTCATCCTCCTAAGTCTTGATCAGAAGATAAGAGGTCATGGTGCAAGCTAGGGTTTCATTGGACTGGTCATTAATCATCTGAGGATGTGGAGGTCCAAATTAGGGTTTCGTGATTCTCAAAGGAGATTGGTCTTCATCTTGGTGGAAATGATACATCATCATCATCATGGTTTGTCATCATCAAGTGTTTGATCAAGACACCTTGAGATTAGGGTTTTGACCACTGGTCAACCCTAATTAGTTGCATTGGGCCAATCAGGGCATAGTAAGGAGAAGGGGTCTACAGTGGATATGGGGATCATCATGTGGTTTTATTGAGATTATTGAGGCTAGGGTTTCATCCTTGAGCCATTTCATCAGAGAATTGGGGCTCAGATTGATCAGTGCATTGCCAAATTCATCTATCAGTTGAAAAAGTCAACTGTGGTCAACTGTGCTTGATTTTATGGATTTGGAGGTGGGAGAGAGTTGGATACACTTCATTCATGTTGAAACAAATGTTATTTGACATTTCAAAGCTCAAGAATGAAGAAAATAAAGTCAGAACAAAAATTGCCAAAAATAGAAAGTGACTTGTAATGGAAGTTTCCAAAAATGGAAAGTTTTTGACCACAAAATTACATGTCCAAAAAAGCTTCAAATGAAAATTTGTTCAACATGAAAGTTGTAGATCTTAGTCTCACCTTTCCAAAAAGTCCAAGAACTTGAAATTCCCATGTATGGTTGGCAAGTTATGGTCCATTCAATTTCAAAAAAGACCCATAATCAAAGTGGCATAACTTTCACATGGAGTGTCCAAAATGAGTGATCTTTTTATGAGCAAACTCCATTTCACATGTACTTTCATGGTGCATAATCAAAATTCATCAAAAATGGTCAATGCAAAAGGTCAATTTTCAAGTGCACTAATTAAAATCCAAGGGCAAAATGGTCCAAGTTGAGAAATAATTGGAATTTTGGAATGAGAGTTTTTGCAACACATCAAAAATGCCAAATAGAAATGGTTTGAACTGTCATGAGTTGTCAAGGATCAATATTTGGCTAGGCTATTTTTGAACTCTCACTTTAAGTGCATTTTTGGCATGGCATAGTGAAAATGAGAAATACAAGGCCAATTGACATGAGACCAAAGCCAACACATTCCAAATGGCATTTAGAAGATGTCTGAGCTGTCACATTGCTGTCATATAGCCTAATGTGAAATGTCACTTTTGCCCTTGCATTAAGAAAATGGCATTACACTAATTAACTCATTTTGGCTAATTTGGATTAAAAGGATGATTAAGGGAGAGTATAAAGCTCTAATTATAACAGAATGTTAATCACAATCACAATTCTCAAGGTTTCTAACTGATTTTCCCTCCAAAAAGTGCAAAAACTCAAGAAACTTCATCAAACTCTTTTGATCCAATCTTCACCAATTCTCAATCATTTTGCAAAATTCTTGTTGGTTCATCTTCCATAAACCATAAGCTTGGACTGTTTCATCGAATTGGAGCAAGAAAGCATCAAAATCGTGACTGTGCATCATGAACTCATCAATGGAGTTTGGAGATTTCTCACATCTGGATCGTGTTTGAGCTGAAATACAAGTTCCATTCATCTTCCTCAACCTTCTTCTTCATCTGTTTTGAAGAATTACATCAAGAAGCTTCAAGAATCATCACTGCCATCTCCAAGGTACATAAACTCGAACTTCACCATTCCTTGAATTTCCGTATACGTTTTGAAGTGCATTTAACGTAGATGATCAGGATGTAGTTAGTTTTCGATTTGGTTACTTGTGGAATGAGATATCTCGATTCAAAGCTTTGATGTCATTTCTTTAATTGATCGATCCGTGAGATATGTTAGGAATTAGGTTGAATAGATTACATATTCATGATCCTTGTGTTCATACGGTTCCAATGGTTATCCATTTGTTGATTTTCATTAAGATTTGGTGTTCTTCGATTTTCTGCGTTTCCTGGACATTTGTTGATGAAGAACACGCCGTGAACAAGCGTTTGATCTTGTTTTTCCAATTTCCTTTTCAAACTTTTGTTTCCCGCGCCTGCTATCCAATCATAACGCGCCAAAGCTTCTTTTCGAAGCGACGTCGTTTTGGCTGATGTGTTAAAAATTGCAAAACTGCCACTGCAGTATTTATTTAATTATTATTTCAATTTCATTTTTTATTTCATTTTCATTTTGTTATGTGATCTTCAAAAATTTCTATCTCACTCATTTTTTATCCAAATTGAGTGAGATTTTTTGCATTATTCTCATGATGATGTGTAGAATTTTATGATGAATTTTTTGGATTTTTTGCATGTATGGAAAATTAAAATGCCTAGGGTTTGTGGAATATGTCACATTTGTATACACTTTGCCATATCCTTCATGAAATGCTCATACTTGTAAAGAAATGAATGAAAATTTTTGTGCTTATTCTGGACATGTTGTTGGTGATTTCCATGTAAAGTTTATGATTTTTGGATACTTGGTGATGGAGATATGATTTTGTGAAGTAAGGTGTGACAATTTGTGTCACACCTAGCTAGGTCAACTTTCTGATTTTATTGGCCTGGCCTAGAAATGTTTGATTGCTCCAATTTTTTGTGTGAATGATCATTGATATGTCAAGATAACATGTGATTTTTTCTGGAATTTTTGATGTCATTTTCTAATTGATTGGTAATTTTCTTCTCTGTGTGCTCATTTGGTAACCTTGTGTGACACATGTTGGCATTTTGCTTGTGAAATTCTCATATGGTATTGGATGAATATGAAATTTGGTGTGAGCATTGTAGACACATTATAGGACATCATGGTTTTGATCCCATTCATTTCTAATATGTTGTCACTGTTTTATGAATTATGGAAGTTGATGCTTATGTTGATGTCTTGAATTGGCTTGTATGAATGTGTCTGGACTTATTGATTTTCATTGACCTACTTTCTTTTGTCCAATTGAGCTGAAAATTGACATGCTATACATTGAATGTCTCCTGTTTAGGTGTGAATTTTTGTGGAATTAATTGAATTGTTTTGGTATGCTTTTGAGTGAGATAGTTCTGTTTGGTCTTTTGAAGTTGCAAATTGCATGATTGATGTTAAATTGTGCATGAAATGATAATGGTGATTGATATGAGCATGGGACCAATTGCATTTGCTTTTGATTTGTTTTAATGTGAGTTTGGTTGGTTTGCACTTGCTGTTTAGAACTTTTTATCCCCTTTGGACCCTAGGCTTGGCCTAGTGGTCTAGTTTCTCACATTTGGTTTGGATTTTCAGGTTAAAAGTGCAAAAGGCTTAAGGAGAGAAATGGAAATTGAAAATTGAATTTGTTTGATGTTGTCCACTAACATGACTTTGTTTTGTAGGGATTGATGCTTGAGCTTGAGCTTATAGCTTGCACTTGTGTGCATTAACTTGTGTTGTCTGTATAGATTAACATTTGCTGTTTATTGTTGGTTTGTCTGAGTACTGATGATACTTGATTGATTTCAGGTACATTTAGTTGCTTACAGTTCTTTAAGAACTTGCTTGCTGCTGCTTGGTTTTTTAACCAATTGAGGTAGGACTTCTATTCTCCATGTAGTCTGGAAGACCTGGCCTGTTACTTGGCCAGGCAACTGTCTGAAGTCCTCCTTAAGAGGCGATGTTTGTGGTTGTTTACATTTGTGCTAAGCAGGTAAAGACCTCTATGAGGCAATTGGTGGATCAAAGGGATATGCAATCTATCCCCCACTATTCTGTTGAGTCGTCCCTCTGCTCACACGGCTGTGTGTTGATGCACTGGGACACAAACCCAAGATCTTGTGCTGTTGCACAATCGAGTCAAAGTCTTTGAGCGTAGAAGGGTCCCTCCATTTTGGACCCACGCTCCTTCGTCTGAAGCTCTCCCTGGTCAGGGATAAGAGCTGTGAAGTCTAATCTTCACTCACCTTTCATCTGCTTCACCTTAGCCCCGCAATGGCAAGGTTAAGAGCGAATACTACCCAGGTACAGATGACTTGCTTCGGCAGTCAAACCCATTGTTTGAGCCTCACTTGACTGGTTATAGTGTGTGCTTTGCGAATATTTGTTTGCTCTGTTTGCTTGTATGCTTGTATGCTTGTTTTCCTGGATAGGATTAGCTTGCAGTTGTGCAAGTAGGTAGAAACCTGAACACAGGGCAATGATGCATGATAACACTAGGCTCGAGTACAGCTCCCTGGTAGTGTGTCTCCCCTTTGTCTCTGGTTAGATTTTCTTTCCCTTTCAGGGGAACTACATCGCCCTGATCCTCGTTCCAGACGAGGTATGTAGGCAGGAGACCGTGCGAGGTCTCTCCGGGCACCCTTTTCTTTTTTGCGTGTGTTCTGTTTGGCAGATATCAGGCTCGAGTTCCCGACTCCCTGTTAGTCTGTGTGTGCAGTTTCTTCTGACGTCTCAGCGTATCTTCTGGCTTGCTTGATGACTTGTAGGCTCGAGTTCCCGACTCCCTACTAGTTTGCATGTTCATCCTTTCCCTTTCAGGGGAACTACATCGCCCTGATCCTCGTTCCAGACGAGGTATGTAGGCAGGAGACCGTGCGAGGTCTCTCTGGGCACTTTTCTTTCTTTTTGTGTGTGTGCTTGACAGTTATAGGCTCGAGTTCCCGACTCCCTATTAACTTGTTGGTTGTTGTGTGCTTGGAAGCTGATGTAAGTCCATCAAGTGGCATTCGGGTTCCAGTTTGTGTGTGTTTTGGTTCGGATGCCGATGTAAGTCCAGTGATTGGCGGTCGGGCTCCACGTTTGCCTTCTTGTGTGTGTCTTGGTTCGGATGCTGATGTAAGTCCAGTGATTGGCATTCAGGTTCCAGGTTTGCCTGTGGGTGTGTGTGTCTTGTTTGGCGTGCGTGAGCCGAACTACGGCAGCTCTGATTCTCGTTCCAGGCGAGATACGTAGGCATAGGATGCGATGTCCTATCGAGCTCTCTTCCTCTTAACCCCACCTGTGTTGTCTTCGCGGTGTGTGTGTGATGTTTTAGCAACCTTTTCTTTTCTTAGAGCGTGGATCCCGTCGAGTACGACGGACGTGAGGGGTGTTAATACCTTCCCCTTGCGTAACCGACTCCCTTACCCTCTCTCTTTGGTCGCGAGACCATGCTTTTTCCAGGTTTCTCTGAGCGTTTCCTTTCCCTATCTTGGGATAAATAACGCGCAGTGGCGGCTCTGTGTTGTTTTTGTTTCAGCCCGCCGGTTGTTTTTTCGCGGATGCGACAGCTGGCGACTCTGCTGGGGACGCATAGATGTTGACCTGTGCTGGTCCATCTTCCCTATGCGAGTCCTTCCTAGCGTTCTAGGATAGTTTGGGTTGCTTGTGATGCTTGATTTATTGCATTTATTATTCTAACCAGTGTATATATTTGCATAAATATTTGCATGCATCATACTATCATGTTGCCGTCCTCTGTGCAGGTGATTCCTCTGTTTGGGGTGGGTGTTCTGAGTGGGGCTAAAACCCAGGCCCGAGTGTACACCTAGGATTAGTGTGGGTCTCACGTTCCTCATTTGCTATATTAGTATATTGTTGCAACGTGACATACCACAAGCCGGACGAGGTTCATTAGAGAGCTTTCCTCTGTGGAGTACTCCACTTTGGCTTAGTTATCTCTTCTGAGCTGTTGACTCTGGTGACCGATCATTTCCCGGATCTTTGGTTTAGACGATCTTAAGGGAGCTACAATGGCACACCCGAAAGGGCAAACCCATTGAGTATCTCCGCCCGATTGTCGAGACTATTATCCGCCTTAGGATGACCTGATTAGAATTTACCTGTGAGGGGAGGGTGATTCTTTCAGATGCATGTTCAGATGGTGACTTTGATGGTGACTATTGGTTCCGTTGATCAGAGTCATATTTATAAGTCGGATTTATGGCCAGTTGTGTCTGAGACGCCGGAGTGCTGTCTGTTTTATTTATCAGTGGGGATCCGTTTATTTCAGGATTCCCTGGGCCGATTCAGATGGTTGTGGGTATCTGTTCAGAGATTGTTGATGATGATGATGATGTATCTGTCTGCCGTTTATTTCGGAACCCTTGAATTGGATTTGTGGTTACATTCTCCTTCAGATGGTTGTGATTAGTTCAGAGATCCGGGCTGTGGTTCAGAGCAGATGATCAGATGACTTGGAGGATGGCCCATTGCATTCATTCATCTGCATCATTCTCATTTTGCATTCATCTGCACCGAACCTGTGTCTATCCATATGGGGAGTATTATTGATTGAGATTCTGGTTGAGAGACATCATGAATTTCAGAATGTGGATGCCGGATTATTATCTGTCTCGATGAAACCAGAATCAAAGGACAGAATCTTCCTCATATGGACAGACGTTGCAATCATGCATATTAACCTGTTTGCTGTTTTGCAGGAATCATTGCTCGCGCTCGCAGAGCTGTACCTTTGCACTCAACCCGTCCTCACAGATACTTCACCAGGCGTAATACTCCCGTCTCATGAACGACTTAACGTAGCAACATACCACGCAAGCCTCATGACTATCCACTCTAACACCTATGTGTACACTCAAGCCTGGGTAGTGGGCTTATCTCTCATAGAACAGTCCCAACCCAACAAACAAACAACCCATAGAACCCACAGATACAACAAACATATGTACATGAATGCAATAAGATAGAGCAGGTAAATGCGGAAAATAAACGACTATACAAAAGCATAAACACCCAACAAACAAGAAATCTACAAAAGCTAGGAGGGACTCGCTTAGGGAAACCTGGTCCCCAGCAGAGTCGCCAGCTGTCGCAACCCGAAAAATACGGTATGCGAAAAAAACAACCGGCGAGAAAGAAATGACAGGAGAGTCGCCACCGTGCGTTATTTATCCCAAAGGAGGGAAAGGAAACGCTCGAAGTAAACCTGGAGAAAAGGAAAGGAAAAGACAAAGGTCTCGCAACCAAATCTTGGGTTCGGGAGTCGATTATGCGAAGGGAAGGTATTAGCACCCCTACGCATCCGTAGTACTCTACGGGATCCACTCTTGTTGTTTCTTGTCTAAAGGGTGTGTGTTTATCTAATGTACTATTTACTAAAAGGGTCAAGAAAATGACTCGCACGGATGTCGCATCCACTGCATACGTATCTCATCTGAATATGAGAATCAGAGTCTTCGTAGCTCGGGTACCTATGGGTGAAAGAGATGTGTGCTCGCTAAGACGTCGCGTCTTATGCCTACGTATCTCATCGGGAATGAGAATCAGAGCAAAACGTAGTTCAGCTAACTACGGGATTAAGGGTCTCGATTGCAACTAGGGCAAGAGAAAAGGAAAATCTCGATCGCAACGAGGGCGAAAGAAAACAAGGATTAGTTGTTAGTTGTTAGTCAAACTCGGCAAGACATCGCATCTTGTGCCTACGTATCTCATCTGAACATGAGAATCAGAGTTGCCGTAGTTCGGCAAACGTGGAGCCTGACTGCCAATCACTGGACTTACATCAGCATCCGAACCAAAACACACGCAAAGAGGCAAACGTGGAGCCCGACTGCCAATCACTGGACTTATGTCAGCATCCGAACCAAAACACACGCAAAGAGGCAAACGTGGAGCCCGACTGCCAATCACTGGACTTATGTCAGCATCCGAACCAAAACACACGCAAAGAGGCAAACGTGGAGCCCGACTGCCAATCACTGGACTTATGTCAGCATCCGAACCAAACAAACGCAAAGAGAAAAAGAAAGGTGCCCGGAGTGGTCTCGCACGACCACCTGCCTACATACCTCGTCTGGAACAAGGATCAGGGCGATGTAGTTCCCCTACATAGGGGTTGCCATCTGAATATGGACTTAGAGAAGGAGGACACCAGTTGTGTCAAAAGAGAGTGGGCAATGTGTTCACGCCTTAGCAGTAGGTGTCGCAGCTCGCTGAATCGAGTCTTAGGCAGTTACCTCTTTGCAATGGAACGGACTACATGCCACAAGATCGGAGACGCTCAGAAAGGTCTAGAAGAAATGGGGAAGCTCTGCCCTAGAGTTGTCATGCAATATGTACTTAAGTGTTAGGATTTACAAATGGGAATATCTACCTAATGTTAGCATGCAAAGAAAATGGGAATTCTACCTATGTTATCATACAAAGGGTTCTATCTAATGGGTGCTACCTAATCGGAACAAGAATCGACGAATGGAGCAAGGAGAAGTGTTAGGGATAAAGGTAGATGGCGATGCATGAAGCAATCGACTTACAAGGTTGATGGCGATGCAAGAAGCAATCGACTTACAAGGTTGATGGCGATGCATGAAGCAATCGACTTACAAGGTTGATGGCGATGCATAAAGCGATCGAACTACAAAAGGGTGGATGAATACGTGCTGGTTCTGTTATGTTTTGAAAAATGATCACTCGACGTTGGATCGAGGTTTTGGTCTTGTTTTGAAATGGTTATCGAATGTTCATTTTAATTCTTGTATTAACAGATGAATAAAGAATGAAAGAATAAATATTATACACTTCATGGGAGAGGGATACATTTGTTATGAATGGGGGTTGACATGGCAATCAAGCAATATAAGTATATGCCTCATACACCATACAAATAGGCCACAGTTAATCAAACAGTTAAGATATAAACAAGTATATAATCGAATCAAATAATCAAAGAATGAAATAATAAAGCATTAAACAATGTATGAGTGTAAGTGCAAAGGAACTGACTCATTGTAAGGAAGCCCAAGAGTAAGCTATGTGAGGTTGATGGCGATGCTTAAAAAAACAATCGACTTACAAGGGTGTGAAAACGGGCTCGATATTAATTCGAGAGAATATGATTTTTATAATTTTAAAATGGTTTTGAATGAATGATGAAGTTAAAAGAAAACAAGTTTGCATTATTAACAAATGAAACTATAATTATAATACAACATAAACATGAAAAAAATGAATGCAGAAAAGAAATGTTATATATGGATATCGAACCCACTACATAAGGGGAGATGAACTAACTTCATCTCCACCCGGCCACAAGCTACCAGTTATGAAACTATGACCAACAAGCACCCCTAAACTAACCGAAACCCTCAAAGAGAAAAAGAAACAAGCAAAAGGTCCAAGCATGGGCCACTGGACTGGGATTGACTAAGCCCACGAATCTTAAGTTCCAAACTCGGGTAAATGGAGGGGTAGCAAGGGAAAAGAACGATCATCAATAGCATTAGTGATATGGTGCCAATTCCAAAACACACTTTCTTCTCCCAATACTCAAAGGCTTAAAACAGGGATTGTTGAGGAAACCAACTATGCACACAACCAATGCAAAAACCGGTATTGAGAGCTAAAAACAGTTTTCAACACAGACAACAACCTTTAGGGTCTAAAAGGGGGCGAGCTATAACTCAAAAAATTCGCTTGAATCGGCAAACAGGGTACCGACAACGCAAACAAATCCAAAAAACCAAGAAATCAATAAAGCAAAAATGGATTTTCGACCTTCTTGGAGGTTTGAAGGAAGAAATGAAAGAGAGAAGATTTTACCACTGCCTTACGATTTCGGTGATATGCCGACGAAAAAGTGTATCCAGAGTAAGTATCTTCGTTCTGCTTTGTTATTTCTTGTTCTACCTTCTCTTCTTCTTGATCTTTTAGGTTTTTTTTTTGAATTGTAGCCACCGATTTTCGTCTCACTGATTTCTTCTGTATTTTTGGATTAGGGTTTATAGCCTCTATTTTTCCGCCTCCTTGTTTCTCTGTGAACAGTGGCCGCCTCAAACCTTTAGAAATTAGGGTTTTTTCTCCTCTTTTGATTTTTTGCCTCTCAGTTTCTGTTGTGCTCTTTTTTAAAAATCTCTCCTTCTCTTACTGATTTCTCTCCTTTTATATTTCTGTGAATTAGGGTTTCAAAGGTGCCTTTGGTAATCCAGAAGAGTAACTCTGCAAAGCACTTTTGATGTTCAGAAACTGGATTGACCCCTTTGATGTATGGATTTGAGACAGGTAATCTGAGCATCTGAGCATTCCTCTCTGTTTTTGTTTTAATTCCCATTTGGGAATTTCTGGATTTTGAATTTTACTGCTTTGAGTAATTCTCTACCTTTTACTGCAGTGAATTTTTTTAGAAAACTCTGTTGATTTGGTTGAGGTTCAATGGCTGAGTTACTTGGAAGTGAAGAAACAAGGGAAAACACAACCAACATGGTGGTTGGATGATGAATTCCTTTAATCTTCTGAGGAGTTGGAGCTAATGCATTAGGTTTGCATTGTATTTGCAGAAGAACACCTTAATTTCATGTGCAAGAATTGTCGGTCTTCTCGAGCCTCACTGTAAGGCCGACGGCCGAGACATCCACAGTTTAGACAATGAATGACATACCGGTCAATTTTCCATTCAAGGCAGGAAGCACTTTACCGGCAACCTTAGCAGCTCAAACACTTAGCAGCAATTTAAACCGATGGCTCAGAGTGCTTTTGTGCTATTCCGGGATCCATATTATGTTGTTTGTTTTGTACTTAAGGAGGTGGAGACGAATGAAATTCAAAAGCAACTGAAGTATATGGGATGTTGAGACCGCGACTTCCTCATTGGAAACTACTTGAGAGTGAAAAGTTACCAAAACTTTGCATGCTACTGAAGAACAAACAGAAGAATGTCTTGCCGGAAACATCGATGCATTTGAAATGAAGTCACCAATACCGAGTGATCTTAATATGCATCACATGGTTGATTCAGAAATTGAGCAAGTTCGCAAACTTGCTGTTATGAACAAAGTTGCTTCAATGCGCCATTAATCGATTCCCTCGTACTGTACGTTGGAATGCAGGCAATGGAGTAGCTCAAGTCTCGAGTTCCTCACGCACAATCACCACAAACTTGAAGTATGAGAGGTGTTCAGTCTGCTTGTTACTGCATGTGATATATTTTCATTGAATTGATGACAGTTGGTATCCTGTTCTTGGCTCATATCAGGAACTTGAAACGCATCTTGTTTGATTCTGCTCTGTGAAAGTTGAATTTGAATTATGAGCAATATCTTCCAGAGTCGCTTCAGAAGACTCCTTGGTGTTATCTCCAATAGCATCACTATTCCGACATGAATTCTCGGTAGCCTCTATAAGTTGGTCCTATTGAACCTCAGACACAGATGATCCTGAACTTCCGGAGGCTGCTTGAATCCATCTTGACCAACTGTTGCAGTTCCGTATCTTGTCACCCTGCACTTCCACATTTTTTACAACTCCATCTCGAATATGATCAATAATAGTCGGTACTGCTGTCAAAAGGGTGGGCTTCAAGACAGTAACATCTCCCTTGGTTCTTTTGATTTGCCGAGTCCAGGCTTGGAGAGAAAACCATCAATTTCGCAACTCTCAGATATACATAATGACATGGGTTCCAAG
This sequence comes from Lathyrus oleraceus, assembly GCF_024323335.1. NCBI lineage: Eukaryota > Viridiplantae > Streptophyta > Magnoliopsida > Fabales > Fabaceae > Lathyrus > Lathyrus oleraceus. The sequence continues at coordinate 72,101,013 of NC_066582.1, read as the reverse complement.
CAGTTGAAAGTGTTCATGGCAAGCACTGATATGATGTTATCTTTTAGAGAATCATTTCCTTGTGTCTTAAGTACCACAGGCTTTGCATTTTTGCCAGTAGTGTTGGTACAACCAAATCGAACACCTTTTGCAATAAGGGCATATGCATTCAAGAGAGAAACCAACTTGCCATATTCCTTGCGAATGTTCCGCTTAAACTCTTTGCTTCGCACCACAAGATTATAGAACAACTTTTTAACTGTGACAGCTGTTCCAACTTGCCGCGCGGTTTTCATTTCAATGTCAAGTTTCCAAGAGCACAAAGAGAACTCGATGCCTCTCCTCTAAAGCCAAAAGTAGTAAGAGACTGAAGATCATGAAATTCCGATAGTTTTGAAGTATGATGCTTCAGTGCAAGAACCTTGCAATTGTTTAGGGAAATGCCGCAACCGTTATCGATGACCTGAAACCATTCTTCACCGAAGTCTTTGAGAGAGATTTTGATGTCGGTGGCGCCGGCGTCTAAGCTATTTTCGACAAGTTCTTTAGCAGCGGAGGAGAGCGATGGATGTAAAGCTCGAGGGTGTTCCGCAGCGGTGTTGAGTTTTTTTATGACCTTTGATGCTCTTGGCATTTGAAACATGAGTTCTGCCATGGCCATTGCCAGTGCTAGGAGCTTCTGTGTTTGTAGGCCCAACACCAACCTCACCATCACTAATCTGTACTGTTTCTTTCTCCGATGATTTACCGAGATAGCACCAGCACCAAGGGATTATGCTGCACCTTAATGACGCAACAAGTGTTACATCAGTAACTGCATAGGATGCACGTAATGCATGAAAGTCAAGTGACCGATCCAGATGGTGTATCGGGACAGCAGTAAGTGTTCCAAATCTTCCATTAATGCGTCCAACAATTTTATGCACCTGGTTTGTAAGCCTTTGATGTTCGGAGACATCTGTCCTAGCAGGCGCAACAATTTGCAGCAAGACGACTTTATGGTTATTGGTATATTGGTAATTGGCTTGGGTGTTCTGTGATTTCCTGCCACAGCGTTTGGCTAGCGGCTTCGGTGTTACTCGCCGTCGGCGTTGCCGTCAGGGACTTGCTTTTGTATTTTTAACAATGTCGTTTTGCTCTTGATTATTCTGAATCAACACATTGTTGTCACGGCTTGCATTCGTTTTCTGCGGCAATGCTCGGTTTATAATTGGTTTCCGGCTTTGGTGGTGAAGACAACCCAAATTTGCTCCATGTGATGATTCCATTATTAAGTGCAGATGCAATAATTTCAGCATATAGAATGGCAAGTGTTTCAGACTGGCATGACACGCTGTTCACTGAGCTTTCGTATCTCATCTAGTTGTATCTATGAGAAGAATGGTTGGTTCAGTTGAAGATGTCCTCTTCACATTCTCAAGATCATATAGCATATGTGCAGCAACACTTGAATGAGCCTTTACCTTACTGTTGTAAAGCTCTTTAGAAGACCAATCCATGATAAGTTGATGCATCCGAAAGTTGTTATCTGATACACTATAAAACCGGCAATTTCCTGTCATGGACCCGATAATTCCTCCCTGTCCATCAGGTTGATAGCACACTGCGGTGACAAAATGTCCTTGAGCTCAATATCTGATGTATATTTTGATTATGGCTGACAGTTTGTTGCAATCTGATTCTGGTCAACTGTGTCAACAAGAGGCTCTGACGAGGCTTGCTTCTTGATGCAGCTCATGTTAAATCCATATACATTGTTCCAAAACTCAATTTTATCTTCTTTGTAGTCTTTATCTTCAATTGCAGTTAGATGGAGGGTTGCTATATCAGGTAGCACAACGCCATCATCCACAAGCCATGTATCACGTGCATAGAGCACAGAATTTAACATATTCTCAAACAACAAAAAAAAATATCCCATCCATTCAGAAATGATTATATCAACTTTAGGAACAGGGAGTTCAAGTTCTTCAATCTTCCCTTTCAAAACAGTTATAACTTTAGAGTAACCATTAGTTTCAACTATCTGCTTTGCCATGTCAGCCATATCAGAGCATTCAACGGCATAGACATGTTCTGCACCTGCTTTGGCACAGAATAGTGACAAAATCCCAGTTCCGGCACCAACATCAAGAACTACTTTATTCTTGAATAAAAACCTATTTTGATAAATAACATTTTGATATGTCTTGGTTCTAACATTTCTTCATGAATTCCAAAGTGAGAGTAAGAATCAAAGTAGTAATCAAACGCTGGTTTTGTCATTTGAATCATCAAGTTCGCAACCACCCATGGATTGGTCAAGGTTCATTTTTGGTATTTTCTTTGTAAATGGACAGTGTATTGATGATCATGATGAAATTAAGGGTATTAGAATTTAGGGTTGACTTTGGTCAAAGGTTGACCAAAGTCAACAATTGGTCAAAGTGTCAATTTTTGTGTATTTTTTTGTATGGAATCAAATGTAATGAAATAAAATTGAAATGGATTAACAAAATGGTTTGAAGTTGGTTTCACAATTGGTTTAATCATAACTTGAATGTTTGACTCTTGAAAAGAAAAATAACTTGACTGATAATGTGTATGAACAAAACCATGAAATAAGACCATAAGGTTAGGGCTTGAAAGGAATATCCATGAACCAAAACACGACTGGCAAGTGGCTAGAAACACAAGAAACTTGGTTGTTCAGATGACCCAGACCATAGATGCACCCACAATCACAACACCATGACTTTGAATCAAAACCAATCCTCATATAAAACCAAAGCAAGGTCAGGCCAAGCATGCCAAACAAACATAAAAAAATTCAGGAGCAAAATCGGGGTATGACAGTATCCCCACAGAGTGCAGTGGTGGTTCTTATCCCCCAGCAATTCCCAGGTGGATCGGGTGCAAAGGAGGCTTTCCCTAGCAAGGGTTACCTTTTCCCAGTAGCAGCGCTATTCCCCAACAGGGTGGGATCGGAGTATTGCCGAGTTCCTTTCGGCAGAGTGCCTTGAGCTCCCCAGAAGAGTCCCTTGAGGGGGATACTTTTTATGCATTCATCATGTAGAGTAAGCATAGCATATTGCATAATAAATCGCGTAGCATTTCCATAATTATGGAGCATTACGCAGAAAAAGTCATGCATCATTGCAAGCATAGGCTAGTCTCAAGCTGTGGTTTTTGTTTGAGAGGTGGTTTTGACAGAAGTTGGAAGATGTTACTCTGATGGGTTTAGCATCATGATGTTAGATCAGCAATATTCCCCAGTAGTGCGATGCTGGAGGAAACTTTTCCGTCGGACAGAGATAGAAATGTTACGCGATCAGCGCGACTCGAGCCGTGGTTACCGCTTGAGATTTGGTTTTGCCGGACAGTGAAGACGATACTCCGAGGAGTTCAACATTGTGAGTTCGGAGCAACAGTATTTCCCAGTCATTGTTTAATGTCTGGTCGATCATTGTTTAATGTCTGGTCGATCATTGTTCGATGTCCTGTCAACATCCTTGTTTGATGTCCTATCAACATCATTGTTTGATGCCTGTCAACATCATTGTTCGATGTCCTGTCAACATCATTGTTCGATGTCCTGTCAACATCATTGTTTGATGCCTGTCAACATCATTGTTCGATGTCCTGTCAACATCATTGTTCGATGTCCTGTCAACATCATTGTTTGATGCCTGTAAACATCATTGTTCGATGTCCTGTCAACATCCTTGTTCGATGTCCTGTCAACATCATTGTTTGATGTCCTGTCAACATCATTGTTCGATGTCCTGTCAACATCAGTGTTCGATGTCCTGTCAACATCCTTGTTTGATGTCCTGTCAACATCCTTGTTTGATGCCTGTCAACATCATTGTTTGATGTCCTGTCAATATCCTTGTTTGATGCCTGTCAACATCATTGTTTGGTGCCTGTAAACATCATCATTCGATGTCCAGTAAACGTCGAGTTATTTCCCAGTCATCAGTTAGTGTCTGGTCGAGTTTTCTTTGATGCCTGTAAACATCATCATTCGATGTCCAGTAAACGTCGAGTTATTTCCCAGTCATCAGTTAGTGTCTGGTCGAGTTTTCTTTGGTGCCTATAAACATCATCGTTCGATGTCACGTAAACGTCGAGTTTCTTCCCAGTCATCAGTCAGTGTCTGGTGGAAGGTGTACCCTCTGATATGTCGCCCTCAGGGTGGTGGTTGGTGTTATTTCCGACGTTGTCAGCGGAATTATCAAGGAAACAAGATGTCGGGGTTCAAATGCGGTGATCTGGGATCACTGGCGCGAAGGAAAAATTTCGGGGTTCAAGAAAATCAGAAAGAAATATAATCCCCAGCGGATGTGTGGTGTTCAGACCATGGTTATCCCTGTGTTACCATTTATTTTGGTATCCAGGTCGACGTTGCTGTTTCGGTGTTCAGGCCGACTTTCTCCGTTCCGGACGGATTCTTCAAGATTGTGTTTCTTTGCCGATTCTGGCAGGCGGTGTTAATTATTTTCCCATCAGAGTGCAAATTGTTCGTCTGTTCTTGGTATTCAATCACTCTTCATCCTGATCATCTGAAAGCCGAGGTTGTTCATATCGACAGGTTCACAGTGGATTGAATAGGGGCAGCTGTAACACCTCAAAATTTGCCCTCCTCTCTTGGGACTAGCTTAACATATTACATATCATTTTTTAGGTCATTAGGCATTGCATATTGCATATCATGTGGTTACATTGTGCAAGTCATCCTCCTAAGTCTTGATCAGAAGATAAGAGGTCATGGTGCAAGCTAGTGTTTCATTGGACTGGTCATTAATCATCTGAGGATGTGGAGGTCCAAATTAGGGTTTCGTGATTCTCAAAGGAGATTGGTCTTCATCTTGGTGGAAATGATACATCATCATCATCATGGTTTGTCATCATCAAGTGTTTGATCAAGACACCTTGAGATTAGGGTTTTGACCACTGGTCAACCCTAATTAGTTGCATTGGGCCAATCAGGGCATAGTAAGGAGAAGGGGTCTACAGTGGATATGGGGATCATCATGTGGTTTTATTGAGATTATTGAGGCTAGGGTTTCATCCTTGAGCCATTTCATCAGAGAATTGGGGCTCAGATTGATCAGTGCATTGCCAAATTCATCTATCAGTTGAAAAAGTCAACTGTGGTCAACTGTGCTTGATTTTATGGATTTGGAGGTGGGAGAGAGTTGGATACACTTCATTCATGTTGAAACAAATGTTATTTGACATTTCAAAGCTCAAGAATGAAGAAAATAAAGTCAGAACAAAAATTGCCAAAAATAGAAAGTGACTTGTAATGGAAGTTTCCAAAAATGGAAAGTTTTTGACCACAAAATTACATGTCCAAAAAAGCTTCAAATGAAAATTTGTTCAACATGAAAGTTGTAGATCTTAGTCTCACCTTTCCAAAAAGTCCAAGAACTTGAAATTCCCATGTATGGTTGGCAAGTTATGGTCCATTCAATTTCAAAAAGACCCATAATCAAAGTGGCATAACTTTCACATGGAGTGTCCAAAATGAGTGATCTTTTTATGAGCAAACTCCATTTCACATGTACTTTCATGGTGCATAATCAAAATTCATCAAAAATGGTCAATGCAAAAGGTCAATTTTCAAGTGCACTAATTAAAATCCAAGGGCAAAATGGTCCAAGTTGAGAAATAATTGGAATTTTGGAATGAGAGTTTTTGCAACACATCAAAAATGCCAAATAGAAATGGTTTGAACTGTCATGAGTTGTCAAGGATCAATATTTGGCTAGGCTATTTTTGAACTCTCACTTTAAGTGCATTTTTGGCATGGCATAGTGAAAATGAGAAATACAAGGCCAATTGACATGAGACCAAAGCCAACACATTCCAAATGGCATTTAGAAGATGTCTGAGCTGTCACATTGCTGTCATATAGCCTAATGTGAAATGTCACTTTTGCCCTTGCATTAAGAAAATGGCATTACACTAATTAACTCATTTTGGCTAATTTGGATTAAAAGGATGATTAAGGGAGAGTATAAAGCTCTAATTATAACAGAATGTTAATCACAATCACAATTCTCAAGGTTTCTAACTGATTTTCCCTCCAAAAAGTGCAAAAACTCAAGAAACTTCATCAAACTCTTTTGATCCAATCTTCACCAATTCTCAATCATTTTGCAAAATTCTGGCTGAAAACTCAAAGGACTCGAGCTGGCCTTGACTGCTACATCACACACCATCACTCTTGAGCTCATTGGAAGCCTTATGTCACCACTGTAAGCACAGAACACAGGCTGTTTTCAAAGAGCTCTTCCATGGCAGATATTGTTTAGAGCTGTTTTGAGCCTTCTTGAGTTGAAGTCTTTTGACCATTCACCAAAGCAAACCTGAAGCTTCATCTGTTTCATCACAAAACGACCAAAGAATCACTGAATCACGACTGCACTTCACTTGTGGTAAGAACTCGATTCTCTCATTTCTTAAAATTATGCCATGCTTTAGTTAGATTATGCTATGCTGGTCATTCTGAAACTTGAATCCATGAAAATGATTGAGTGATGAGTGAGAAATTTGATTTTTAAGATTTATGTTCAAAACATGTTTTGGCTTGGTTCTTGGTTGATAGCTTGATTCAACGAAAATTAGGGTTAGATTCATGATGTGCACTGCTTGTTGGTTCTATTGATATGTTGTTTTGCCATTTCTGGAAAATAATTTTGCACGATTTCGATTGAAGAAGATGATGTGTGTTGTTGCTTCATAAAACCCTAAACACATTTTCCAGAATTTCGTGTTTGGTCTGTTTGCATGAACTTAACACTGTTCTATCGCCATGTCCAATAGCCGTGTGCCACGTCCCAAAGCCATATGCACCGTTTCATTAAACTCCCTCCATTATTACAAAAATGCCATCGGTTCCTTTTATTTAAATTAATTCATTTTATTTGTTCAATATTTATTTCATTTTGATTCAACAAATTACAAAAATCATATCATCATCATCTTTGATCCAATTTTCATGAAAATTTTTGCATTGTGCTCTGCTTGATCCCTACTTATTTATCATGATTTTTCCTGATTTTTTGGATAAGTGGATTTTTAATGGTATTAGGGTTCGTAACATGTGACAATATTTTGTACCTTTTACCAAAACATTTGTGAAATGATGATGCATTATTCAATGGCCTTGAAATTTTTTGTGCACAAACTAGACACATTCATGGTGATTTTGGTATAGAGTTTATGAATTTATCATCTCTGGTCATTGAGTTATGATTTTTTGAAGTAGGGTGTGACAATTTGTGTCACACCATTGATGTGCAACTTCATGATTTTTATTACCATGCCTCTTGACCTCAAAATGCTTTGATTTTTTGCATGAATTCACTTGAGTATGTCTAGTTTACATGTGATTTTTTGTGGATTTGTTTGTGGCATTTTCCAATTGATTGAGATTTTTCTCCCCTGTTTGGTCTTATGTTGACTTTTTGTGACACTCCATGCCATTTCATTTGTGAAATTCTCATACTTTATTAGATGGACATGAAATTTGGTATGTGATTACTAGACATCTTAAGCTTTGCCATGGTGTTGATCCCATTCATTTATCATATGTTATCACTGATTTATGAATTTTTGAAGTTGATGCATGTTTGGTTGACTTCTTTGAGCATGCTTGAAATTGTTTTGACTTCCTGATTTTCATTGACTATCTTCCCATGATCCAATTGAGCTGAAATTTTATATTCATGTCATGTTATGGATTATTATTGATCATGAATTATTTGATGATTTTTGGAATTGTTTATGATTGGTTTTGAATTAAGTCTTGCTGTTGACTTCTATGAGCTTTCATTTGCCATGCTTTGACTTCTTTTGCTTATGAAATGATGATGATGCATGATATGAACATGAAACCAATTGAGTTTGCTTCTTGATTGTTTAAACTTGACTTTGATTGGATATCACTTGCTGTTTTGACTTTCTCATTCTCTTTTGACCCTAGGCTTGTCCTAGTGGTCTTATTGCTTATGTTTGAGTTCATGTTTTCAGGTTAAGCAACAATGCTCCAAAGAGATCATACAAATTGATTGAGATTGATTTGTTTATCATGAGCTAACCTCTTTGTTTTGTAGGTTGCTTGGCTCATATGCCTTGAGACTTGTGCATTGCACAGTTATCTGTTTGTTTTGACTGTTGATTCCTACCTCCTTTTGCTTTAACTTTTGAATTGTGTACTGATTCTGTTTGACTATTTCAGGTACCATTAGTTGCTTAGTTCTTTAAGAACTTGCTTTGCTTTGCTTTATAGCAATTTGCATTGAGGTATAATCCCTTTTCTTCATGTAGTCTGGAAGACCTGGCCTGTTATTTGGCCAGGCAACTGTCTGAAGTCGTCCTTAAGAGGCAATGCTTGTGTGTGTTTATATTTGTCCCAAGCAGGAAAAGTCCTTCAAATAAGGCAATTGGTAGAACCCAAGAGATAAGCAACCTATCTCCTACTATTCTGTGAGTCTTCTCCTTGCTCCCATTACATGGCTGTAGCATTGAGATCCAAGCCCAAGATCTATAGAGTCTTACTTGTGGAGAGAGTTCCTACTTTCTGAACTCCCACACCTTCTGATATTCAAATGCTCTCCCTGAACAGGGATAAGAGCAATGAGGCACACCCCTCATATCCTTTCATCTGCTCCACCTTAGCCCCTCAATGGCAAGGTTAAGAGCACCATTGACCCTATTCCAGTTGGCTTCCATGCCTAACCCTTTTGTATGAGCCTCATTGTGTGGTTATAGTGTGTGCTGATTGACTTCATTGATTGATCACTTACTTCATATACACATGTTTGCTTGCATGCTTTGTGCACTCATCATTGTTTATTGCTCATTAATGCATAACCATCTCATTTATCTTTATGACTTATCATTGTTGTTTACCCATTGAGAACAATTGTAAGACCATTCTTTGGCCATTGTTTCTGTGATATGGAAGTGAGTTGTAAGACCATTTCATTGGCCACTCATATTATCTTTGCTTGACGCATTTGTTTGTTGTATGTGAGGATGCAATTATAAGTCCCTGTGATGTGGAATTTGTATTCCCAGGACCATACTGTGGAGGTTAGAATAAGCCCAGACAAATTGGCATCTGATATCCATGTTTTGCTTCTGTTTGTTTATGTGAGGATGCAATTATAAGTCCCTGTAAGTTGGCATTTGCTTTCCCATGATCACATGTTGCTTTGTTTGATTGTATGTGAGGATACAATTGTAAGTCCGTGTAATTTGGCATTTGTTTTCCTAGGACCATACTGTGGAGGTTAGAGTAAGCCCAGATAGATTGGCATCTGACATCCATGTTTTGCTTTTCTTTGTTTATGTGAGGATGCAGCTCGCTGAATCGAGTCTTAGGCAGTTACCTCTTTGCAATGGAACGGACTACATGCCACAAGATCGGAGACGCTCAGAAAGGTCTAGAAGAAATGGGGAAGCTCTGCCCTAGAGTTGTCATGCAATATGTACTTAAGTGTTAGGATTTACAAATGGGAATATCTACCTAATGTTAGCATGCAAAGAAAATGGGAATTCTACCTATGTTATCATACAAAGGGTTCTATCTAATGGGTGCTACCTAATCGGAACAAGAATCGACGAATGGAGCAAGGAGAAGTGTTAGGGATAAAGGTAGATGGCGATGCATGAAGCAATCGACTTACAAGGTTGATGGCGATGCAAGAAGCAATCGACTTACAAGGTTGATGGCGATGCATGAAGCAATCGACTTACAAGGTTGATGGCGATGCATAAAGCGATCGAACTACAAAAGGGTGGATGAATACGTGCTGGTTCTGTTATGTTTTGAAAAATGATCACTCGACGTTGGATCGAGGTTTTGGTCTTGTTTTGAAATGGTTATCGAATGTTCATTTTAATTCTTGTATTAACAGATGAATAAAGAATGAAAGAATAAATATTATACACTTCATGGGAGAGGGATACAATTGTTATGAATGGGGGTTGACATGGCAATCAAGCAATATAAGTATATGCCTCATACACCATACAAATAGGCCACAGTTAATCAAACAGTTAAGATATAAACAAGTATATAATCGAATCAAATAATCAAAGAATGAAATAATAAAGCATTAAACAATGTATGAGTGTAAGTGCAAAGGAACTGACTCATTGTAAGGAAGCCCAAGAGTAAGCTATGTGAGGTTGATGGCGATGCTTAAAAAAACAATCGACTTACAAGGGTGTGAAAACGGGCTCGATATTAATTCGAGAGAATATGATTTTTATAATTTTAAAATGGTTTTGAATGAATGATGAAGTTAAAAGAAAACAAGTTTGCATTATTAACAAATGAAACTATAATTATAATACAACATAAACATGAAAAAAATGAATGCAGAAAAGAAATGTTATATATGGATATCGAACCCACTACATAAGGGGAGATGAACTAACTTCATCTCCACCCGGCCACAAGCTACCAGTTATGAAACTATGACCAACAAGCACCCCTAAACTAACCGAAACCCCTCAAAGAGAAAAAGAAACAAGCAAAAGGTCCAAGCATGGGCCACTGGACTGGGATTGACTAAGCCCACGAATCTTAAGTTCCAAACTCGGGTAAATGGAGGGGTAGCAAGGGAAAAGAACGATCATCAATAGCATTAGTGATATGGTGCCAATTCCAAAACACACTTTCTTCTCCCAATACTCAAAGGCTTAAAACAGGGATTGTTGAGGAAACCAACTATGCACACAACCAATGCAAAAACCGGTATTGAGAGCTAAAAACAGTTTTCAACACAGACAACAACCTTTAGGGTCTAAAAGGGGGCGAGCTATAACTCAAAAAATTCGCTTGAATCGGCAAACAGGGTACCGACAACGCAAACAAATCCAAAAAACCAAGAAATCAATAAAGCAAAAATGGATTTTCGACCTTCTTGGAGGTTTGAAGGAAGAAATGAAAGAGAGAAGATTTTACCACTGCCTTACGATTTCGGTGATATGCCGACGAAAAAGTGTATCCAGAGTAAGTATCTTCGTTCTGCTTTGTTATTTCTTGTTCTACCTTCTCTTCTTCTTGATCTTTTAGGTTTTTTTTTTGAATTGTAGCCACCGATTTTCGTCTCACTGATTTCTTCTGTATTTTTGGATTAGGGTTTAAAGCCTCTATTTTTCCGCCTCCTTGTTTCTCTGTGAACAGTGGCCGCCTCCAACCTTTAGAAATTAGGGTTTTTTCTCCTTTTTTGATTTTTTGCCTCTCAGTTTCTGTTGTGCTCTTTTTTAAAAATCTCTCCTTCTCTTACTGATTTCTCTCCTTTTATATTTCTGTGAATTAGGGTTTCAAAGGTGCCTTTGGTAATCCAGAAGAGTAACTCTGCAAAGCACTTTTGATGTTCAGAAACTGGATTGACCCCTTTGATGTATGGATTTGAGACAGGTAATCTGAGCATCTGAGCATTCCTCTCTGTTTTTGTTTTAATTCCCATTTGGGAATTTCTGGATTTTGAATTTTACTGCTTTGAGTAATTCTCTACCTTTTACTGCAGTGAATTTTTTTAGAAAACTCTGTTGATTTGGTTGAGGTTCAATGGCTGAGTTACTTGGAAGTGAAGAAACAAGGGAAAATACAACCAACATGGTGGTTGGATGATGAATTCCTTTAATCTTCTGAGGAGTTGGAGCTAATGCATTAGGTTTGCATTGTATTTGCAGAAGAACACCTTAATTTCATGTGCAAGAATTGTCGGTCTTCTCGAGCCTCACTGTAAGGCCGACGGCCGAGACATCCACAGTTTAGACAATGAATGACATACCGGTCAATTTTCCATTCAAGGCAGGAAGCACTTTACCGGCAACCTTAGCAGCTCAAACACTTAGCAGCAATTTAAACCGATGGCTCAGAGTGCTTTTGTGCTATTCCGGGATCCATATTATGTTGTTTGTTTTGTACTTAAGGAGGTGGAGACGAATGAAATTCAAAAGCAACTGAAGTATATGGGATGCTGAGACCGCGACTTCCTCATTGGAAACTACTTGAGAGTGAAAAGTTACCAAAACTTTGCATGCTACTGAAGAACAAACAGAAGAATGTCTTGCCGGAAACATCGATGCATTTGAAATGAAGTCACCAATACCGAGTGATCTTAATATGCATCACATGGTTGATTCAGAAATTGAGCAAGTTCGCAAACTTGCTGTTATGAACAAAGTTGCTTCAATGCGCCATTAATCGATTCCCTCGTACTGTACGTTGGAATGCAGGCAATGGAGTAGCTCAAGTCTCGAGTTCCTCACGCACAATCACCACAAACTTGAAGTATGAGAGGTGTTCAGTCTGCTTGTTACTGCATGTGATATATTTTCATTGAATTGATGACTGTTGGTATCCTGTTCTTGGCTCATATCAGGAACTTGAAACGCATCTTGTTTGATTCTGCTCTGTGAAAGTTGAATTTGAATTATGAGCAATATCTTCCAGAGTCGCTTCAGAAGACTCCTTGGTGTTATCTCCAATAGCATCACTATTCCGACATGAATTCTCGGTAGCCTCTATAAGTTGGTCCTATTGAACCTCAGACACAGATGATCCTGAACTTCCGGAGGCTGCCTGAATCCATCTTGACCAACTGTTGCAGTTCCGTATCTTGTCACCCTGCACTTCCACATTTTTTACAACTCCATCTCGAATATGATCAATAATAGTCGGTACTGCTGTCAAAAGGGTGGGCTTCAAGACAGTAACATCTCCCTTGGTTCTTTTGATTTGCCGAGTCCAGGCTTGGAGAGAAAACCATCAATTTCGCAACTCTCAGATATACATAATGACATGGGTTCCAAGCAGTTGAAAGTGTTCATGGCAAGCACTGATATGATGTTATCTTTTAGAGAATCATTTCCTTGTGTCTTAAGTACCACAGGCTTTGCATTTTTGCCAGTAGTGTTGGTACAACCAAATCGAACACCTTTTGCAATAAGGGCATATGCATTCAAGAGAGAAACCAACTTGCCATATTCCTTGCGAATGTTCCGCTTAAACTCTTTGCTTCGCACCACAAGATTATAGAACAACTTTTTAACTGTGACAGCCGTTCCAACTTGCCGCGCGGTTTTCATTTCAATGTCAAGTTTCCAAGAGCACAAAGAGAACTCGATGCCTCTCCTCTAAAGCCAAAAGTAGTAAGAGACTGAAGATCATGAAATTCCGATAGTTTTGAAGTATGATGCTTCAGTGCAAGAACCTTGCAATTGTTTAGGGAAATGCCGCAACCGTTATCGATGACCTGAAACCATTCTTCACCGAAGTCTTTGAGAGAGATTTTGATGTCGGTGGCGCCGGCGTCTAAGCTATTTTCGACAAGTTCTTTAGCAGCGGAGGAGAGCGATGGATGTAAAGCTCGAGGGTGTTCCGCAGCGGTGTTGAGTTTTTTTATGACCTTTGATGCTCTTGGCATTTGAAACATGAGTTCTGCCATGGCCATTGCCAGTGCTAGGAGCTTCTGTGTTTGTAGGCCCAACACCAACCTCACCATCACTAATCTGTACTGTTTCTTTCTCCGATGATTTACCGAGATAGCACCAGCACCAAGGGATTATGCTGCACCTTAATGACGCAACAAGTGTTACATCAGTAACTGCATAGGATGCACGTAATGCATGAAAGTCAAGTGACCGATCCAGATGGTGTATCGGGACAGCAGTAAGTGTTCCAAATCTTCCATTAATGCGTCCAACAATTTTATGCACCTGGTTTGTAAGCCTTTGATGTTCGGAGACATCTGTCCTAGCAGGCGCAACAATTTGCAGCAAGACGACTTTATGGTTATTGGTATATTGGTAATTGGCTTGGGTGTTCTGTGATTTCCTGCCACAGCGTTTGGCTAGCGGCTTCGGTGTTACTCGCCGTCGGCGTTGCCGTCAGGGACTTGCTTTTGTATTTTTAACAATGTCGTTTTGCTCTTGATTATTCTGAATCAACACATTGTTGTCACGGCTTGCATTCGTTTTCTGCGGCAATGCTCGGTTTATAATTGGTTTCCGGCTTTGGTGGTGAAGACAACCCAAATTTGCTCCATGTGATGATTCCATTATTAAGTGCAGATGCAATAATTTCAGCATATAGAATGGCAAGTGTTTCAGACTGGCATGACACGCTGTTCACTGAGCTTTCGTATCTCATATAGTTGTATCTATGAGAAGAATGGTTGGTTCAGTTGAAGATGTCCTCTTCACATTCTCAAGATCATATAGCATATGTGCAGCAACGCTTGAATGAGCCTTTACCTTACTGTTGTAAAGCTCTTTAGAAGACCAATCCATGATAAGTTGATGCATCCGAAAGTTGTTATCTGATACACTATAAAACCGGCAATTTCCTGTCATGGACCCGATAATTCCTCCCTGTCCATCAGGTTGATAGCACACTGCGGTGACAAAATGTCCTTGAGCTCAATATCTGATGTATATTTTGATTATGGCTGACAGTTTGTTGCAATCTGATTCTGGTCAACTGTGTCAACAAGAGGCTCTGACGAGGCTTGCTTCTTGATGCAGCTCATGTTAAATCCATATACATTGTTCCAAAACTCAATTTTATCTTCTTTGTAGTCTTTATCTTCAATTGCAGTTAGATGGAGGGTTGCTATATCAGGTAGCACAACGCCATCATCCACAAGCCATGTATCACGTGCATAGAGCACAGAATTTAACATATTCTCAAACAACAAAAAAAAAATATCCCATCCATTCAGAAATGATTATATCAACTTTAGGAACAGGGAGTTCAAGTTCTTCAATCTTCCCTTTCAAAACAGTTATAACTTTAGAGTAACCATTAGTTTCAACTATCTGCTTTGCCATGTCAGCCATATCAGAGCATTCAACGGCATAGACATGTTCTGCACCTGCTTTGGCACAGAATAGTGACAAAATCCCAGTTCCGGCACCAACATCAAGAACTACTTTATTCTTGAATAAAAACCTATTTTGATAAATAACATTTTGATATGTCTTGGTTCTAACATTTCTTCATGAATTCCAAAGTGAGAGTAAGAATCAAAGTAGTAATCAAACGCTGGTTTTGTCATTTGAATCATCAAGTTCGCAACCACCCATGGATTGGTCAAGGTTCATTTTTGGTATTTTCTTTGTAAATGGACAGTGTATTGATGATCATGATGAAATTAAGGGTATTAGAATTTAGGGTTGACTTTGGTCAAAGGTTGACCAAAGTCAACAATTGGTCAAAGTGTCAATTTTTGTGTATTTTTTTGTATGGAATCAAATGTAATGAAATAAAATTGAAATGGATTAACAAAATGGTTTGAAGTTGGTTTCACAATTGGTTTAATCATAACTTGAATGTTTGACTCTTGAAAAGAAAAATAACTTGACTGATAATGTGTATGAACAAAACCATGAAATAAGACCATAAGGTTAGGGCTTGAAAGGAATATCCATGAACCAAAACACGACTGGCAAGTGGCTAGAAACACAAGAAACTTGGTTGTTCAGATGACCCAGACCATAGATGCACCCACAATCACAACACCATGACTTTGAATCAAAACCAATCCTCATATAAAACCAAAGCAAGGTCAGGCCAAGCATGCCAAACAAACATAAAAAAATTCAGGAGCAAAATCGGGGTATGACAGTATCCCCACAGAGTGCAGTGGTGGTTCTTATCCCCCAGCAATTCCCAGGTGGATCGGGTGCAAAGGAGGCTTTCCCTAGCAAGGGTTACCTTTTCCCAGTAGCAGCGCTATTCCCCAACAGGGTGGGATCGGAGTATTGCCGAGTTCCTTTCGGCAGAGTGCCTTGAGCTCCCCAGAAGAGTCCCTTGAGGGGGATACTTTTTATGCATTCATCATGTAGAGTAAGCATAGCATATTGCATAATAAATCGCGTAGCATTTCCATAATTATGGAGCATTACGCAGAAAAAGTCATGCATCATTGCAAGCATAGGCTAGTCTCAAGCTGTGGTTTTTGTTTGAGAGGTGGTTTTGACAGAAGTTGGAAGATGTTACTCTGATGGGTTTAGCATCATGATGTTAGATCAGCAATATTCCCCAGTAGTGCGATGCTGGAGGAAACTTTTCCGTCGGACAGAGATAGAAATGTTACGCGATCAGCGCGACTCGAGCCGTGGTTACCGCTTGAGATTTGGTTTTGCCGGACAGTGAAGACGATACTCCGAGGAGTTCAGCATTGTGAGTTCGGAGCAACAGTATTTCCCAGTCATTGTTTAATGTCTGGTCGATCATTGTTTAATGTCTGGTCGATCATTGTTCGATGTCCTGTCAACATCCTTGTTTGATGTCCTATCAACATCATTGTTTGATGCCTGTCAACATCATTGTTCGATGTCCTGTCAACATCATTGTTCGATGTCCTGTCAACATCATTGTTCGATGTCCTGTCAACATCATTGTTCGATGTCCTGTCAACATCATTGTTCGATGTCCTGTCAACATCATTGTTTGATGCCTGTAAACATCATTGTTCGATGTCCTGTCAACATCCTTGTTCGATGTCCTGTCAACATCATTGTTTGATGTCCTGTCAACATCATTGTTCGATGTCCTGTCAACATCAGTGTTCGATGTCCTGTCAACATCCTTGTTTGATGTCCTGTCAACATCCTTGTTTGATGCCTGTCAACATCATTGTTTGATGTCCTGTCAATATCCTTGTTTGATGCCTGTCAACATCATTGTTTGGTGCCTGTAAACATCATCATTCGATGTCCAGTAAACGTCGAGTTATTTCCCAGTCATCAGTTAGTGTCTGGTCGAGTTTTCTTTGATGCCTGTAAACATCATCATTCGATGTCCAGTAAACGTCGAGTTATTTCCCAGTCATCAGTTAGTGTCTGGTCGAGTTTTCTTTGGTGCCTATAAACATCATCGTTCGATGTCACGTAAACGTCGAGTTTCTTCCCAGTCATCAGTCAGTGTCTGGTGGAAGGTGTACCCTCTGATATGTCGCCCTCAGGGTGGTGGTTGGTGTTATTTCCGACGTTGTCAGCGGAATTATCAAGGAAAGAAGATGTCGGGGTTCAAATGCGGTGATCTGGGATCACTGGCGCGAAGGAAAAATTTCGGGGTTCAAGAAAATCAGAAAGAAATATAATCCCCAGCGGATGTGTGGTGTTCAGACCATGGTTATCCCTGTGTTACCATTTATTTTGGTATCCAGGTCGACGTTGCTGTTTCGGTGTTCAGGCCGACTTTCTCCGTTCCGGACGGATTCTTCAAGATTGTGTTTCTTTGCCGATTCTGGCAGGCGGTGTTAATTATTTTCCCATCAGAGTGCAAATTGTTCGTCTGTTCTTGGTATTCAATCACTCTTCATCCTGATCATCTGAAAGCCGAGGCTGTTCATATCGACAGGTTCACAGTGGATTGAATAGGGGCAGCTGTAACACCTCAAAATTTGCCCTCCTCTCTTGGGACTAGCTTAACATATTACATATCATTTTTTAGGTCATTAGGCATTGCATATTGCATATCATGTGGTTACATTGTGCACGTCATCCTCCTAAGTCTTGATCAGAAGATAAGAGGTCATGGTGCAAGCTAGTGTTTCATTGGACTGGTCATTAATCATCTGAGGATGTGGAGGTCCAAATTAGGGTTTCGTGATTCTCAAAGGAGATTGGTCTTCATCTTGGTGGAAATGATACATCATCATCATCATGGTTTGTCATCATCAAGTGTTTGATCAAGACACCTTGAGATTAGGGTTTTGACCACTGGTCAACCCTAATTAGTTGCATTGGGCCAATCAGGGCATAGTAAGGAGAAGGGGTCTACAGTGGATATGGGGATCATCATGTGGTTTTATTGAGATTATTGAGGCTAGGGTTTCATCCTTGAGCCATTTCATCAGAGAATTGGGGCTCAGATTGATCAGTGCATTGCCAAATTCATCTATCAGTTGAAAAAGTCAACTGTGGTCAACTGTGCTTGATTTTATGGATTTGGAGGTGGGAGAGAGTTGGATACACTTCATTCATGTTGAAACAAATGTTATTTGACATTTCAAAGCTCAAGAATGAAGAAAATAAAGTCAGAACAAAAATTGCCAAAAATAGAAAGTGACTTGTAATGGAAGTTTCCAAAAATGGAAAGTTTTTGACCACAAAATTACATGTCCAAAAAAGCTTCAAATGAAAATTTGTTCAACATGAAAGTTGTAGATCTTAGTCTCACCTTTCCAAAAAGTCCAAGAACTTGAAATTCCCATGTATGGTTGGCAAGTTATGGTCCATTCAATTTCAAAAAAGACCCATAATCAAAGTGGCATAACTTTCACATGGAGTGTCCAAAATGAGTGATCTTTTTATGAGCAAACTCCATTTCACATGTACTTTCATGGTGCATAATCAAAATTCATCAAAAATGGTCAATGCAAAAGGTCAATTTTCAAGTGCACTAATTAAAATCCAAGGGCAAAATGGTCCAAGTTGAGAAATAATTGGAATTTTGGAATGAGAGTTTTTGCAACACATCAAAAATGCCAAATAGAAATGGTTTGAACTGTCATGAGTTGTCAAGGATCAATATTTGGCTAGGCTATTTTTGAACTCTCACTTTAAGTGCATTTTTGGCATGGCATAGTGAAAATGAGAAATACAAGGCCAATTGACATGAGACCAAAGCCAACACATTCCAAATGGCATTTAGAAGATGTCTGAGCTGTCACATTGCTGTCATATAGCCTAATGTGAAATGTCACTTTTGCCCTTGCATTAAGAAAATGGCATTACACTAATTAACTCATTTTGGCTAATTTGGATTAAAAGGATGATTAAGGGAGAGTATAAAGCTCTAATTATAACAGAATGTTAATCACAATCACAATTCTCAAGGTTTCTAACTGATTTTCCCTCCAAAAAGTGCAAAAACTCAAGAAACTTCATCAAACTCTTTTGATCCAATCTTCACCAATTCTCAATCATTTTGCAAAATTCTTGTTGGTTCATCTTCCATAAACCATAAGCTTGGACTGTTTCATCGAATTGGAGCAAGAAAGCATCAAAATCGTGACTGTGCATCATGAACTCATCAATGGAGTTTGGAGATTTCTCACATCTGGATCGTGTTTGAGCTGAAATACAAGTTCCATTCATCTTCCTCAACCTTCTTCTTCATCTGTTTTGAAGAATTACATCAAGAAGCTTCAAGAATCATCACTGCCATCTCCAAGGTACATAAACTCGAACTTCACCATTCCTTGAATTTCCATATGCGTTTTGAAGTGCATTTAACGTAGATGATCAGGATGTAGTTAGTTTTCGATTTGGTTAATTGTGGAATGAGATATCTCGATTCAAAGCTTTGATGTCATTTCTTTAATTGATCGATCCGTGAGATATGTTAGGAATTAGGTTGAATAGATTACATATTCATGATCCTTGTGTTCATACGGTTCCAATGGTTATCCATTTGTTGATTTTCATTAAGATTTGGTGTTCTTCGATTTTCTGCGTTTCCTGGACATTTGTTGATGAAGAACACGCCGTGAACAAGCGTTTGATCTTCTTTTTCCAATTTCCTTTTCAAACTTTTGTTTCCCGCGCCTGCTATCCAATCATAACGCGCCAAATCTTCTTTTCGAAGCGACGTCGTTTTGGCTGATGTGTTAAAAATTGCAAAACTGCCACTGCAATATTTATTTAATTATTATTTCAATTTCATTTTTTATTTCATTTTCATTTTGTTATGTGATCTTCAAAAATTCCTATCTCACTCATTTTTTATCCAAATTGAGTGAGATTTTTTGCATTATTCTCATGATGATGTGTAGAATTTTATGATGAATTTTTTGGATTTTTTGCATGTATGGAAAATTAAAATGCCTAGGGTTTGTGGAATATGTCACATTTGTATACACTTTGCCATATCCTTCATGAAATGCTCATACTTGTAAAGAAATGAATGAAAATTTTTGTGCTTATTCTGGACATGTTGGTGGTGATTTCCATGTAAAGTTTATGATTTTTGGATACTTTGTGATGGAGATATGATTTTGTGAAGTAAGGTGTGACAATTTGTGTCACACCTAGCTAGGTCAACTTTCTGATTTTATTGTCCTGGCCTAGAAATGTTTGATTGCTCCAATTTTTTGTGTGAATGATCATTGATATGTCAAGATAACATGTGATTTTTGCTGGAATTTTTGATGTCATTTTCTAATTGATTGGTAATTTTCTTCTCTGTGTGCTCATTTGGTAACCTTGTGTGACACATGGCATTTTGCTTGTGAAATTCTCATATGGTATTGGATGAATATGAAATTTGGTGTGAGCATTGTAGACACATTATAAGACATCATGGTTTTGATCCCATTCATTTCTAATATGTTGTCACTGTTTTATGAATTATGGAAGTTGATGCTTATGTTGATGTCTTGAATTGGCTTGTATGAATGTGTCTGGACTTATTGATTTTCATTGACCTACTTTCTTTTGTCCAATTGAGCTGAAAATTGACATGCTATACATTGAATGTCTCCTGTTTAGGTGTGAATTTTTGTGGAATTAATTGAATTGTTTTGGTATGCTTTTGAGTGAGATAGTTCTGTTTGGTCTTTTGAAGTTGCAAATTGCATGATTGATGTTAAATTGTGCATGAAATGATAATGGTGATTGATATGAGCATGGGACCAATTGCATTTGCTTTTGATTTGTTTTAATGTGATTTTGGTTGGTTTGCACTTGCTGTTTAGAACTTTTTATCCCCTTTGGACCCTAGGCTTGGCCTAGTGGTCTAGTTTCTCACATTTGGTTTGGATTTTCAAGTTAAAAGTGCAAAAGGCTTAAGGAGAGAAATGGAAATTGAAAATTGAATTTGTTTGATGTTGTCCACTAACATGACTTTGTTTTGTAGGGATTGATGATTGAGCTTGAGCTTATAGCTTGCACTTGTGTGCATTAACTTGTGTTGTCTGTATAGATTAACATTTGCTGTTTATTGTTGGTTTGTCTGAGTACTGATGATACTTGATTCATTTCAGGTACATTTAGTCGCTTACAGTTCTTTAAGAACTTGCTTGCTGCTGCTTGGTTTTTTAACCAATTGAGGTAGGACTTCTATTCTCCATGTAGTCTGGAAGACCTGGCCTGTTACTTGGCCAGGCAACTGTCTGAAGTCCTCCTTAAGAGGCGATGTTTGTGGTTGTTTACATTTGTGCCAAGCAGGTAAAGACCTCTATGAGGCAATTGGTGGATCAAAGGGATATGCAATCTATCCCCCACTATTCTGTTGAGTCGTCCCTCTGCTCACACGGCTGTGTGTTGATGCATTGGGACACAAACCCAAGATCTTGTGCTGTTGCACAATCGAGTCAAAGTCTTTGAGCGTAGAAGGGTCCCTCCATTCTGGACCCACGCTCCTTTGTCTGAAGCTCTCCCTGGTCAGGGATAAGAGCTGTGAAGTCTAATCTTCACTCACCTTTCATCTGCTTCACCTTAGCCCCGCAATGGCAAGGTTAAGAGCGAATACTACCCAGGTACAGATGACTTGCTTCGGCAGTTAAACCCATTGTTTGAGCCTCACTTGACTGGTTATAGTGTGTGCTTTGCGAATATTTGTTTGCTCTGTTTGCTTGTATGCTTGTATGCTTGTTTTCCTGGATAGGATTAGCTTGCAGTTGTGCAAGTAGGTAGAAACCTGAACATAGGGCAATGATGCATGATAACACTAGGCTCGAGTACAGCTCCCTGGTAGTTGTAAGACCCCAATTTTGGCCCTAAGATCCCTCATGGCCCACATCATATCATATTATGGCCTCAAGGATCATTGCATGCCCTAGCTTCCCTCCTAGTGGGTGGGTTGTCTTGTGAGTTTGGTTCTTGATCACCAAGCATGTATTGCCTTTGTATATCATTGCTTTTCATATGTTTACTAACCAAAAGTACAAAAATATTGTCATCTAACCTTGTTACTTGCAGCTGAAGCAATCATCAGTCAAACAGTCAAACCAGCCATTAAGCAATGGATGGTGGCCATTCTTGCAGAATTTGGGCACCATGATCATTCATCAAGAGTTCACATGAGTTGTGACATCATTTGGAATCAAGATCTCAAGGAATTAGGGTTTGGGATTCATCAGAAGGTGGTTCAGTCAA
Source organism: Lathyrus oleraceus (assembly GCF_024323335.1). NCBI lineage: Eukaryota > Viridiplantae > Streptophyta > Magnoliopsida > Fabales > Fabaceae > Lathyrus > Lathyrus oleraceus. Next base: position 72,078,909 of record NC_066582.1, on the reverse strand, counting down.
GCAAAACCCTAGAAAGTCAACCTTTGGTCAACTATGGATTTAATTAGTGATTTGATGGTAGGATTTGGTCTGAGAGGTTTCATTCATGTTCATATAAGCCCCATATATCATGTCAAACATCCACAGTGAAGAAAATAAAGTCAGACAAGAAATTTCCAAAAATAGAAAGTTGAAATGTAATTGGAATTTGCCAAAAATGGAAACTTCTTGATCCTAAACTTACATCATGATACAAGCTTCAAATGAATTTTTGCCCAACATGAAAGTTGAAGATCTTGTTCCCCCATTTCCAAAAAGTCCAAGAACACTCAATTCTCATGTATGGTTGGCAAGTTATGATCAATTCAATCTCAAAAATTTTTGAACTTCAAAAGGCCATATCTCTCAAACCATTTGGCCAAATTGGGTGGGGTTTTTTGCCACAAGTCACATTTGATCCCCTCTTTCCAAATATGTCATCACCATTTACCAAAACATCACCAATCAAAATGGCATTTTTGAACTTGCTTGAATTAATTTCAAGTGTAGTGAAAAATTGACTTTTTGAAATAACCTTTTTCCTTCACTTTGGCCAATTGGAATAGGTCTGAAATGATATTTGGAACTTGCCCAAGGCCCATTTTCGCAGCCAGCTCATGCACATGCACCATTTGAGTGGAATTTGATAATTAGCAAAACACACTTCATTAAGCCAACTTTGGATTACCACTCAATTAATCAACTAACACAAACACTAATCACCACATATATACCTCACATTCTCTTACTGAAACAACCCTAGCGAGCAGCAGCCTCACACTGACTAAAAGAAAAAAACTCTTTTCTCTCAAAAACAGAATTTCTTCATTTTGGATTCTGGCTGAAAACTCAAAGGACTCGAGCTGGCCTTGACTGCTACATCACACACCATCACTCTTGAGCTCATTGGAAGCCTTATGTCACCACTGTAAGCACAGAACACAGGCTGTTTTCAAAGAGCTCTTCCATGGCAGATATTGTTTAGAGCTGTTTTGAGCCTTCTTGAGTTGAAGTCTTTTGACCATTCACCAAAGCAAACCTGAAGCTTCATCTGTTTCATCACAAAACGACCAAAGAATCACTGAATCACGACTGCACTTCACTTGTGGTAAGAACTCGATTCTCTCATTTCTTAAAATTATGCCATGCTTTAGTTAGATTATGCTATGCTGGTCATTCTGAAACTTGAATCCATGAAAATGATTGAGTGATGAGTGAGAAATTTGATTTTTAAGATTTATGTTCAAAACATGTTTTGGCTTGGTTCTTGGTTGATAGCTTGATTCAACGAAAATTAGGGTTAGATTCATGATGTGCACTGCTTGTTGGTTCTATTGATATGTTGTTTTGCCATTTCTGGAAAATAATTTTGCACGATTTCGATTGAAGAAGATGATGTGTGTTGTTGCTTCATAAAACCCTAAACACATTTTCCAGAATTTCGTGTTTGGTCTGTTTGCATGAACTTAACACTGTTCTATCGCCATGTCCAATAGCCGTGTGCCACGTCCCAAAGCCATATGCACCGTTTCATTAAACTCCCTCCATTATTACAAAAATGCCATCGGTTCCTTTTATTTAAATTAATTCATTTTATTTGTTCAATATTTATTTCATTTTGATTCAACAAATTACAAAAATCATATCATCATCATCTTTGATCCAATTTTCATGAAAATTTTTGCATTGTGCTCTGCTTGATCCCTACTTATTTATCATGATTTTTCCTGATTTTTTGGATAAGTGGATTTTTAATGGTATTAGGGTTCGTAACATGTGACAATATTTTGTACCTTTTACCAAAACATTTGTGAAATGATGATGCATTATCCAATGGCCTTGAAATTTTTTGTGCACAAACTAGACACATTCATGGTGATTTTGGTATAGAGTTTATGAATTTATCATCTCTGGTCATTGAGTTATGATTTTTTGAAGTAGGGTGTGACAATTTGTGTCACACCATTGATGTGCAACTTCATGATTTTTATTACCATGCCTATTGACCTCAAAATGCTTTGATTTTTTGCATGAATTCACTTGAGTATGTCTAGTTTACATGTGATTTTTTGTGGATTTGTTTGTGGCATTTTCCAATTGATTGAGATTTTTCTCCCCTGTTTGGTCTTATGTTGACTTTTTGTGACACTCCATGCCATTTCATTTGTGAAATTCTCATACTTTATTAGATGGACCTGAAATTTGGTATGTGATTACTAGACATCTTAAGCTTTGCCATGGTGTTGATCCCATTCATTTATCATATGTTATCACTGATTTATGAATTTTTGAAGTTGATGCATGTTTGGTTGACTTCTTTGAGCATGCTTGAAATTGTTTTGACTTCCTGATTTTCATTGACTATCTTCCCATGATCCAATTGAGCTGAAATTTTATATTCATGTCATATTATGGATTATTATTGATCATGAATTATTTGATGATTTTTGGAATTGTTTATGATTGGTTTTGAATTAAGTCTTGCTGTTGACTTCTATGAGCTTTCATTTGCCATGCTTTGACTTCTTTTGCTTATGAAATGATGATGATGCATGATATGAACATGAAACCAATTGAGTTTGCTTCTTGATTGTTTAAACTTGACTTTGATTGGATATCACTTGCTGTTTTGACTTTCTCATTCTCTTTTGACCCTAGGCTTGTCCTAGTGGTCTTATTGCTTATGTTTGAGTTCATGTTTTCAGGTTAAGCAACAATGCTCCAAAGAGATCATACAAATTGATTGAGATTGATTTGTTTATCATGAGCTAACCTCTTTGTTTTGTAGGTTGCTTGGCTCATATGCCTTGAGACTTGTGCATTGCACAGTTATCTGTTTGTTTTGACTGTTGATTCCTACCTCCTTTTGCTTTAACTTTTGAATTGTGTACTGATTCTGTTTGACTATTTCAGGTACCATTAGTTGCTTAGTTCTTTAAGAACTTGCTTTGCTTTGCTTTATAGCAATTTGCATTGAGATATAATCCCTTTTCTTCATGTAGTCTGGAAGACCTGGCCTGTTATTTGGCCAGGCAACTGTCTGAAGTCGTCCTTAAGAGGCAATGCTTGTGTGTGTTTATATTTGTCCCAAGCAGGAAAAGTCCTTCAAATAAGGCAATTGGTAGAACCCAAGAGATAAGCAACCTATCTCCTACTATTCTGTGAGTCTTCTCCTTGCTCCCATTACATGGCTGTAGCATTGAGATCCAAGCCCAAGATCTATAGAGTCTTACTTGTGGAGAGAGTTCCTACTTTCTGAACTCCCACACCTTCTGATATTCAAATGCTCTCCCTGAACAGGGATAAGAGCAATGAGGCACACCCCTCATATCCTTTCATCTGCTTCACCTTAGCCCCTCAATGGCAAGGTTAAGAGCACCATTGACCCTATTCCAGTTGGCTTCCATGCCTAACCCTTTTGTATGAGCCTCATTGTGTGGTTATAGTGTGTGCTGATTGACTTCATTGATTGATCACTTACTTCATATACACATGTTTGCTTGCATGCTTTGTGCACTCATCATTGTTTATTGCTCATTAATGCATAACCATCTCATTTATCTTTATGACTTATCATTGTTGTTTACCCATTGAGAACAATTGTAAGACCATTCTTTGGCCATTGTTTCTGTGATATGGAAGTGAGTTGTAAGACCATTTCATTGGCCACTCATATTATCTTTGCTTGATGCATTTGTTTGTTGTATGTGAGGATGCAATTATAAGTCCCTGTGATGTGGAATTTGTATTCCCAGGACCATACTATGGAGGTTAGAATAAGCCCAGACAAATTGGCATCTGATATCCATGTTTTGCTTCTGTTTGTTTATGTGAGGATGCAATTATAAGTCCCTGTAAGTTGGCATTTGCTTTCCCATGATCACATGTTGCTTTGTTTGATTGTATGTGAGGATACAATTGTAAGTCCGTGTAATTTGGCATTTGTTTTCCTAGGACCATACTGTGGAGGTTAGAGTAAGCCCAGATAGATTGGCATCTGACATCCATGTTTTGCTTTTCTTTGTTTATGTGAGGATGCAATTGTAAGTCCCTGCAAGTTGGCATTTGCTTTCCTATGACCATAATGTTGCATTTGTTTGTTGTATGTGAGGATGCAATTGTAAGTCCCTGCAAGTTGGCATTTGCTTTTCTATGATCATATGTTGGATATTGGTATAAGCCCAGACAGATTGGCATCCGGTATCCAAGTTTCATTTTGTTAGGAGATTAGTATAAGTCCATTGAGTGGCCTTTGATATCCATTTCTGTTTTAGGAGATTGGTGTAAATCCATCTATTGGTATCCGATATCCGCTTTTGTTTGTGATATTGGAGTAAGACCATTGAGTGGCATCCGGTATCATTTGCTTGCTTACATTATTATTATCCATTGCTTATTCCAAAGGACACACTTGAATCATCTTCTATATGATCTCAAGAGGTGAACCTTCTAAGAAGTTTTACAATCCATCTTCATCCATTCATCCTCTTTGTCCTAAACCTTTTCACACATTACTTTCAAACTTGAGATAGATATTGTGCAAACATCTTCATGCTTTTAAATTAAAAAAACCTGGACCCAAGTCCTTGACTTTTTTTCAAACCCCATTTCATAATACTTCTTTCAAATCAATCTTAATCATACTTTGACCCTACTTTCACAATCACAATCAATTAACTTCACCCATTCACTTGTTTTGGCTTTGTCCATTGTTAATCTTTTCATACATTAGCCATAGGTTTCAATTATCATTGTGGTTGATGTAAACCTCACCTTATCCTTAGTGAGTCGACTATAAGACTTCCGTACTGAAAACAGGGCTAACCCCTCTAGTACGTCGAAGCTATCCTCGCATGGTGGATGTTGGTCTTGGTCGAGTTTTCTCCCATTGATAATGAAGAGCCTCAGTGCTATTGTTTAAAATTGAATCCACCAACTTTTTGGAAATCTTTTAGCCGAACTACGGCGTTTTGATCCTTACCTTTGATGGAAGGTACGTAGGCAGCGGGTTCATCCGTTCGAACACAAAAATAACTAACTTGTATATTCTTTTCTCATCATCCCAATCATGTTTGCACAATACTTATGTCATAACAAATAACAATCTTATACAACAAGTGTGAAAAGGGCTCCCTAGGAGTACCTAGGACGTAGTGGGTGCCTAACACCTTCCCATTGCGTAATTTACCCCTTACCCAGACTCTCTGATCTTTTTATTAGTTTTCTACGTGTAAAACTTCTTAGGCTTTTGTTCGCTTTTTAGCCAGTCCTTTGGATAAATAAAAGTGCGGTGGCGACTCGAAATTTCATTGTATGCTTTGCTTATGGTTTAATCGATAGATCATATAGCGACGAATACACCGCTACAGAAAAGTGGCGACTCTGCTGGGGACACAATTGATCCTTGGTGGTATTGCCTACTTTTCATCAAGTGGCATTCGGGTTCCAGTTTGTGTGTGTTTTGGTTCGGATGCCGATGTAAGTCCAGTGATTGGCGGTCGGGCTCCACGTTTGCCTTCTTGTGTGTGTCTTGGTTCGGATGCTGATGTAAGTCCAGTGATTGGCATTCAGGTTCCAGGTTTGCCTGTGGGTGTGTGTGTCTTGTTTGGCGTGCGTGAGCCGAACTACGGCAGCTCTGATTCTCGTTCCAGACGAGATACGTAGGCATAGGATGCGATGTCCTATCGAGCTCTCTTCCTCTTAACCCCACCTATGTTGTCTTCGCGGTGTGTGTGTGATGTTTTAGCAACCTTTTCTTTTCTTAGAGCGTGGATCCCGTCGAGTACGACGGACGTGAGGGGTGCTAATACCTTCCCCTTGCGTAACCGACTCCCTTACCCTCTCTCTTTGGTCGCGAGACCATGCTTTTTCCAGGTTTCTCTGAGCGTTTCCTTTCCCTATCTTGGGATAAATAACGCGCAGTGGCGGCTCTGTGTTGTTTTTGTTTCAGCCCGCCGGTTGTTTTTCGCGGATGCGATACAACCCATTGAGGATTATCAACCGATGAAGTTTGAGTTCCCTGATGAGGACATCATGTTTCTCAAATCGAAAGATTGCGAGGAACCAATCCCGGAGGAGGGGCCTGACCCTGAATCCGAATGGATTCTGATGTTTGATGGGGCCGTTAACGTAAATGGTAGCGGAGTTGTTGCTGTTTTGGTTACGCCGAAAGGATCCCACATTCCTTTTGCTGCCCAGCTAACATTTGAGTGCACCAATAACGTGGCTGAATACGAAGCTTGTATCTTGGGGATTGAAGAGGCGATTGATTTGAGGATCAAGAACCTTGTTATATATGGAGATTCAGCTTTGGTTGTGAATCAGGTTAACGGAAAATGGTATACGCATCAATCTCATTTAATTCCGTACCGGGATTATACGAGGAGATTGTTGACATTCTTCACCAAGGTGGTATTGCATCATGTGCCTAGAGAAGAGAATCCTTTGGCGGATGCTTTGGCTACTCTGGCCGCCTTGATTAAGGTGCAGTGGTGGAATCAGTTCCCCAGTGTTGAGGTGGGACGTTTGGATAGATCAGCTTATGTGTTTGCTGTTGACACAACGCCTGACGATGAGAAGCCGTGGTATTACGATATCAAGCGCTATTTGGAAACCCAAGAGTATCCTGAGGGAGCATCCTAGAAGGACCGAAAGACTCTGCGGAGGTTGACCATGGTGTTCTATCTAAATAAGGATGGGGTTTTGTACAAGCGGAATTTTGATTGGGTCTTGCTCAGATGCGTTGATGACAGAGAAGCAAGCCAATTGATGAAAGAGGTTCATGAGGGGTCGTTCAGTACCCATGCCAGTGGGAATGCAATGGTGAAGAAGCTGCTGAGGGCAGGTTATTATTGGATGACAATGGAGGCCCAATGTTTCAATTTCGTGCGGAAGTGTCATAAATGCCAGATTTATGCTGACAAAGTGCACGTGCCTCCAAATCCGTTGAGCTTGATGTCGTCTCCGTGGCCGTTTGCTATGTGGGGTATCGATATGATTAGGAAGATTGAGCCTACGGCTTCGAATGGACACCGGTTCATATTAGTGGCTATTGATTACTTCACCAAGTGGGTGGAAGCAGCCTCTTATACAAACGTGACAAAGCAGGTCGTTGCCAGATTTCTCAAGAGAGACATCATTTGCAGATATGGGGTTCCCGAGAGAATCATTACTGATAATGGTTCTAATTTGAACAATAAGATGATGGCGGAACTGTGCCGGGAATTCAAAATCGAGCATCACAATTCTTCTCCTTATCGTCCGAAGATGAATGGGGCGATTGAGGCAGCCAATAAGAATATAAAGAAGATTGTGCAGAAAATGGTCGTGACATATAAGGATTGGCACGAGATGTTGCCGTTTGCATTGCATGGGTATCGAACCTCAGTGCGTACTTCTACTGGGGCAACGCCTTTCTCTTTGGTATATGGGATGGAAGCGGTGCTACCGGTTGAGGTTCAAATTCCCTCCTTGAGAGTCCTGATGGACGTGAAATTGCAAGAGGCTGAATGGGTAAGGATCCGGTATGAAGAGTTGAGCCTGATTGAGGAAAATAGGCTGGCGGCCATCTATCATGGGCAGTTATACCAGCAGCGGATGAAGCGTGCTTTTGACCGAAAGGTACGACCTCGTGTGTATCACGTAGGAGATCTGGTGCTGAAAAGGATCCTTCTTCCTCAAAACGATCGTAGGGGCAAGTGGACACCCAACTATGAAGGTCCATTCGTGGTCAAGAAGGTTTTCTCTGGCGGAGTCTTGTTGTTGACGACCATGGATGGTGAGGATTTTCTATCCCCTGTGAATGCGGGCGCAGTTAAAAAATACTTCGTATAAAGAGACCCGCTGGACGAAAAGAACAAAATAGTCCAGGCAAAAATGGGCATCCCGGCGAACCAAAAAAAAAGGATGAAAAAGGTTCGGGCAAAAATTAGGGATAAAAAGAGAAAAATGTACACCCGACAAGTCGAAAACCTGAAAAGGCGGCTTGGGAAAAAAAGGGGTGTCCCGGTGGACTGAAAACCCGAAAGGGCGGTCCAGGCAAAAGAGGAATTGAAACGAACAACTGCATCCAGCATGATTGTTTGCTTTGGTTAAGATGACCAGGATAATCCCCGGTAGGGAGCGGTCGGAAAGTTCTTGTTCAGAAGGCAGAAAACACGGAGAGTCTGAGGACATATGGGGTGTAACCGAGTTGGAACTCGATGAGATCACAGTTTCACATTGCCATTAGGATAGATTTTCCTTTTGTGCGCAATTACCTCTTTTCAGGAATTGCTTCCTTTGTATTGCTCAGTTTGAGCCACACTTTTCAATCAATAAAATGCATATTCAGTCAAATAATTTTGTTTTTGTTTTCATTACCGCTTTGATTGCAAAAACATCCGTTTATTTTGATAAAGAATCTCTGCATTTCGAAAACATGGAGATCCCTTCCAATGCATGTTTATAAGATTAAAAACTTGAAATCTTATTCGGAAGGTCGAGTGACTCAAGTGTTGAAATTTTGGCATACCTGGGGCATGTTTTTGTCTAACGATCTCTTTTGCCGGTGCTGTTAGATATTTTCACTCACTTGCAGGTTGTGATGTGAAGCCTTTTGACAAAAGATCCCCGTGGAGTCCAATCAGGGACAATGAATTGAAGAATGGTGAAAAGACGGCGAGGGATGACGACGATCCTGAAAATTAATCAAGAAGACTCTTCAAAGTCTGAGAACTGGAAAGTCTGTATGAATCTAAGGGGTTCGATCGCCGTCGAGTATGGAGAAGTCGGGAATACAAGGTGATGAATCAGAAAAGTCCAGACGAGTCTGGGAGCTCTCAAAAATGGAAAGCTGACACTGAATTTGGATGTTGAAAACCAGGGTTCGACGAGTCGACGGGTGTTCTGCGCCAGACTTTCCTTGTTTCCCCAAACAGGGTTGGGATTGTTACCTCCTCAGCAGATTCAAAATCCGAGTCTTCCCTAGCAGGGTCGGGATGGTTATCTCCCCAGCAGGTTTGAGATCGATGTTTCCTCAGCAGCCAGGCCTGAAGGTTGCTATTTCCCAGCGGAGGTGTCTGTGGGTAGTTGTTTCCCCTAGCATGGCGAAGCTTGTTAATTCCCCAGCAAGTCAGAGACCGTTGTTTCCCCACAGAGTGCGTTGGTGGTTTGTTCCCCAGCGAAGTCCCCAAGTGGATCGGGTTCCGTGGAGGTCATCCCCGATAAGGGTGGTCCTCTTCCCAGCAGCAGTGCCATTCCCCAGCAGGGTGGAGGTTGGAGTGTTAATGGGTTCCTCAGCAGAGTGCCTCGAGCTCCCCAGAAGAGTCCCTTGAGGGGGATACTTTTTATGCATTCATCATTTAGATAAGCATAGCATGCTGCATAGCTAACTGCGTAGCATTTCCATAATTATGGAGCATTACGCTAAAAATTATCATGCATAAGCATTGCAAGCATAAGCTAGTCTCAGACTGTGGTTACTGTTCAAGGATTGGTTTTGCTAGATGGTGAAGATGTTACTCTGAGGAGTTTGGCGTCATGATTTTAATCAACAGTATTCCCCAGTAGTGCGATATTGGAGGAAGGATTTCTGTCGGGTGGAGATGGAAATGATAATCCAAGAAGTTTTGGGGTCCAAAAAGAAAAAGAAAGATAATAATCCTCAGCTAAGCGCAAAGTGTTCGTTGGCTAGGGTTGAATAGAGAATAGCCGGTTCATGGCTTGTTATCCCCAGCACGGGTTGTTGGCACGCGTGCCGCCTCGTTTATCACTATTCATCATTTCTGCCGATGCTGAGAGGCATGATGAGTTTTTCGGGTATTCAGACCGTTATGGCGTTCAGGCCAGTTTTTTGGGTATTCAGACCGTTGTGGCATTCAGGCCAGTTTTCCGGTGTTCAGACCGAGGTGGTGTTCAGACCAGATTTTCCGATATTCAGATCGAAGAAGTTTCCGACGCTCAGGTCGAAGAACTTGTGGCACTCAAGCCAGTTTCCGGTATTCGGACCGAAGTGGCACTCAGGCCAGTTTTTCGGTGTTCAGACCGAGGTGGGCACTTAGGCCAGTTTCTGATTTTCAGATCGAAGAAGTTTCCGACGCTCAGGTCGAAGAACTTGTGGCACTCAGGCCAGTTTTCCGGTGTTCAGATCGAAGTGGCACTCAGGCCAGTTTCCGATTTTCAGATCGAAGAAGTTTCCGACGCTCAGGTCGAAGAGCTTGCGGCACTCAGGCCAGCTTTCTGGTATTCAGACCGAAGTGGCGTTCAGGCCAGTTGTTGGGCATTCAGGCTAATCTCCCGGTATTCAGACCGATATCAATACTCTCGTATTCCGATACTCAGTATTCAGATTGATGAGCGGCGTTCAGGCCATGATGGTATTCCTGTGTTACCATTTATTTTGGTATCCAGGTCAAATTTCTGTTCGGTATTCAGGCCGACTTTCTCCGTACCAGACGGATTCTTCTTTTGAGATTGCGTCTTCGCCGATTCTGACAGGCATTATTAATTATTTCCCATCAGAGCGCAAATTGTTCATCTGTTCTTGGTATTCAATCACTCTTCACCCTGATCATCTGAAAGCCGAGGCTGTTCATATCGACAATTTCACAGTGGATTGAATAGGGGCAGCTGTAACACCTCAAAATTTGCCCTCCTCTCTTGGGACTAGCTTAGCATATTGTATTTCATTTTGTAAGACATTAGGCATTACATCTTTGCATATCATGTGGAAACATTGAGCAAGTCATCCTCCTAGGTCTTTCTCAGAAGATAGAGGGGTTAATAGATGCAAGCCTGAGGGTCTCATGAATTGATCACTAATCATCTGAGGTTTGTGCTTCAATTAGGGTTTCTTGGTTCCTCAAGGAGTTTGGAGTATTATCTTGGTTGAAATGGTACATCATCATCATCATCATGGTTATGTCCTTAGCAAAGATTTCATTATTCCTGATCTGATTCCTTGGGATTAGGGTTTTGACCTCTGGTCAACCCTAATCAGTTACATTATGCCAGTGAGGGATTTTCAAGGAGATGAGGTCTTTATTGAGATGGAGATCATCATATGATTTTATTGAGCTTGCATAAGCTAGGGTTTCATGTTGGAGTTGTGTCATCAAGAGGTTGAGGCTCAAAATCATCTGTGCATGACCAAGTCATCTGTCAACCACAAAAGTCAACTGCAAGGTCAACTGTTGGATTTGGAGGTGGGAAGTGATTAGAAATACTTCATTCATGTTCAAACAAGTCTCATTTGACATTTCAAACATCAACTTTTAAGAATTTAAAGTCAGGACAAAACTTTCCAAAAATAGAAAGTGACCTATAATTTGAATTTGCCAAAAATGGAAAGGTTTTCAACTCAAGATTACATCATCAATAAAGCTTCAAATAAAATTTTGTTGAACATGAAAGTTGTATATCTTTCTCTCCCATTTCCAAAAAGTCAAAGATTATGGATTTCTCATGTGTGGTTAAGGAGATATGATCAAAACATGACAAAGTGTACTTGAACTTCAAATGGGCATAACTTCTCAACCAAAACTCCAATTCAAGTGGTTCTTTTTGCTAAATTCTCATTTTGACCTCTAGTTTCCAAAACATACAATGCATTACATCAACTATCATCACATAATCATTTGTAAATTCTTGAATTTTTGGAGGGAAATTATGGAATTTAAAAATGATGCATTATTTGAACATTTCATCACTTCCATTGGCTCCAAGACAGAATTTGAAGTGAATTTGAAGCATTCCCGTGCACTGTTCACCATGCACACCATGCATAAAGGTGAAAAACCAAATTTGCATATGCACCACATTCTTGCTAATTCACTTACCATTTGCTTAAACATGATTAGGAGCATGATTAGTAGGAGGTATATAACAGAAACCCTAACTGTTTTTCACGAAGAACAATCACAATTTTCAGATCTAGAAAATTCATCAAACTTTTTCTCTCAAATTTTCTTTGAAATTCTTCAAACACAATCCACTTCTCTTGATCAATTCATCATCTGGAAGCATCATGGAGCAAGATTGAAGGAAGGACCAAGAGAATTCGTGCATGTTTGAAGCATATGCAAGCTTGGAAGCAACAATGGTGATGTCAAATTCTGTTGGATTCAAGAGCAATTAAGCTTCGATCTATCTTCCAATCATCCATACAAGTGTTATAGAAGAAGTGTGGAGCATTGCAAAGCTTGAATTCATCAAAATCCAACTGCTGTTCTTCAAAGAGGTTCCAAATCGACCTCTCTTTTTCTCAAAATTATCATGTCATTGTTGTAGATCTTAGGATGCTGAGTATGCTGAGCTTTGAATCATTGAAATCCATGCATGTTTGACTGAGTTATGGTAGTTTAAAGTTTCATGTGCAAATGATAATGGCTTCGATTCTCTTTTGTGTGCTTTGATCCATGCTTAGTTTATGTTAGATTCGTGATGTATGATGAGAGATCTACGTGTTAGTGTCTTTAATTTCAAAATCTGGAGAAAAAGTTCTTGATGATTGATGAACTTCAACTGTTCATGTGTGGCGCACGAAGAAGATGAAGTGCAGAGTTTTGGCAACGGTTTTGATGCGTTTTTTGCCACAGAAAAGCGTGGCTGAATGTTCATGTTAGGGCTTAAACGCGATTGGCTCATGCGTTTAGCTATGCACGCGTCTGATTGGGCCACGCGTTTTAATGAAACGCGGCGTTTAGGCCTTGGCGCGCCTGCGTTTGAATTGAAGCCGGTTTCGATCCTTGGCTTCATCATTTGTTCAAATTCTTCACTCATTTTCTCATGTGTTCATATGCCATGGCTTCATGTATTTTTATTTTCATTTTCAATCTTTAAAAAATCATATTAAATTGAATATTGCTCCAAAAAATACCAGGTTTTTTGCATTATGATCCTTGATCTCTCTACTTTTTTATCATCATGATTTTAATAATTGTGCTTGGCTGGATACCTTTTTGTGCTAGGGTTTGTGTACATGTATGCATTCTTGACATTGCCTTGGTATATCATTTGTGAAATGTTCATTTTTAATCCAATGCTTCTGAAATTTTACATGTAGAAACTAGACTCATAGCTTGAAACTATGGTGTTGATTTGGTATTTTTATCATGTGCCATTGCTGTTTTATGATCATGTTAAGGTAGGTGTGACAATTTGTGTCACATCTTGTGATGTTCAACTTGATTGATGAATTTGCCATGCCAAATGAATTCAAAATGTCCTAATTTTTTGTATGATGCTTGATATGAATGTTGTGAAAGAGCATGATTTTTGTTGGAATTTTTAGGATCATTTCTGATTTAATTGAGATTTTTCATTCTGGATGGTCATATGTGAGCTTTTACATTACCTTGAATTTCATTTGATCATGAAATGCTTGTTCTTTATCCAATGAATGTGAAACTTTGCACACTATTTCTAGACATGTTGAATGTTGTTTTGGCTTTGGTTTGGGGTTTTTACCATAATCCATCTCTGTTTTATGCTTATGCTAACTTGGTGTGACAATTGGTGTCACACATGTGCTTGTTGTGTTTGTCTTGACTTATGCAATGTGTTTGCCATGCCTAATGATGTCCAATGCCTCTAATTTTTTGTGTGATGATCATGTTGTATGTCATGTTTACTCATGAATTTTGCCAAGAATATTTGAATCATTTTTGATTTAATGTGCATTTGTTCATTCTGGTGTCACAATGTGGTCGCAATTTGCATACCTTGCCATGTTTGGTTCATGAAATGGATTTGGTAATTGATATTGAGATGAGACCTTTTGGATTGTTTAAAGATGTGTTTGAAGTTGATTCATGTTAATTTTCAGCTTCTGTTTTAAATTCTTTCTCCATCTTTGACCCTAGGCTTTGACCTAGTGGTTAGTTGCTTATGTTTGAGCTTTGATTTCAGGTTGAGCATTCAAGTTCCATAGTTGTTGATGCTCTATCACTTGAGCATTGATGTTTTCTCTAAATGTTGACTAACCTTGAGTTGTTTTGTACGTTGATGCCAAGTTATTTGTGTTGTGCCCATTGGCTTGTGGCTTGCACATTGTTGCTTAATGCCTTATCTGTCTGATTGTGTGATTGACTGTTGTTTGATTGTCTGAACTTTGTACTGATTTGTCTGATGTTTCCACACGTACATTAGTTGCTTTAAGTTCACTTTGAACTTTGCTTTGCTTGGTTGCTTAACCACTGAGGTATAATTCTCTGACTGCATGTAGTCTGGAAGACCTGTCCTGTTATGTGGGCAGGCACCTGTCTGAAGCCCTCCTTAAGAGGCAATGCTTGTGTTTGCTTATTTTTGTGCCAAGCAGGAAAAGTCCTCTTATGAGGCGATTGGCAGATAAAAGAGATGTGTAGTCCATCTCCTGCTATTCAGTGTGTCATCCACTCTGCTCACACACCATGTGTTAATGCATTCTGGATATTAACCCAAGATCTTTGTTGTGTCAGTCATATGTGGAGAAGAGTTCCTACTTTCTGAACTCCCGCACTTTCATTTGTCTGAAGCTCTCCCAGGCCAGGGATAAGAGCTGTGAGGTCTTACCCTCACTTCCCATTTCATCTGCTTCACCCTAACTCTCAATGTTAGGGTTAAGAGCTAACTACACCCGATTCCAGTTGGCTTGTGTTTCACAGCCTAACCTTGTATGGGCCCAATTGATTGCATATAGCGTGTGTGATTGTTTATTGTGCTTGTGTTGTTTGACTGTGCTGTTTAGGATAGCTTGCTCCCTGTGCAAGTTAGATAGAAACCTCAACTTAGGACCACTGTGGATTGTATGAGAACTATTAGGCTCGAGTCAGGCTCCCTTCTAGTTTGTCATTTCCCAGTCTCTGGTTAGGTTAGAAGTTTCTCCCCTGTTCAGGGGAACTACGTCGCCCTGATCCTCATACCAGATGAGGTACGTAGGCAGGAGATCGTGTGAGATCTCTCCGGGCACCCTTTTTCTTTTTGTGTGTGTTTGCTTGACAGCTAGCAGGCTCGAGTACCAGACTCCCTGTTAGCTTGTTTGTTCAACCTTTTTGTTGCTTTTGACGACTCAGCGTCCGGTTAACCTCTTGTTTGTTTGGAGTCTGACGTAAGTCCAGCGATTGGCAGTCGGTTTCCTGCGTTTGTTTGTTTGTTTGTATGGAGTCTGACGTAAGTTCAGTGATTGGCAGTCGGTTTCCTTGTTTGTTTGTTGTGTGCTTGGAGTCTGATGTAAGTCCAGCGATTGGCATTCGGTTTCCTGTTTGTGTTTGTGTGTTTGCTTTGACGTCTCTGCGTCTGTGCGTGTGTTCTGTTTCGGCGTGTGTTAGCCGAACTACGGTAGCTCTGATTCTCATTCCAGATGAGATACGTAGGCATAGGATGCGATATCCTTGCGAGCCCGTTCCCCTTTTCTTCCATCTGTGTTTCCTTCTAGTGTGTGTGCATTCTTTTGAGCAGTGTTTAGCAACCTTTCTTCTATCCTTTTGAGCGTGGATCCCGTCGAGTACGACGGATGCGTAGGGGTGCTAATACCTTCCCTTCGCATAACCGACTCCCGATCCCATCTCTCTTTGGTCGCGAGATCATGTCTTTTCCAGGTTTACTTCGAGCGTTTCCTTTCCCTCTTTTGGGATAAATAACGCACGGTGGTGGCTCTGTTTGTTTTACTTTTCTCGCCGGTTGATTTTCGCGGATGCGACAGACAGTAGGATCAAGAAAGACAAAAGAACCTTTGGAAGGCAAATACCCCCTGAACCACTTGTACAGTAGCTGAGCACAACATCTGATCAATCCACCATGCCGCTTCTCGTTCCGATTATGGACCGAGTAATAAACATCCCCAACCAGAGTAGGAATAGGGTTCCTCTGAGCAAACAACCTGATGGCATTAATGTCCACAAAGTTCTTCTGATTAGGGAACATGATGATTCCATAGATGCTTACAGCAATCAAAGCACAAACGGCCCTCCAATTACCCACAACAGCATGATCCTTGGCTCTAGCCTCCAAGAAACTCAGATGAAAACCAGGCAATTTTCCCTTCTCCTTCAAACCCCCCTTAATCATCTTTGGGCTCAAATAAAGAGCACGAGAGATCTCAGCAACATCAGGCTCCCCCTTAGTGGCATAGAAAGGAATCTGATCTCTGATCTGAATACCCAGGATGCTGGCATAGTCCTCCATCAAGGGTCCCAACAAGTAATCCGGGAACACGAAGCATCTCAAGCCCGGGTCATAAAACTGGAGAAGAGTATGGATGGCACTCCTATCTGTATCTGTGAGCCTGAAAACCAACTTCAGAATACCCCCATAAGTCTCACGGAACATCCCCACACGGTCAGGTGTAATCAATGCTATCATTTCTCTCAGCACACCAATCTTCGGGTCGAAGAAACTGTAGACAACATCGTCTTTCAAACCGGTCCTCATGTCTGGTACACAGAAGTCTCTCAACCATGATCTCAATCAAGAATATGCCCTGCATATGGATAAACATGTGTTAGATGCAGATAAATGCAAAATGTGAATGATGCTGATGTATGAATGCAATGCATTGTGCCATCCTCCCAGTCATCTGAACATCCACTGCACTGAGTTACGGCCTCTGAACTATCACAACCATCTGAAGGAATATGTAACCACAAATCCCACTCAGGGTTCCGAAATAAACGAAACTGAAGGATACATCACCATCATCATCAGAAAGTCCTCTGAACAGATAACCACAAGACCCTCTGAACCAGCCCAGGGAATCCTGAAATAAACGGATCCCCACTGATAAATACCACGGACAGGACTCCGGCGTCTCGGAAATAAATATCCATAAATCCGACTTATAAATGGAACTATGATCAAAACTGAACCATTAGTCACCAACAAAGAGTCACCATCAGAACATGCCTCTGTAAGAATCAACCCTCCCCTCACAGGTGAATTCTAATCAGGTCATCCTAAGGCGGATAATGGTCTCGACAATCGGGCAAAGATACTCAACGGGTTTGCCCTTTCGGGTGTGCCGCTGCAGCTCTCATAAGATCGTCTAACCCAAAGATCCGGGAAAGATCGGTCACCGTAGTCACCAGCTCAGATAAGGTGAATCAACCAAAGTGGATACTCCACAAAGGAAGAGCACTCTCAAATGAACCTCGTCCGGCTTGTGGTATGTCACGTCGCCCAAAACATGTTGACCTAACATGAGAGGCAACATGAGACCACACTAATCCTAGGTGTATACTCGGGCCTGAGTTTTAGCCCCACTCAGAACACCCACCCCAAATCAGAGGAACCACCTGTACAGAAGACAACACAATGATAGTATGATGCATGCAAACATTTATGCAAATATATACACAACATAATAATCATAAATGCAATAAATAGAGCAATAAAAGCAACCAAAACTATCCTAAAGAGCGCTAGGAATGACTCGCTTAGGGAAGATGGACCAGCAAGAGGTCAACTTCTTTTCCCCAGCAGAGTCGCCAGCTGTCGCATTACGCGAAAAACCGGCGGGAAAAAGTAACAACAGAGCCGCCACCGTGCGTTATTTATCCCAAAAAGAGGGAAAGGAAACGCTCGAAGTAAACCTAGAAAAGACATGGTCTCGCGACCAGAGAAAGATGGGATCGGGAGTCGGTTATGCGAAGGGAAGGTATTAGCACCCCTACGCATCCGTCGTACTCGACGGGATCCACGCACAAAAGATTAGAAGAAAAGTTGCTAAAACTGCTCAAACACTGCACAAGGCTGAAAGGAAACACAGGAAGACAAAAGAAACGGAAGAAACGAGACTCGGCAGGATATCGCATCTTGGGCCTACGTAGTCTGTCAAGCATAGACATCAGAGTCGACGTAGTTCGGGACAGGGGAAGCGTGCTCGCTAGGATGTCGCATCCTATGCATACGTATCTTCTCTAACCAGAGAAGAATCAGAGCACTCGTAGCTCGGCTAACGCACGGCAAACAAAACCACACAGGAAACCGACTGCCAATCGCTGGACTTACGTCAGACTCCACACAAACAGGCAAACCTGGAAACTGAATGCCAATCGTTGGACTTACATCAGACTCCGAACCAACAAACGCACACACACAGGAAACCGACTGCCAATCGCTAGACTTACGTCAGACTCCAACAAGCACAAAGACACAGGAAACCAACTGCCAATCGCTGGACTTACGTCAGACTCCAAGAAGAAAAGGATAACAAACACACACAAAAGAAAAGAAAGTTGCCCGGAGAGGTCAACTCATCTTCTGCCTACGTACCTCATCTGGTATGAGGATCAGGGCGACGTAGTTCCCCTTAACAGGGAAAGAACCTCTAACCTAACCAGAGACTGGGAAGTGACAAACTAGAAGGGAGCCTGACTCGAGCCTAACAGTTATCATGTAATCCATAATGGTCCTAGGTTGAGGTTTCTATCTAACTTGCACAGGGAGCAAGCTATCCTAAACAACACAGTCAAACGAACACCAGCATAATAAACAACCACACACACTATATGCAAGCAATTGGGCTCATACAAGGCTAGGCTGCAAAAACAAGCCAACTGGAATGGGGTGTGGTTAACTCTTAACCCTAACATTGAGAGTTAGGGTGAAGCAGATGAAATAGAAAGTGAGGGTAAGACCTCACAGCTCTTATCCCTGGCCTGGGAGAGCTTGACACAAATAGAAGGTGTGGGAGTTCAGAATGTAGGAACTCTTCTCCACAAATGACTGACACAACATGATTTTGGGTTTTTATCCCAATGCATCAACACATGGTGTGTGAGCAAAGTGAATGACACACTGAGTAGCAGGAGATGGATTACACATCTCTTTTATCTGCCAATTGCCTCTAAAGAGGTCTTTACCTGCTTGGCACAAAATTAAACATTCACAAGCATTGCCTCTTAAGGAGGGCTTCAGACAGGTGCCTGCCCACATAACAGGACAGGTCTTCCAGACTACATGAAGTCAAAGGAGCTATACCTCAGTGGCTAAGCAACCAAGCAAAGCAAAGCAAGTTCAAAAGAACTCAAAGCAACTTAGGTATCTGTGAAAAATCTAAACCAATCAGTTCAACTGTACAGACAAACAATCAATAGGCAATAACAAACGGACAGACAATGTTCACAATGTGCAAACCACAAGGCAAACTCAAATGAGTTAGCATCAACCTACAAAACACACAATTGTTAGTAATCAAGAGCAAACATCAATGCTCAAATGAGGAAGCATCAACAACTATGGACTTGGATGTTTGAACCTCAAATCAAAGCCCACATGTAAGCCACAAACCACTAGGTCAAAGCCTAGGGTCAAAGATGGATCAAAAATTTAAAACAGAACCTCAAATTTAACATGAATCATCCTCATTAAATCAAGAACAAATCTCAACAAGTCCCACATCAAAATCATTAATCATATTCATTTCATGAGCAAAACATGGCAAGGTATGCAAATGGTGATCACATTGAGACATCAGAAGAAACAAATGCACATCAAATCAAAAATGACTCAAATAATCTTGACAAAATTCATGGGTAAACAGGACATATAACATGATCATCACACAAAAAATCAGAGGCATTGGACATCATTAGGCATGGCAATCACATAGCATAATCAAGACAATCACATGTGTGACACAAATTGTCACACCAAGTTAGCATGAGCATAAAACAGAGATGGATCATGGGAAAAATCTCAAATCAAAGCCAAAATGTCAGTCAACATGTCTAGAATCCACACACAAAATTTCAGAATCATTGGATAAGAAACAAGCATGTTATGATCAAATGAATAAGGCAATAGCACAAATGGACACATGTTCAATCACCCTAGGACAAATCATTTTTCAGCCAAGCATAATTTGCAAATTAATGATCATAAAAAACTAGCCAGGATAAGGAACACAATGCAAAAAATTGGAGATCAATTGGAGCATTTTTCATTTTTAAATGATTTTCGGAAGTTGATGAAAGATTTGAAAATGAAAATGAACTAATGGTATGAAAATGGGAGGGAAAAGGAATAATAGGCATGGTATTTGAAAATATGGACTCAGCCAGGATCAAACCTGGCGCAATTTTGAAATCCTAGCGCGCGCCACAACCAAAACGGTGGCGTTTTGGTATTTAAACCCTAAACACAAGCGCGTTCCAGAAAAAGCGTTGCCTAACACTCCAAACCGTGGCCAATGTAAGAGTCGTAGCTAATTGCATGAACTCGTAGCAAATCACATGAAGAAACCGTAGCTAAATCCTAGCAGATCTGGAAATTGTATGAAGTTCATCCTCTTCTTCATGAACATGAAGAACAAATTTCCAGAAAACTAAAAAAAGTATCCAGAAATTATCAAAACCTATATCAATCGATTCCTTGGCTCATGTACATGCAAGATCAACTATTACTTCATGCAAAAAACTTCATAACCAAGCCAAATCGAAGGAATTGAAACTTGACATCAAAACTTTAAACATGCATAACTTTGCGTATAGTGCACCAATTCACTCGAATTTTACATCAGCATCATCACCAAACCATGATCTACACAAACATTACAAAGATTTTGAGAATTATTGAGATCAAAAAACTGACCTCTTGATGAGCAGAACCTGGAACTCGTGCTACAAGGCCTGGCAATGCTTCAATTCTTCTCCACACTGCTTAATGAAGTAATTGATGATGAATTGGAAGCTTAAATGCACATGAATCCAGCAGATTTTAGAATCACCATGGAACCTTCAAGCTATGAATCTGAACAAATATGCCACGATTTGCCTTGAATTCGCGTTCAAATCTTCTCAAAAATGCTTCAGCATCATGAATCAATCAAAAGAAATGCTTCTGATGTGAAGAATTGCAAGAAAAATTTGAGAGAAGAATTTTGATGATTTTTTGATTCTAGATCTGAAATGTTGCTCATGACAAAAAACAATTATGATTAAGTATATATACTTCTTACTAATCATGTTTAGATCATGTTTAAACCAAATGCAAGTGTGATTAGCAAGTTGGAAGGTGTTTGTGCAAAAATGATATTTCACCCCCATGCATGAAGTAGCACGTGAACAGTGCATATTTCTGGCCCAAATCCATTTAATTAATGCCCATGCAAGGTTTATGATTGGTTTTGTATGCCCATGATTATTCAAAATGATTCTATGCAATTTTCATCAAAAATCTTCATGAATAAGCCAAAGACCATGCAAATTAAATTCATGTCATGTAATGGTATGCTTGGAAAATACATGTTATAAGGATCAAAATGCAAAAAGAACCACTCATTTTGGAGTTTTGGTTTGAAAGTTATGTCCATTTGAAATTTCAAACACACTTTTCCATGATTGGACCATATCTCCTCAACCACACATGAGAAATTCATGATCTTGGACTTTTTGGAAATGGGAGAGAAAGATCTTCAACTTTCATGTTGGACAAAATTTCATTTGAAGCTTTCTTGATGACGTAATCTTGAGTTGAAGTTGGTCCGAAATCTTTCCATTTTTGGAAAGTTAAAATTACAGGTCACTTGCTATTTTTGGAAAGTCTTGATCTGACTTCAAATTCTTCAATGTTGATATTTGAAATTACAAATAAGCCCCTTTTGAGCATGAATGAGATGTTGAAACTCATTTCTCCAGTTCAAAACCCACAGTTGACCTTCTGTTGACTTTCTGGTTGACAGATGACTTAGAAGTGCTCTGACCAGCTTGAACCTCAACCACTTGAGGAATTGGCTCCAAAATGAACCCCTAGCTCTAACAAGCTCTTCAAAATGATCATGTGATCCACACCCAAGCAAATAACCTCATCTCCTTAAAAAACCCTGACTGGTAGAAAGGCACTGATTAGGGTTGACCAGAGGTCAAAACCCTAATCCTAAGGAACATGATCATGCACAATGAACCCCTTGAGGATGACAAAACCATGATGATGATGATGTACCCTTGCCAAAAAGATAATGCTCAACCTCTGAAGGATCAAGAAAACCCTAATTGAAGTGCACACCCTCAGATGGTTGGTGATCAATTTAATAAGACCCTCAAGCTTGAACCATACAACTTCTCCATCTCTGACAAGACCTTAGAGGATGACTTGCTTGTTCTCACATGATATGCAATATGCAAATGCCTAATGTCCTAAAACATGAAATGCAATAGGCTAAGCTAGTCCCAAGAAGAGGAGGGCAAATTTTGAGGTGTTACAAGAGGCACACAGGGAGGCACTCCTGAAGGTCCTTAATGTTGCGTATGTGCCTCAGGAGATCTCAGTGAACCAACTAGAAGGGATCGTTGCAAATGTTCATGCAAGCAACGGGTTGGGTTTTACTGATTCTGACTTGACGCTAGCTGGACGCGATCATAACAAGGCTTTGCACATCTCGATGGAGTGTAAAGACACTGTGCTATCCCATGTTCTGGTGGATACAGGTTCCTCTCTTAACGTGCTACCCAAGAGAGCCCTGTCAAGGTTAGGTGTAGAAGGTTTGATCTTGAAGCCTTCCGATCTTGTGGTGAGAGCCTTCGATGGTTCTAAGAGGTCGGTGTTCGGAGAAGTAGAATTGCCAATTCAGATCGGATCACAAACCTTCAACACCATCTTCTATGTGATGGATATCAGTCATTCGTATAGCTGCTTGCTGGGTCGTCCTTGGATCCACAATGCCAGGGCGGTCTCCTCAACTTTGCATCAGAAGATCAAGTTCCCGGTCAACGGAAGAATTATCACTGTCTGTGGTGAGGAGGATATTCTGGTCAGTAACCTGTCTACATTCAAGTATGTAGAGGTAGAAGGTGAGATTCATGAGACCCTGTGTCAGGCCTTTGAGGTAGTTCAAGTCAAGGATGCAACTCCAGTGGAAGAGGTAGAAGCAGGTGCCTCTTTGTCGTCCTTCAAGCAGGCACAAGCCTTGGTAAATTCAGGTGTTGCTCCCGGTTGGGGACGTCTGGTGGACTTACCTGTAAAGGAAGACAAGTTTGGGATTGGGTATCAGCCGACATTGACTTCTACAACTTCAACGCCTCAGACTCGTCAAGGGCCGATTACTTTCTCCAGTGCTGGCATCATTCAGTACGGCCAGGTCTCTGCAATCAACAAAGAAGATGGGGATAGTGATTGTGACATTGACAACTGGGTGCGTCCAAGGGTCCCGGGTGAAGTTCTCCGCAACTGGTCTTCTGAAGAGATTATCCAAGTCACTCTTCTTAAAGAGTAATTTTCTTTGTTTATTCATGCATATCCAAGTCTTACGTTCCGCCCAGGGCGTGATGACTCATTGTAGGGCTCATCTATGTGGATACCTGCATTTTTTATCATAAATAAAGGACGTCTTTTTGCATTCAAATATTTTGTTCACTGTCTTTCTATTTTTGCAGTTTTCAAAAATAAAAAATATAAATATAAATATAAATATATATATATATATATATATATATATATATATATATATTTGGCAATGTTTTGTTTAGTTTCCACTTCTTGTTCACACTCATAAGCACATACCATCACTCATGCAGATGCACGTCACCGGATCCTATTGATAACAGTTCTGCTATGGCTCGCTTCGACTTTGAAAATCCAATCTTTCAAGCTGAAGAAGAGGGTGATGAAGACTGTGAACTCCCTGAAGAACTTGCCAGGTTATTAAAACAGGAGGAAAGGGTCATTCAATCGCATCAAGAGTTTGTTAAGTGATTAATCTCGGCACCGAGGACGCCAAGAGAGAAATCAAGATAGGGGCTGCTTTGGAAGATAATGTGAAGAAGGGGCTGATTGAATTGCTGCAAGAGTATGTTGACATCTTCGCTTGGTCTTATCAGGACATGCCAGGGCTTGACACAGACATTGTAGTACACCGTTTTCCTCTCAAAGAGGATTATCCTCCGGTCAAGCAAAAGCTCAGAAGAACAAGACCAGAGATGGTTGTCAAGATAAAGGAAGAAGTGCAAAAACAGTTGGATGCAGGGTTTCTAGTGGTTACAAATTATCCGCCATGGGTTGTAAATATCGTTCCAGTACCTAAAAAGGATGGAAAGGTACAGATGTTTGTTGACTACCGGGATCTGAACAGAGCTAGTCCTAAAGATGATTTCCCATTACCTCACATCGACGCTTTGGTGGATAACACGACTCAGTTCTCGGTATTCTCCTTCATGGATGGCTTTTCTGGCTATAATCAAATTAAGATGGCACCAAAAGACATGGAGAAGACAACTTTCATAACCTCATGGGGCACCTTCTGCTACAAGGTGATGCCGTTTGGTCTGAAAAATGCTGGCGCAACATATCAACGAGCTATGGTAACTCTTTTCCATGATATGATTCATCATGAAATCGAGGTTTATGTTGATGATATGATTGCCAAATCTCAGACGGAAGAAGAACATCTGGTGAATTTGCAGAAACTGTTTGAGCGTTTGAGGAAATTCAAGTTGAGGCTTAATCGGAACAAGTGTACTTTCGGGGTGAGATCTGGAAAACTGTTGGGTTTTATTGTTAGTGAAAAAGGGATTGAGGTGGATCCGGCCAAAGTGAAAGCGATACAAGAAATGCCTGAGCCAAGAACAGAAAAACAAGTCTGTGGTTTCTTAGGAAGGTTGAACTACATTGCAAGGTTCATCTCTCACCTAACAGCCACGTATGAGCCAATATTCAAATTGTTGAGAAAAGGTCAGGCCATCAGGTGGAATGATGATTGCCAAAGGGCTTTCGAGAAGATAAAAGAGTATTTGCAGAATCCTCCAATCCTTATGCCTCCAGTCCTAGGGAGACCGCTGATTATGTATTTGATAGTACTTGATAATTCCATGGGTTGTGTTCTCGGTCAACACGACGAGACAAGTAGGAAAGAGCATGCCATCTACTACCTGAGTAAAAAATTCACAGATTGCGAGTCGAGATACTCAATGCTTGAAAAGACATGTTGTGCACTTGCATGGGCTGCTAAGCGATTGAGACAATACATGCTGACTCACACGACCTTACTGATCTCTAAAATGGATTCAGTCAAGTATATATTTAAGAAGCCATCTCTCACCGGAAGGGTAGCTCGTTGGCAAATGGTACTGACAGAGTATGACATCCAGTATACATCCCAGAAAGCCATCAAAGGGAGTATTCTATCAGACTATCTTGCTCAGCAGCCGATTGATGATTATGAGCCGATGAAGTTTGATTTTCCGGATGAAGACATCATGTTCCTCAACATGAAAGACTGTGAAGAGCCAGTTGTTGAGGAGGGACCTGATCCAGATGAAAAGTGGACTTTAATGTTTGATGGGGCCGTCAATGCCAAAGGAAGCGGAATTGGTGTTGTCATTACCACTCCGAAAGGTGCCCACATGCCTTTCACCGCTCGTCTGACTTTTGAATGCACCAATAATGAAGTTGAGTATGAGGCTTGTATCTTGGGTATTGAGAAAGCCATTGATTTGAGAATCAAGACTCTGGACATCTTCGGAGATTCAACTCTAGTGATCAATCAAGTGAATGGTAATTGGAATACTCTCCAGCCTAATCTGGTCCCCTATAGAGACTACACGAGAAGACTGTTGACTTTCTTCACAACAGTAAGGCTGTATCATATACCTCGTGATGAGAACCAGATGGCAGATGCTCTTGCTACTCTATCCTCCATGATCAAGGTGATTCGGTGGAACCATGTTCCCAGGATTGATGTTATGCGCCTTGATAGGGCCGCGTATGTGTTTGCTGCTGAAGTGGTAGTTGATGACAAGCCCTGGTATCACGACATCAAGTGCTTTCTGAAGAATCAAGAGTACCCTGCAGGGGCATCCAACAATGATAGAAAGACTTTGAGAAGATTGACAGGCAGTTTCTTCTTGAATAAAGACGATGTGCTGTATAAGAGGAACTTCGACATGGTTTTGCTCAGATGCATGGATAGACATGAAGCAGACATGTTAATGCAGGAAGTTCATGAAGGCTCCTTCGGTACTCATGTCGGCGGACATGCAATGGCTAAGAAATTGTTGAGAGCGGGTTATTACTGGATGACCATGGAATCTAATTGTTTCAAATACGCTCGGAAGTGTCATAAATGCCAGATTTGTGCTGATAAGGTGCATGTGCCACCAAATCCTCTGAATGTGATGTCTTCGCCGTGGCCGTTTGCTATGTGGGGCATTGATATGATTGGAAAGATTGAGCCGACTGCTTCCAATGGGCATCGCTTCATCCTTGTTGCCATCGACTATTTCACCAAGTGGGTCGAAGCAGCGTCATTTGCGAAGGTCACCAGACATGTGGTTGCCCGATTCATTAAGAAAGAAATCATTTGTCGTTATGGGATTCCCGAAAGAATCATTACTGATAATGGTTCTAATCTCAATAACAAAATGATGAAAGAGTTGTGCAAGAACTTCAACATTCAACATCACAACTCTTTCCATTATCGTCATAAGATGAATAATGCTGTTGAGGCAGCAAATAAGAACATAAAGAAGATTGTGCAAAAGATGGTCGTTACGTACAGAGATTGGCATGAGATGCTACCCTTCGCCTTGCATGGGTACCATACTTCAATACGTACATTGACCGGGAAACCCCTTATTCCCTTGTGTATGGTATGGAAGCAGTCATACCTGTTGAAGTGGAGATTCCTTCTCTAAGAGTCATGTTGGATGTCAAGTTAGACGAAGCTGAATGGATTCAGACAAGGTTCAATGAGTTGAGTCTTATGGAAGAGAAGCGAATGGCAGCCATTTGTCATGGGAAATTGTATCAGAGTCAGATGAAGAGAGCCTTTGATCAGAAAGTGCATCCTCGATGCTTCCAAGTCGGAGATTTGGTGTTGAAAAGGATCCTTCCTCCTCAGACAGATCACAGGGGCAAGTGGACTCCTAACTATGATGGACCGTATATTGTCACCAAGGTTTTTGATGGTGGAGCCTTAATGCTTGCAACTATGGATGGTGAAAACTTCACTTCCCCTGTGAACTCAGACGCAGTTAAAAAATACTTAGCATAAAATAGACCCGCTGGACGATAAAAAGAATAGTCCAGGAAAAAAAATGGGCATCCCGGTGAACCAAGAAAATGAAAAAGGTTCAGGAAAAAGTTAGGGATTAAAAAATGAAAAGATTGTACACCCGGTAAGTTGAAAACCTGAAAGGGAAACTTAGACAAAAATGGGTATCCCAGTGGATTGAAAACCCGAAAGGGCGATCCAAGAAAAAGTTAGGGATTAAGCGAATGGCTGCGTTCTGAGTAGTTCTGAATATCATCTTGTGTCGATAACCGGAAACTTCCGAAGGATAGGTAACAGTCCAATCACCTTTTTTGGAAAGCTGATCATCTGGAGGATCTTGAAGACGAGCGAATCATAGCAGAATTGGAACCCGATAGAAATCCATTTCACATTGCCATTAGATTAATTTCTGTTTTTATCTGTTGTGCAATTACCTCTTTCCAGGGATTACTTCCGGATGTAAATACCTATTTAGAGGCCACTCAATCAATAAAATCATGTTATTCAGTACATCTCGGTGTTCATTTTCATTTTACTGTTTTGTTTGCAAAAATGACGTCCGAATTTTTGATAAACATTGCATCATGAAACATAAGAGCTTTACAGGTACGTGCTTAATAAACATTGAAAATTGCTGTAAATTTTAAGTGCTTTGGATCGTCTATTCAAAACAGGTACACTCGGGGCATTTCCTTAAGGTCCCCATCAAATGATCGCGAATGTTTTTCCTCAATAGTTAGAATTTGGTATCTTATCCCTGCAGAGCTGGTCCGAGCGCTGGATTCTTCAATCCCCACCAGGCTCTCACTGTTATACTTCCCCAAGCATTTGTTTCAGATTATACATTCACCAGTAGAGTCGACAGTGTCAGACTGTATATCCCCAGTAGAGTTGACAGTGTCAGACTGTATATCCCTAGCGGAGTTGACAGTGCCAGATTGTATCTTCCCAGCAGAAGCGGCTACTCCTCAGAGTTCGATACCAGATCGATGATCTCGACACTAGACCCATGGTCTCTTTCCTTGAAGCAGAATCTCGTTACTGTATCGGTGTTTGCTTCCCCTGCTGAGTCGTCTCTCTCGCAGATTATGGTTGCCAGAACCACTGTCGCTTTCCTTAGCAGCAAGTTTTCAGTGCCATTCTCTCCCCAGTCAGAGCCTCGATATTTCGTTATTTGCCAGAACACCGTGTGACGGGTCATTTCCCCACAGAGTTCTTTGTGTTGTGCATCTCCAACAGCCTTGCCAGGGTCCAGAAGATGGTGATCATTTCCCCAGCAGAATTCCTTGCCTCAGCTTGGCATTCTCTCTAATCAAGCATTTCGCATCCCTGCATGTAGAATCATATTGCATTGCATCCTCCCAAATTGCGCAGCATTTCCATTTTCATGGAGCATTACGCCATTGAAAAATTCAAGCATACGCATGTAAAGCATAAGGCATTCTCGGTATCCCAAGTGATAAGCCAAAAGTTGTTTCCAGTACTCAGACTGAAGATTGTTCATGACTTATCTTTATTATTCCTGTAGGTGCTTAATTGGCTGCATTATATGGTAAAACACTAGCTGGTTACTAATGTCGTGACTGATGTCATGACATGGTATGTATGTGTGACTACATTGTAGGTTAGAATATCTAACTGTACTCTGATGTCTTGACTGAAGTCATGACACACTTAAGTAGTTACTGCAGGATTAGCTAACACAGGATTTATTGAATGTCAAACTGGATGCTGTGACATTCATACCTGTCAGCAGATACTAAGGAATAGAACAGCTGATGTTTTGTTAGAACTTAGTATTTATTTCCAGTCTGGTTATCAAGGAAAGACCAGACCTGGCATAAGGCCTACTGACTGAATGTTAAACTGGATGTTATGACATTCATCATTGACAGCAGTTACTGAACATTAGACAGAGTGGTGTTCTGCTATACTTCAGCATGTTACTTAGTCTGTTCTTCAAGAGAATAACATAACTAACTTAAGGCCAAATGTGTAAATGTTAAATTGGACACTTTGACATTTATTAATGTAAGCTGTTACTGTAGTATGGTCATTTTGATCATGTACAGGTCAGCAAAATTGTACAGTCTATTTTCTGGAAAAACAGACTCAGCATATGGACCTTGATGTCAAGCTGAATGTCGTGACATTCATTCCTGACAGCATATGCTATATTGTAGGTTGTTCAGTTTTCTGCTTCAGCTTTTTCTCAGGCTATTCTTCTGGGATTCAACAGCTGAGAGAAAATCCAGGAAATCAACAACCAAGCTACATTCAATGAACCTAACAAATAGCCTATTTGTTAGTAACCTAAATGTGGAATTTATGGGAACTCGCGTGACCTTAAATTCAGGAGAATACAGGTGCAAAAGCCCAGGTACTGCAATATAAAAGGAAGGCGTTCCTTCATTCAGTTTCGGGGATTTTGAGGCGTGAAGATTTTGTGTGTCCATCATACTTCACTGCTGTAATTTTTGTGAGTCTTGTATTAGACGTATCTTGTAAGCCAAGCCATTATCACGTTGATGATTGATGTGGCATAGGGTGTTCATTGAGTTGTAAGTGTTGTGTCGCTCAAAACTTTTAAGCGTGAGTGCTGTGTATCTTGATTAAAGCTGTGAAGCACAATCAAGAGTTGTTTGAAGTGTGACTTCAAATTGTCTTTAATATTGATTAAAGGTAGTAATCACTGAGGTGATTGAGGGGGAGTGAGTAGGAACTCTGATCTTAGTGTAAGATTGAAATTGCATTGGGTAGGGATTAAGTGATAAGTTGTAAACGGGTGAGTTTAGCTTTGAATTGATACTACTAATAGTGGATTTCCTCCCTGGCTTGGTAGCCCCCAGATGTAGGTCATGTTGGACTGAACTGGGTAAACAATTACTTGTGTTATTTACTGCACTTACTTTTAAGTTCTGCATAATTCCTGTCTGTGCAGAATTGGATGTCATAACAACCCGTGTGACATCTAAAGTCTGATAACTAGAATTTCAATTGGCATCAGAGCAGGCACCCTGCCTGTGAATTTCTGGGTGAGATCTAGGGAAGTTACTTTCTAGTACCATGGACAAGGATATAGGACACTCAAATAGACCACCCATGTTGGATGGCTCTAATTATGATGACTGGAAGCCTCGTATGATAACCTTCTTAAGGTCTCTAGACAACAAAGTATGGAGAGCTGTCAACAAAGGATGGGAACATCCAACGAAGACAGGTGAGAATGGAGGCAGTATGCAGATTCCTGAAGAAGAGTGGGACAAGGAGCAAGAGGCACTAGCTCTTGGAAATTCCAAGGCCTTGAATGCATTGTTCAATGGAATCAGTAAGAACATCTTCAGGCTGGTGCACCACTGTGAACTAGCTAAGAAAGTTTGGGATACCCTCAAGGTAACTCATGAAGGTACTTCCAAGGTGAAGATGTCCAAACTTCAGATGTTGACCACCAAGTTTGAAAACCTGAGGATGAAAGAGGATGAGGCTATTCATGACTTTCACATGAATATTCTTGAAATTGCAAACACCTCTGGTGGACTAGGTGAGAAAATGGCTGAAGAGAAACTTGTAAGAAAGATTCTCAGGTCCTTGCCTAAAAGGTTTGCTATGAAGGTCACAGCCATAGAGGAGGCACAGGACATCTGCAATATGAAGGTAGATGAGCTCATTGGTTCTCTCCAAACCTTTGAAATGGGCTTGTGTGACAATACTGAAAAGAAGAACAAAAGCGTAGCTTTTGTATCTAATGCTGAAGAAGAATCAGAAGCAGGATATACTGAAGGTGATGACAGTATATCAGAAGCCTTAGCCATGCTTGGGAGGCAGTTCAACAAGTTCGTGAAGAAGATTGATCAAAGAGGGAGACCTAATGTCAAGAACATCCCGTCTGACATCAAGAAAAGATCAACTTCTGATGAAAAGTTCAACCAAGGCAAGGGAATCCAGTGCCATGGTTGTGAAGGGTATGGACACGTCAGAGCTGAATGTCCTACTTATCTCAAGATGCAAAAGAAGGGGCTAACTATCACATGGTCTGAAGGAGATTCTGAAAGTGAATCTGAAGGAGAATCTGCCAAACATGTCACTGCACTAACCAGTGTTTGTGCCTCTGATGATGACTCAAGTGCAGATGAACTGACCTTTGATGAACTTGCTGCAGCCTATAAGAAGCTGTGTACCACCAGTGCAGAAGTGCGTGCACAAGGAGAAAAGCAGTAGAAACTCATCAAGGAACTGGAAGATGAGAGACAGAAGCAACTGTCTGTCATTGAGGGTCTAAATGGTGAGATAGCCCTGCTGACCTCCAAGCTGAATCAGATGACTAAATCCATCAGAATGATGAATAAGGGAACTGACACCTTGGAAGAGATTCTAAAGGTGGGACAGCAGTCTGGAACCAAATCTGGCCTAGGATTTGGGAAAAGATCCTCAGCTGAACACAAACGCCCAAAGGCTAAAGTTCAGAAGTTCAAGCGGAAGTGAAAGCCAATGTCTCAACATCGAGGAACTAGGATGAATGTTCATCAGAAGAGGAAATACCAGGAGTGGAGGTGTCACCACTGTGGTAGACTTGGTCATATAAAAGCCTTCTGTTACTGGATTCATGGCTTCCCTAACCAAGCCTCTCATGTCAGGCCTAAGCATAAACCATATAAGCGCTATGTTCCCATCAAGAAGCAACAATGGTATGCTAGGATAGCACACACTGCTCTAAGGGCTTCTACCAGAGAAGACTGGTACTTTGACAGTGGATGCTCAAGACATATGACTGGTATGGAAAATCTACTGGTAGATATTCAACCTCACACTACCAGCTATGTGACCTTTGGTGATGGTGCCAAAGAAAAAATAAAAGGTGTGGGTAAGCTGGACTGCTCTGGAGTTCCAAAACTGAATAATGTGCTGTTAGTAAGAGGACTAACTGCAAACCTCATCAGCATAAGTCAGCTGTGTGATCAAGGGTTTCATGTTCAGTTTACTAAGGAGCTATGCATTGTGACTAATGGTGACAATCAGGAAGTTATGAGAGGAACCAGGTCCAAAGATAACTGTTATCTGCGGGAACCTAAAGTCTCTAACTTTTCAATAATATGCTCCTCAACCAAGGGAGAACAGGAGGTGAAGCTGTGGCATAGACGTCTTGGACATCTCCACTTACGGGGAATGAAGAAGATTATATCCAAGGAAGCAGTCAGAGGAATTCCAAAGCTTCTTATTGATGAAGGAAGAGTCTGTGGAGAATGCCAGGTGGGCAAGCAAACCAAGATGTCACATCCGAAGCTGGGACATCCCACAACCTCCAGAGTTCTGGAACTGCTGCACATGGATTTAATGGGACCCATGCAGGTTGAAAGCCTTGGTGGGAAGAAATATGCTTACGTGGTGGTTGATGACCATTCCAGATACACGTGGATAAGCTTCATCAGAGAGAAGTCAGATACGTTTGATGTCTTCAAAGACCTGTGCATAAGACTTCAAAGGGAAAAGGACAGTTGTGTGGTCAGGATTAGAAGTGATCATGGTACGGAGTTCAAGAATTCCAAGTTTGATGAGTTTTGCTCTTCTGAAGGAATAAGTCATGAGTTCTCCTCCCCTATAACCCCTCAGCAGAATGGAATAGTTGAAAGAAAAAATAGAACTATTCAAGAATCTGCCAGGGCAATGATTCATGCAAAGAAGCTCCCCATGCACTTTTGGGCTGAAGCAATGAATACCGCGTGCTATGTTCACAACAGAGTCACCTTGAGAAAAGGAACCTCCTCCACTCTGTATGAAATATGGAAAGGCAGAAAACCCACTGTGAAGTACTTTCATATCTTTGGAAGTAAATGCTACATTCTCATAGATCGTGAACAGAGAAGGAAGCTAGATCCCAAAAGTGATGAGGGTATATTTCTGGGATACTCCACTAACAGCAGAGCCTACAGAGTGTTCAACTACAGGACCAATGTCCTGATGGAATCCATAAATGTTATTATGGACGATAAAGAGGAAGGAACCGATGTCATGGAGGATGTTGAAACATTCCTTGACAGTTCAACTGACATTCCAGTCAAGCCTGAAGAAGTAGAGGAACCTCCTCCTGAATGTGAAGCAGATGCAACCACCAAAGTGCCATCTATCAGAATTCAGAAAGACCACCCTAAGGATCTTATCATAGGGGATCCCAATAGTGGTGTGACTACCAGGTCACGGGGAATAAGCTCAAATTCCTGCTTTGTATCCAAGGTTGAACCAAAGAATATGAAAGAAGCCCTGACTGACGAATACTGGATCAGTGCCATGCAAGAGGAACTTGAGCAATTCAAAAGGAATGAAGTATGGGAGCTAGTTCCAAGACCTGAAGGGACCAACATCATTGGTACCAAGTGGATCTACAAAAACAAATCTGATGAGAAAGGAGTAATTACTAGGAATAAAGCAAGACTAGTAGCTCAAGGATACACTCAAGTTGAAGGGGTAGATTTTGATGAGACATTTGCTCCTGTGGCCAGGCTTGAGTCCATCAGATTGCTGTTAGGGGTAGCATGCATCCTGAAGTTTAAACTATTCCAAATGGATGTGAAGAGTGCATTCTTGAATGGCTACTTGAATGAAGAAGTCTTTGTGGAACAACCTAAAGGGTTCTGTGATCCTAACCAACCTAAGCATGTATACAAGTTGAGGAAAGCCTTGTATGGGTTGAAACAAGCACCTAGAGCATGGTATGAAAGGTTGACCGAATTTCTGACCTCAAATGGATACAGAAAAGGTGGAATAGATAAAACCTTATTTGTGAAGGATGAAGACGGCAAAATCATGATTGCTCAAATCTATGTGGATGATATAGTCTTTGGTGGAATGTCAGAACAAATGGTTCAACAATTTGTTCACCAGATGCAATCCGAGTTTGAAATGAGTCTAGTTGGAGAACTGACCTATTTCCTTGGAATGTAAGTAAACCAAATGGAGGACTCTATGTTTCTCTCCCAAAGCAAGTATGCCAAGAACATAGTTAAGAAGTTTGGTATGGATAATGCTAGGCACAAGAGGACTCCTGCGCCTACTCATCTGAAGTTAACCAAAGATGAAGGAGGGCCTGGTGTTGATCAATGCTTGTATAGAAGCATGATAGGAAGCCTACTTTACCTAACTGCAAGTAGACCTGACATTTCTTATGCAGTTGGAGTATGTGCTAGATACCAAGCAGAGCCTAAGGTGAGCCACTTGAATCAAGTCAAAAGGATTCTCAAGTACATCAATGGGACTTGTGACTATGGGATGTTGTATTCACATGGGTCTGAGCCTGTCCTATCTGGGTACTGTGATGCTGACTGGGCTGGGAGTGCTGATGACAGAAAAAGCACATCAGGTGGATGTTTCTTCTTAGGAGACAATCTCATATCCTAGTTCAGCAAGAAGCAGAATTGTGTTTCTCTGTCCACTGCAGAGGCTGAATACATAGCTGCTGGAAGCAGTTGTTCCCAACTGGTTTGGATGAAACAGATGCTTACTGAGTACAATGTCACTCAAAATGTCATGACATTGTTCTGTGATAATCTCAGTGCCATCAATATCTCCAAGAATCCCATCCAACACAGCAGGACCAAACATATTGACATTAGGCACCACTTCATCAGAGATCTGGTGGAAGACAAGGCGATCACTTTGGAACATGTAGCCACGAACCTTCAACTGGCTGACATATTTACAAAGGCTCTGGATGCGACTCAGTTTGAAAACTTAAGGAGCAAACTGGGAATATGTCTCTCTGAGACCTTATAGCAACCACTGATGTTTGGGATGTATTGTTTAATATCTCTGTCTATTAAACAATTGGTACTATGCTCTGATTGGTCAACAGATCATAGCTATGCTACTTGCAACGAGTGCGGCTACAAGAGGGTAAGGAGACACCCTACCGTGCGAAGGCCAATGTACCTGCAGGAGTTCAAGGATGTTGTTCATGCAGGAGTGGTTCTAGATGTCAGAAACAAAATCATGGCATCTGATATGGTGGTACCTACTGTAAAGCAGAAGTGGGTGATTACTTGATCAAAGCTGTGAAGCAAGATCAAGTGGATGCTAACTTGGTTGAAACTGTGAAGTAAAACCAAGTCTGTAACTCTGTCATTGTTCTCTGGTTATGTTGTTGGCTTTGGCAACATTTTTGACAAAAAGGGGGAGTAATAGTAATAACCACCCCTGAAAAACAGAGTGGGTCTCTACAACAGACTCTCATGACAGATTCCCTCCCCTGCAGCTGCTGTGTGTTGAAGTTTAGATTTTAACTTCAGTATGTGTGTGAGTGTGCTGCCACTCTGAGTGTATTAGCTAGGCTTAATTCCTGCTAGGTATGTGATTCCGCTGCTATGAACTCTGTTATGGGGATCAAAGTGTTTTAGCCAAAAATTTACCAAAGGGGGAGTTTGTAGGTGCTTAATTGGCTGCATTATATGGTAAAACACTAGCTGGTTACTGATGTCGTGACTGATGTCATGACATGGTATGTATGTGTGACTACATTGTAGGTTAGAATATCTAACTGTACTCTGATGTCTTGACTGAAGTCATGACACACTTAAGTAGTTACTGCAGGATTAGCTAACACAGGATTTATTGAATGTCAAACTGGATGCTGTGACATTCATACCTGTCAGCAGATACTAAGGAATAGAACAGCTGGTGTTCTGTTAGAACTTAGTATTTATTTCCAGTCTGGTTATCAAGGAAAGACCAGACCTGGCATAAGGCCTACTGACTGAATGTCAAACTGGATGTTATGACATTCATCATTGACAGCAGCTACTGAACATTAGACAGAGTGGTGTTCTGATATACTTCAGCATGTTACTTAGTCTGTTCTTCAAGAGAATAACATAACTAACTTAAGGCCTAATGTGTAAATGTTAAATTGGACACTTTGACATTTATTAATGTAAGCTGTTACTGTAGTATGGTCATTTTGATCATGTACAGGTCAGCAAAATTGTACAGTCTGTTTTCTGGAAAAACAGACTCAGCATATGGACCTTGATGTCAAGCTGAATGTCGTGACATTCATTCCTGATAGCATATGCTATATTGTAGGTTGTTCAGTTTTCTGCTTCAGCTTTTTCTCAGGCTATTCTTCTGGGATTCAACAACTGAGAGAAAATCCAGGAAATCAACAACCAAGCTACATTCAATGAACCTAACAAATAGCCTATTTGTTAGTAACCTAAATGTTGAATTTATGGGAACTCGCGTGACCTTAAATTCAGGAGAATACAGATGCAAAAGCCCAGGTACTGCAATATAAAAGGAAGGCGTTCCTTCATTCAGTTTCGGGGATTTTGAGGCGTGAAGATTTTGTGTGTCCATCATACTTCACTGCTGTAATTTTTGTGAGTCTTGTATTAGACGTATCTTGTAAGCCAAGCCATTATCACGTTGATGACTGCTGTGGCATAGGGTGTTCATTGAGTTGTAAGTGTTGTGTCGCTCAAAGCTTTTAAGCGTGAGTGTTGTGTATCTTGATTAAAGCTGTGAAACACAATCAAGAGTTGTTTGAAGTGTGACTTCAAATTGTCTTTAATATTGATTAAAGGTAGTAATCACCGAGGTGATTGAGGGGGAGTGAGTAGGAACTCTGATCTTAGTGTAAGATTGAAATTGCATTGGGTAGGGATTAAGTGATAAGTTGTAAACGGGTGAGTTTAGCTTTGAATTGATACTACTAATAGTGGATTTCCTCCCTGGCTTGGTAGCCCCCAGATGTAGGTCATGTTGGACTGAACTGGGTAAATAATTACTTGCGTTATTTACTGCACTTACTTTTAAGTTCTGCATAATTCCTGTCTGTGCAGAATTGGATGTCATAACAACCCGTGTGACATCTAAAGTCTGATAACTAGAATTTCAATTCCCAGCAGGGGTCGTTGGTCCACGCGCCGCCTCAATTATCATTTTCCCTATTTCTGCCGATGCTGACAGGCATGAAAGTTTCCGGTATTCAGACCGAAGTGGCATTCAGGCCAGTTTTCCGATGTTCAGATCGAAGAAGTTTCCGACATTCAGGTCGATGCAACTTGTGGCATTCAGACCAGTTTTCCAGTATTCAGACCGAAGTGGCATTCAGGCCAGTTTTCCGATGTTCAGATCGAAGAAGTTTCCGACGTTCCGGTCGACGCAACTTGTGGCATTCAGGCCAGTTTTCCGATGTTCAGATTGAAGAAGTTTCCGATATTCAGGTCGATGCAACTTGTGGCATTCAGGCCAGTTTTCCGGTATTCAGACCGAAGTGGCATTCAGGCCAGTTTTCCGATGTTCAGATCGAAGAAGTTTCCGAGATTCAGGTCGATGCAACTTGTGGCATTCAGGCCAGTTTTCCGGTATTCAGACCGCAGTGGCACTCAGGCCAGTTTCCCGGTGTTCAGACCGATATTTGATAATCAAGTATCGTCAGATGCTCAGATCGAAGTCATTTCCAGTATTCAGATTGATGAGCGGCATTCAGGCCATGGTTATTTCTGTGTTACCATTTATTTTGGAATTCAGGCTAACATTCCTTGTTTCGGTGTTCAGACCGACTCTCACCGTACCAGACGGGTTCTTTTTCAAGACCACCTCTTGGTCGATTCTGATAGGCATTATTACTTCATTTTTTCACTTAAGTGTAGATTTTCGGGCTTTTATCGTATTCAATCACTTGATACCTCGAAAGTGCGAAAGCTGTTGCTATCTTCCTTTCGGGTTTCCAGTTGATTGAATAGGGGCAGCTGTAATACCCCAAAATTTACCCTTCATTTTTCCTGGAAGCATGGGATTATGTTTTACACTTCATTAGCATCATATTAGGTCATACCCATTGCATACTGCATTAGTGACATGGAGATCAGGTTTTGATCGATCACTCCTTAACAAAAGGAGCCCACACAAAGCAAGATTGAGAATTGGACTTCATTTTCTAAGTATACAAGTCTCAAGGGTCTCAGGGGTGTCCAAGTATCTTATTATGGTCCTTAGTTCATCAGTGAAGGATTCAAAGTGTTCATTTGGATTTAATCAGAAATTAGGGTTTCATGGCTACCTGCAACAAGCAATGTTTGGTTGGAATTAGAGGAGCTCATCCATGTCATGATTAGAGAGGCATCTTGGCCTAGGAAGATTCACAATTATCTCAGAAAGATCCATTGGCAATCAGTGCAATCAGTTCTTGATCATTTTGCCCTAAAACTAGGGTTTGGTATAAAATCAGTTTATTTCTGATTCTTTGGGTGAAACTCTTTTCCATGACCCTCCATATGTCCACAAGGGTCTACATACAAAAAATCATCTCTTTATTTGAGCTAGAAGTGCTTCAATTGATCAATGGAATCGGGAATCAAACAGTTTGGGAA
This sequence comes from Lathyrus oleraceus, assembly GCF_024323335.1. Lineage (NCBI taxonomy): Eukaryota > Viridiplantae > Streptophyta > Magnoliopsida > Fabales > Fabaceae > Lathyrus > Lathyrus oleraceus. Next base: position 72,040,593 of record NC_066582.1, on the reverse strand, counting down.
AAGTCAATTGTGGGGCCAGAAAAGTCAACTCCTGACATTTTGAGAGTGAAATCTCAAAATCCATGCCTAGGGTATCCTACATGTGAAATTTGATCAAGGTTGGATCATGGATTCGTCATTTAATCAGGAATTGGAAAAGTTACTTAATTTGGAAAGGGTTGACTTTCCATTTAGGGCAAGTTTTCATGATCGTTGCACTCACTTTAAGCCCATTTTGTATCAAGATAAAATCTCCATTTGAAAATTTCTCCAACATGAAAGTTGTTCCTCTTGTTCCAAGATTTCTAGAGATATAAAGTTTTCCCCATTTGGATTAGAATTTAGAAAGTTATGCTTAGTCAGAGTGAGACATTTTTTTAGGACACTTAGAAAAATTTCTAAGTCCAAAATCTTCAAAATTTGTCAAGACTTCTTGGCCAGTTTTCTTGCACTTCAAGGCATTATTTGAAAATACTTTCTTCACAACAATTGTACCTTGCCATTTCATCTTTCACATCCTTTTGGAATCATCTCATTTGGATCCATGGTTTGAGAGATATATTTATTTAAAGTGGGCACCATGACTTGATTTTCTAGGCAGATTTTGGGCCTGGCTGGCCCAATCAGATTTTCTAAGCATGCTGCACAAACCAGTCACGTTTTTTACATCTTTTGGCCATGCATTGGACATCTATTCACTTAAGTTTGGCCCAAAATAACAACATTTTACACCTCACTTCACACTTTTATTCTTATGGATAAATCACTTATTAAAAAGCCCATGAGAACACCTAATCCACCCTATTTAAGAAGCTGAAACCCTAACCCTAAAGGAGCATTGAAATTTCGTGGCAAGGAGACAAAGCTTCATCACATATCAGATTCCATTCCACTTCTATTTTCCATTAGGTAATCATCTCTTCCATGGCCATGTTTTAATATATCTACGTTTGCTTACCATGTTCATCACCATTATTCCTTCCATTTTCATATTTCTTTTTCTTATTTAAAATATTTTCTTCGTCCATAAAATTATCCAAAAATATTTTTCACTTTTCTTAACGTTTTATTTAATTTTATATAGTTTTTATTTTCGTATTTCTTTAATATTAATATTTTATTTTAATTACTTATTCTAAATGGTCCATTTTAACACATATTTTTTATTGATTTTATTTTTATGACTTAAAATTATTGTTAGCATTTGATTTTTGGGATGAAGGTTGACCACTGTCCCATGGTCAACCTGACCTTTTCTTGGAATTTTATTTCATATTTTTAATTTATTTTGGATTTATGTTTGACCTAGTTTGGTTGGTTGACTTTTAATTTGACTTCTATTTTATTTTAATTAATTCACATGCCAATTTTCATTATTTTTAAAATCGTTTTGGGGGATGATGATGTCCTGACCCCACCTTTTTTATTTTAATTTTTCATAATTTTCTTGATTAATTTACTATTTATTCTTGATTTATTTCTAACCTAGTCTTATTAATTGACTTTTGGTTTAACCTATGTTTTGTTTTAATTAATTCACATGTCAATTTTCATTATTTTTAAAATCTTTTTGGGGGATGATGATGTCCTGACCCCACCTTATTTAGTTTATTTTTTCATAATTTTATTGATTAATTTACTATTTATTCTTGATTTATTTCTAACCTAGTCTTATTAATTGACTTTTGGTTTGACCTATGTTTTGTTTTAATTAATTCACGTGTCAATTTTCATTATTTTAAAAATATTTTTGGAGGATGATGATGTCCTGACCCCACCTTATTTAGTTTAATTTTTCATAATTTTCTTGATTAATTTAGTATTTATTCTTGATTTATTTCTAACCTAGTCTTATTAATTGACTTTTGGTTTGACCTATGTTTTGTTTTAATTAATTCACGTGCCAATTTTCATTATTTTTCAAATCTTTTTGGGGGATGATGATTCCTGACCCCACCTTATTTAGTTAAAATTTTCATAATTTTCTTGATTAATTTGCTATTTATTTGTTATTTTTTAAGTTGACTTGAATTTTCAGTTGACTTCTTTATGATCGATGTTTGACTTAGGGATTACTTATGGCAATTGAAGAGATCTTTTGATCTTCCCTTGTTCATATCATATGCCATGTATTAGAGGCCTTTTACCTTGATTTTATTTGGTCCTTACCTCATTTCCTGATTAAATTATTCAGTGGACCCTTCGTGTGCATATTTTCACCTGTTTGATTCATCTGTTATCTTTTATACTTGTTTCTCTCATTCATGCTTTCTATTGCTTGATTATTTAACATGTTCATACTACCATGAATTGTTTAAATGCTCCATTATTTGATTCTTTGTTTTGATTATATATTGTTTATTTATCCGATCTGATTGATAACTGTTGCCTACTTGTATGATGTATGAGGCATATATTCTTATTGTTTGTTTGCCATGAACAATCCCCATTCATAACAAATGTACCCCTCTCCCATAAAGTGCATAATATTTATTTCTTTATTTCTTTAGTCACCTGTTAATACAAGAATTAAAACGAACATCCGATAACCATTTCAAAATAAGATCAAAAGCTCGATCCAACATCAAGTAATCATTTTCAAAACTTAACAGAACCAGCACACATTCATCCATCCTCTTGTAAGTCGATTGCCTCAGGCATCGCCATCTACCTGTAAGTCGATTGCCTCTGGCATCTCCATCTACCCTTATCCGTAACTCCTCTCCGCGCTCCATTCGTCGACTCTTGTTCCGTTTAGGTAGCACCCATTAGGTAGAACCCTTTGTATGATAACATAGGTAGAATTCCCTTTTTCCTTGCATGCTAAAATTAGGTAGATGTTCCCCTTTGTAAATCCTAACACATAGGTCCATATTGCATGACAACTCTAGAGCAGAGCTTCCCCACTTTTAGACCTTCCGTGCGTCTCCGATCTTGTGGCATGTCAGTCCGTTCTATTGCAAAGAGGTAACTGCCTAAGACTCGATTCAGCGAGTTGAGACACCTACTGCTAGGACGTTGAACACACTGCCCACCCTCCTTTGACACAGCTAGTGTCCTCTTTTGTAAGTCCATGTTCAGATGGCAATCCTTAACCCCTAGTTAGCCGAACTACGTTTTGCTCTGATTCTCATTCCAGATGAGATACGTAGGCATAAGACGCGACGTCTTACCGAGCACACTTCTCTTTAACCCATAGGTAGCCGAGCTACGAAGACTCTGATTCTCATACTCAGATGAGATACGTAGGCAGTGGATGCGACATCCTTGCGAGTCATTTTCTTTTAACCTTCCTTTTTGTAAATAGTACTTTAGATATACCTACACCCTTTAGAGTAGAACAACACTTATGAAAAGGCCTCCCTAAGAGTACCTAGGATGTTTTGGGGTGCTTAAAACCTTCCCATTGCATAACCAACCCCCTTGCCCAGATCTCTGACATTTTTACTAGTTTTTGATTCGATAAAACTTTTAGGTTTTTGTTCGCTTTCTAACCATTCCTTTGGATAAATAGAAGTGCGGTGGCGACTTGACTTGTATGGTTTACCTTGGATTTAGTCAATATCTCTAATGGTAACGAATACCCCGCTACACATAGCCTCAAGGATCATAAACATCTTGGCTCTTTCCCTTTGGGTGGGATCCCTCTTGTGAGTGGTTTGAGATCACCAAGCATGCTTGAATTGTATATTATTGCTTTTCTCATTTTACTTACTAACCAAAATCACAAAAATATGTCACTAACATTTCTTGTTTGTAGCTTAAGCAATCACAAGATCCAAAGCTTCTAGGAGATCCTTTGTGCAATGATATGGTCAAGAGAAGATGAAAGCAAGCATGGTAATGGTTCCCAAAGCTCTCATCAATCAAATATGCCTCCCAAGTATCTCAATTCATCATTTTGATCAAATCAAGTCAAGGGGTTTGAGGTTTGTTTCCCAAGGAAACCCTAATTCATCTGATCATCAACAATGCCTTGCTCATGAAGCAACCTCAACCCATGGTCAAATACAATCAAGGGAAGTTCTTTAATTCATCATCTCATGCATATTTGAACTTATTTGAGTGTCCTCAATCATCAATTCATCAATATATGAGTTGTGGACTTGAGAAGTTGGTCAGTCAATTCATTTGACTATTTTGAAATACACTGAGACCTAACTTTTTATGTGTTGGTCAAATGGAGATGATACCAAGGGAAAAAATGTTCTTAAGGACAACATGAAAAACTTCCATGTTCACCAAAATTTGATTTGAAGCTTGGAAGGTCATCATCCATTCCAAGACATTATAGGTCATTTTGACTGAAACCCTAATTTTGGGTCAACTTCCCAAGAACATAACTCATTCATTTTTCATGGTTTTGAGGTGAGACTTAATGAATTGGAAATCTTATTGTGTCTAATAAAAATATTATGTTGAGAAAAATTGCAAAATCTCAAAAGAAATACATGTGATAATGCAAAAGATTATAGGTCACTTTGGGCTAAATGCATTGAAATGTGAAAAAGTCCAACTTCAAGTGTCCATAACTTCTTCATTAAAAATCCAAATGATGCAAAATTTAAGTCCAAATTGATTGTCTTGAAAAGATATACAACGTTCATGTTGAAGATTTTATCATTTGGAGCTTGCATCATTGAGACAGAAGGGCTTGAACATTGTCCAAATTGAAACTTCACATATGCATGTTTTGCACCCTACACTTCAAGCTCAAATTTCATTAATTTCCAAGGTCCAATTGGAGTTTTGATCAACATAGCATTTGTTCCTTATGCAACAAGCTTTCTAACCATTACTACTAAGGTTGCATTTGGAGTTTGGAAGCATCATTTTCGAAGACATGAAGAATTAAGTACATTTTGTGAAATTCATTTCAAACACATTGCATGAGCTGTTAACATCTAATCTGCACGTCCATTTCTCATTTGGTGATGTATAGCAATCCATTCTAATCAGAATTGGGCCCTCCATGCACCTGTACAGGCCCATGCATGGAGGCCCTCTTCTCCCATGCACACTTTGTTCATTGTATTTCAGATGGTTTTGGCTATAAATACAAGTGCTATGCTCTTCAATTCTTCAACCTAATGGCGCCTAAATCCCTGCTGAATTGAATCCCCACCCATACCAAAGGAACAAACTTTATTTTTCTCTAAAAATTTCAGATCTGAAATTCAATTGCATTGATTGATTTTTAAGATCTAAAGTTCCTAGACCTTCTTCATTTGATCCATTGAAGCTTCTGTTTGCAAAAGGAATCAAAGAGAGTGACTCAATTCTTCACAATCCAAAGGTTTTGCTCAGCTGAATTTTGCTTCGAATCTCATCATACATTGCTCCATTTGCCTTGATCTTGTGTTGTCAGAAGTCCTCTGTATAGAGGCATCATTATTGTGTTCTTAATTGTTGAAATCGAGCAAGTTCAGTTGAACACCACCAAAGTTCCATCTCTGATTTCTCTCTTAATAGGGATCTAGAGTGGAATTGAGTGGCATAGGAGTGATGTACATCACTCCACCTTTCGAATGGTGCCTGGATCGTGTATTTTAGTTAACATTTTTTGACCTGCAATTTTTGATCTCCACCGGAGCTAGCCAGAGAAGACGGTGGCGTTGGCCACCGTCTGGTCTCCAAATCAGATTTGGACCGTCCCTTTCCATTTCCACATCTAATCTCAGCAGTCCAAACTTATGACTTATTTTAATTCGGCGTGTGGTGGCATTGACCGTGGAACACGTTGACGGGCGCTTATGGATGCTCAGATCCAAGGGCTCTCGCTTTTCCATTTATTTTAATTCTGATTTTAATTTCTATCTTATTTTTTAATTCCATTTCATTTTCTAAAATTCATATCTCTTTTATTATTGATCCAAAAATTATGGGACCAATTGCATTATTTTTATTTTATTTTCTAGTTTCTAAAAATGATTTTTAATATTTTTTATTTTATCATTTGCTATTTTTTAATAATTTTCTCTTTTCTGGTTATTTTTAATTCATTTTAAATAGTTTTTGATATTCAAAAAATACAAAAATATTTTCTCAACCTATTTGAATGATGATAGATCTATGAAAAATATTCTCATCAATTTATTAATTGATTTGAGATTTATTTGAGATTTTAGTTCAATTAGGTTATTTTTATTCATTTTTAATTGATTAAAAATAGTTTCTGACTTTTAAAAATGCTGAAATTTTTTGTCAAACTTTGTTTGACCTTGTTGAAGTTGGGATAATTCACTTGGACTTTTCAAAGTTGATTTGAAGTGAGTTTGAAGTTTGACCTTTCTTTAATATTTTAATTCAAGTTTTATTTTAAATATTAAAAATGCCAAAAATATTTTGTTTATTTCTTGACTTCCAATCTTCATCTTGCTTCTGTTTTCTATTGTTTGACCTTGATCTTCCCTATCTTTGGTCAACATTTGTTGATTGGTACATTCCATTTCATTTAATGCACTTTAATTCTTCATTTCTATTCTTCATCTTCTTCCTCTTCTCCTTCTTTTTCTTTTTGATCAATGAGTTAAAGGTAGATGGTTAGCATTGATTAGGGAGGTTTAATATTCCTTGATTCAAATCTAATTCATCTTGATCAAATGATCAAGTGAATGGCTTTGCATTAAGGATAGATTGCTTTCTAAATCATGCAAAGGACTTAAACCAATACAAGATCATTTCTCATCTTCTTTTTTGGCATCACAAGTTGTTGGAGTTTGATTTACTATTCAAGACCTCTAACTTGTGTTGTTGCCTACATTATTATTGACCGGCCTCAGATAGTTGTGACTTCTACATAAGTCCAATTACGATTGCTTAACATAGCGCTAAATTTGCCTTATGGCACACTAACTACTAACACTAACCATTGACCATTAACATTTAATTCTTGCTCTTTACATTTATGCAATTTACTATTCTTGTACATATTATTCATTTGCTTTTCCCCTTTGCTCATTTGAGCACATGTTTATGTTAATGAAATTTTCCTTTTGCTCACTTGAGCATATAATTGTGTATATATTATTGTGCTTGTGTTTTGTTTTGATTTTTGTGGACCAAATGCAAAGAAATGGACAAATGGACTTAATTTCTAGGACTTTCCCTATGCAAATTGGAGTAAAAGGACTTTAAATGGTGAAGATGGATTAGAAGGACCAAACCTCTAAACTAACTCTTGTCCATTCTTGATTTGCTTCATAAAACTTTTAATGTGTGTGCTCTTGTGCTAGGGAATCCTATGAGAGCTCAAATTGAAGAACCATTGCCATGTTCATCCAAAGTGAAAGATACAAGATACATTGAGGATCTCTTAAGAGGCTTGTTTGATTGTTGTTTGAGCTTACTATCATTTTGCTTGCATATTCCAAAGGATGGGAGCTACTTGGATCATCAATATGATCTCAAGAGAGGAACTCCATTTGTGGTCTTATTTCTTATCCCTTATCTCTTGTATGATTAGGACTTTAGCCATTCTTATTCTTCCCTCCACTCTAACCCAAGCCAAAACTTTTGTGCAAACATTTAACACTTGTTTTTTAAACATTAGAAACCTAAGCCTTATGCTTTTGATTTTCAAAACTTCCTTTCATAACACTTATTTTGAATTGAACTTTTAAATCCACTTTGACCATATTTTTGTAAATACTTTTCATTGGTAAATACCACTCATTCAAATACCTTTTTTTGGTTTCAATGGCCACTTCCTTAACCAAAATTTTCATAACCTTTAGCTATTAGGTTTGAGTTATCCTTGAGGTAGATGTAATACTCACCTATATCCTTAGTGATGGACAATGAGTCTTCCATGCTTATTATAGGGTTAACCCCTCACTAGCATGTTGAAGCTATCCTCTCATGGTGGATTTGTGGTTTTAGGTTGAGTTTTCTCCCTTGGATAATAAAAGACCTTAAGGCTTTTGGACCAATCAATTCACCAACTCATTTTTGAGATTTTTACCCCGAACTACGAGGTTTTGATCCTAATCTTTTTTAAGATGGTACGTAGGCAATGGGTTTATCCATCCAAACACAAAAATGTAAATAATTTGTATATTCTCTTCTCATCTCTTCAATCATGTTTGCACAAACAAATTTTCACAAAATACCAACCTTACAACAAGTATGAAAAGGGCTCCCTAGGAGTACCTAAGATGTTTTGGGTGCTTAAAACCTTCCCATCGCATAACCAACCCCCTTACCCCGATCTCTGACATTTTTACTAGTTTTTGATTCGATAAAACTTTTAGGTTTTTGTTCGCTTTCTAACCATTCCTTTGGATAAATAGAAGTGCGGTGGTGACTCGACTTGTATGGTTTACCTTGGATTTAGTCAATATCTCTAATGGTAACGAATACCCCACTACAAGTCTCATTAATTGAGCTGGCACATCCAAGGGCTATCAGCATGCGCCTACCAAATGCCTTAGTCAACTGAGACACACGAGGCCTTTAAAAAAGTCATAACAAAGGAAGGATGAGATTAAATCTGGAAAACACATCGCACGGCTCATATTTGATCTGGCAAACAGATGGTAGTGTACACCACCGTCTTCTCCGGCGAGCTCATCAACGCCGTAGGAAGTTGCAGACATGGCAAACTCAACCAAACGAAGCGATCTATATATCATTGGAAAGCTGGGGTGATGTACATCACCCATGTACCATTGGATTCTCCTCTAGACTCTCATATAAAGAGAAATCAGAGAGAGAAAATCACGGTGTTCAATCTTAACTTCATGGATTTGCACAATTAAAGACACAATTCAAATGCCTCTGATGAGAGGACTTCAGCCAAGCCAAGAAACACAAGAAACAAGCAATAATCAGTGAGTTTCGAAGAAGAAAAGTTTGTGCATCAACCTTGGAAATGTCGATCTCTGAAGCACGATTCCTCTCAACTATTGATTGCAGTTCACTCTTGAGATGAAGATGAAGTAAGGTCAAGGAATTTTAAGTCTAATTATCAACCAATGAAGTTGAAAATTAGATCTGAAATTTTGAAAATGAAAGAGAGAATTCCTTTAGGTATGGTTATGGATTCAATTGTGCAGCATATCAGGCGCCTTCAAGTTGAAGATGTTGGTGTAAGCCCTAGAGGCCAATACTTTTGGTACTTGTATCGAATTATTTAAAGGCATTTTCTTTATTATAGTTGATTAATAAAGTCCCTAGAATAGATAGTCCGTTTAATGTATTAAGTGTGACTTAATCATGAGAACACATTAAACATAAGGACATTATTCTTAAACTATCCGTAGTCGAGCTTTAGTGTGAAGTGGGATAACACTAAAGCATTAAGACTATTATGTTTGTAGACTGATGATCACATCTCATGGATCATGGATAAAGAGTTATCAAGTCTTAAACATAGGTATGAATATTAGGAGTAATATTTATACCGGATTGACCCGCTAGAATACTATATAGAAAGTTATGCAAAGTGTCATAAGTTATTCTCATGGTGATAATAGTGTATACCACTCTTCGACCTGAAACCACTATGGATCCTAGATGTAGAGTCGAGTGCTTTGTTGCTGATCCAACATTGTCCGTAACTGGATAACCATAAAGACAGTTGATGGGTACTCCACAAAGCATGCTGAGGGACATGAGTGTCCTAGATGGAATTTGCCCATCCTGCGTAACAGGATAAATGTCTATGGGCCCAATATTGAACTGGACAAGGATGACACGATCTATACCTTGTGTTCAATATAGACATAAGGGAAAAGGGGTAATTATACACATAATTATTATCACAGGAGGTTTTGTCAGATCACATGACATTTTCGTGACTTGGGTAGCAGTGATGTGTTGCTAGATACCGCTCACTGTTTATTATGTTAAATGCGTGATTTAATATAATTGCCAACGCCGCGAAAACCTATAGGGTCACACACAAAGGACGGATTGATGAGAGATAGAATAATTAAGGAACATCGTAAGATACGGTGCACTTAAGTGGGAGACGAAATATGGTAAGGTACCAAATACTTAAGTGATTTTGGGCATATTATAAGATATGGGCCAAAATACACTTAAGTGGGCTTTTTAGCTTGAAGCCCACACAAGTGGTTCTATAAATAGAACCCCTTGGGTAGAAGCATTGTCACTCCAATCCACTCAGACAGAAATTCAAGTAGAGACTTGGAATTTTGTTTCCCTCTTTCTCTCACTCAAAGCCTTCATTCATAACAGCTAGCATTGCGATTGAAGGAAACCGTTCGTGTGGACTGAGTAGAGACGTTGTCATCGTTCAATGTTCGTGATCGCCCCGTGGATCTGTATCAAAGGTTTTGATCATTATCAGAGATCTGCACCAAAGGTTTGAATCGCCACAAGAGGTAACGATTCTATCACTGATCATGCCCATTCGTAAGGATCACTAAATGGAGAAATTTTTAAATTCCGCTGCGCCTTGGATGGCAATTCTCCAACAGAAGAATAGTGGAGCTGAGCACACTTATTTATAACAAATGGCAAGGCAATGCATGAGAGTTTCATGTGCATGAATGATAAGGGCCTCCATGCATGGGCTTGTATAGGCGCATGGAGGGCCCAAATCCTATTGGTTTGGAAAGCTTAACATTAGCATATTAATTTTGGACGTGCAGATGAAAGGGATTTGGAGTGTGCAATGAGTTTGAATCAACTTTCCATAATTGCACCAAAATCTTCTCCTCTTCGAAAATGTCCCTTCCAAAAATAAAACATGGCCTTGTGGGTAATGGTTGGAAAGGTATTGATATGAGGATCAATTGTTATGTTGAACAAAAATTCATTTGGAATTGGGAAATTAGTGAAAATTGGTCATGAAGTTCAAGGTGCAAAACATGTGCATGTGAAATTTTCAAAAATGGATTGACTTCAAGCCCTTCTTTTTCAATGATGCAAGCTCCAAATGACAAAACCTTAAACATCAAAGTTGTAGATCTTTTCAGGAAAATCTATTTGGGCTCAAAGTTTACATCATTTGGATTTTTTATGAGGAAGTTATGGGCACTTGAAGTTGGACTTTTTCACATTTCATTGCCTTTGGCCCAAAGTGACCTATAATGTTTTGCATTATCACATGTATTTACTTTAGGATTATGAAAATATGTTCAACATAACAAATGAAGTAGACATATTAAAATTTCCAATGCAATTTATCCCACCTCAAAATCATAAAAAATGAGTGAGTTAGGTCCTTGAGAAGTTGACCTAAAATTAGGGTTTCAGTCAAAATGACCTATAATGTTTTGAAATGAATGATGACCTTCCAAGCCTCAAATCAATTTTTGATGAACATGAAAGTTGTTCATATGGTTCGTAAGAACATGTTTTATCTTGGGGTCATCCTCAGTTGAGAAACACATCAAAAGATAGGTCTTAGTGGATTTCAAAATAGTTACATGCATTGACTGATCAACTTCTCAAGTCCATACCTCAAATCTTGATGAATTGATGATTGAGGACACTAACATAGGCTCATATATGCATAAAATGATGAATGAAAGAACTTCCCTTGATTGTTTTTGATCATGGGTTGAGGTTGCTTCATGAGCAAGGCACAGTTGATGAACAAATGAATTAGGGTTTCCTTGGGAAACAATCCTCAAGTCCTTTGGTTTGCTTTGATCAAATTGACACATTGAGATACTTGGGAGGCATATATGATGAATTAGAGCTTTGTGAACCATTTCATGCTTGCTTTCACCTTCACATGGCCATTCTTTGAGCATAGGGACCATCTAGGAGCCTTGGATCTTATGATTGCTCAAGCTATAAAACAAAAGATGTTAGTGACATATTTTTGTGCTTTTGGTTAGTAAACAAAGTAAGAAAAGCAATAATATACAATTCAAGCATGCTTGGTGGTCTCAAACCAACTCACACAAGTTCCCACCCAAAAGTTAAGGAGCCAAGATGCTATGATTCTTGAGGCAAATGCAATGTGCAAAGATATGGTGCCATGAGGGATCTTAGGGTCAAAATTAGGGTCTTACACTAACTTTGTGGGTTGTTACAGGTTTAAGTTAGGCTAGATTGAAACTGGTTTGGACCTGAACCATGATGTGTGGTTTGGTTTAGTAGGTTTTTTGCATTATGCTCTTGGCCTTTTACTAGCCTGCTCCTGTTCAATGCCAGGTTTGTCCATGATACTAAGACTGATGCACCCTATGATACAAACTGTTGTAAATAGATAAGGATGGTGGATTGAATAAGTGAATCCCAATCATCACCATAACTGAGCTGCCATGAACCTCTTGAGCTAGACATGGAAATTTAATGTTGTTAGACAGCTTATGTTGCTTTGAACTGCATCAATGGCTCTAAATAATTTGGAATGTTGTAGGCTAGTGGATTTTGACTGGTAAAGGCTTGGCTGCAAGTATGCTTGATCTACCTTGACCAGGTTTTGTGTTACTGAGTTTGGTTGTGAACATATCCCATTCTGCACTGCTTCCAATTGCCAATCCTGATTTATTTCTAGTCTATGCAGGGATGTGGTTTGATGATGATTACAAGAAGAAAATTCTGCAACAGGTGGACCCTTGTTGTACCAGGATGTCACATCTTATGCAAAGCTTTTGGTTATGCTTGTTATCAACCTAAAGGACATGGTTATGCTACACAGTTCTAAGACTTCTGTTGGTCTGCAACATGCCTTACAGGTTTGTTTTGCCATCCTCTTTGATCTTGACAAATGATGCTTAATGGTTGGATGTTGCTACTGCCTTGTGATGAATTACAGGTTTTCTCATGGTCTTCTTATTGTAGAACTGCTTGTGCATTTCTAGGTCTAGTGTGTGAAGCATATTATGGACTTACATGATTCTGTTATAGGATAGCAAGGAATGGCCTGCGACTTGTGATGTATTTCAGGTTTTGTTTTTGTTGGTCCATCATTATGTTGCTCATGGTATGCACTGCACATTACATTCATGACTTGTATTCCGTAGCATGGAGTCATTGTCTTGATTTGAATGTATTGCAAACTTCATGGTTGCATGTTTCTGTCTTGGCTTTTCAGCAAGGCAATCCATCTTCTAGCTTGGTTCAGCTTGTGTGCAACATGGTATGGAATGTAGCATTCATGTTTGTAGTATCATGATCAAAATGGAATGGTATCTTAATGTGTGAAGTTACTCTTGAATTGTAGGCTCACATTGGCCTGGAACCTGCTTATTTCCACTTATACTCTGGGTTATGCAGCAAGGTTCATAGCATGGATTAGCAAAGCAAGACTCTAATCCTTCACAACATGACCAAGCATGAAGAAAACAAGTCCACAAGGTTTAATCATGGAGAATATGGAAATGAAGAGTGGAATGAGAGTTAGGGCTAGCCATTTAGTGATTAGGGATGACCAATGGCATAGGGTTGACTTTGGTCAAAGTTGACCAAAAAGTCAACTGTTGACCAAAGTCAACAATTGGTCAAAATTCAATTTTATTTGCATTTTTCTTGTAAATGGACAAATGATTGATGATTGTGATGAAAATTAGGGTTTAGGGGATTTGGGTTGACTTTGGTCAAAGTTGACCAAAAAGTCAACTCTTGACCAAAGTCAATAATTGGTCAAAATGGCAAGACTTGTATATTTTTGTCTAGACTCAAATGTGATGTCTTGAAATAATGTGGGATGGATTGAAATGATTTTAACAAAAGATTTGAAATCGGTTCTTACAAAAGATTTTTTATGACTTGAATGCTTGACTTAAAAAGAACATAACTTGACTGGCAATACATGTTAACAAAGCCATGAAATGATGGTATAGGACTAGGTTTTGAAAGGGACATCAAATGGCATGATTGGCAGTTGGCTTGTAACATAAGAAGGATGGTTGTTTGGATGACCAAGACCATAGGTGTATTAACAATTACCTGAACAATGCCATGACTTTAGGCCAAGACTTATACCCATAGAATCAAAGTAGGGCTAGGCCAAGCATGTTGGTAAGGATAAATATTGAGGGGGCATGGATGCACAATTGGGCCACCAAGTTTATCTGATCCACCCTCTCCCAGATTAGGGTTTCACTGAGGCTTACCCCTCAAGCAAGTCTCTTGAACTAAGCCATGAGTTCCAACCACCAGTCCTCTAGTGTATGACCTTACATCAGAGTTTTGGAGACTAAGACATCGTCTAGGGAAGCTTCAAGAGGTCATGTTTTGACAATTTGGGGTTTTGAAAGCCAAGAGGATTGCCTAACCACACCTTTGTTGAAGTCACCTTTACCACTATCATTAAGGTTTCATTCCCCTTATGTTGATGTTGTGATTCAAGCATGCCTTTAGACTTTGATATCTGTGTGAACCCTAGCTTTATGGGCCCAAGCTACTTCTGAATCCATGAGGAATGATGCATGTGGATGAGTTATGAACGTATGCAATTCATCTCCTGATCAAGTGTTTGGATGCATAGGTGAGAAAGGGGAGGGAAAATTTAGGGGTACAACAGCTGCCCCTATTTAATCTTCTTGGACCTGAATACGAGAATTGCGGAAGCTTTTCCTGTATTCAAGGTAGAAGAGGATTAAATACTTACGTGCCCGAAATTTGCCGGACATGGTGATTAGGTTTATTACCAGTGTGGAGAAGATATTTTCTGCAGTGCATGATGTATGCTTATTTTTTATGATGCATGCTTTTTCTTGCTTGTCGCATGTAGGGATGAGTCTTTATTATGGTGGGAATTTCGACTCGTCATCGAGAATTAGAACACGGTTGCTAAGAAGTTTCAATTGGTGCCAATGCTGCCATCACAGAATCCCCTGCCTGTTAAGGTACGTTGAAAGGCTAGAGTCCCCCTGGTGCCTCGGTCAATTGAATGTCATAGGCATTCAAGTAAAAACATTGCCATTGAGTCAACGACCACCTATAAGGTTTATCGAGTTTCAATGGTAATGCAAAGTGTTTCTCTTTCATGTAGCTTTTTATTGTTCCCCGAAATTTTAAAGCATTGTGTGAGTAAGACAAGTAAGTTATTTTGCATATAGAACATAGAACAACACGTTTGATAGAATAAACTGAATTTTATTGATATGGAATTTGTACATATGTTGAGTACAAGGATGCAGACGCCCTTATTGAGGACGTTGCAAAAATTGAAAAAAAAATTAATTGAAATGGCAATGGGAAATATTTTTTTTTATGATTTTCTCCATTGGTTACAACATTGGCCTTAATCTACCATATAATCTGAATCCCAAGGCCTTGCTTCGGCTGAAGGTGACTGGATCGGTTCTTGACCCTCTGATATCTAGCTTGTAATGTGTAGACTCAAGGATCATAGTCAATGCCTTTATCCCTAACTTTTGCCTGGATCTTTCAATTCTTTTTGTCCGTCGGGATGCTCCTTTTTGCCTAAGCTGCCCTTTCGGGTTTTCGGCTTAGAGAGCTTCATATGTGTTCCCTAACTTTTGCATGGACAAATCATTTTTTGGTCCATCGGGATAGCCATTTTTGCCTAGATTCACCTTGTGGAGGTTAATCTAGTGGGCTTTCATCATTTCTTTTTAGGCATAATATTTTTTGACTATGTCTGCATTCACTGGCGAGGGTAAGTCTTCCCTATTCATTGTAGTGAGGATTAGAGACCCACCTGAGAAGGCCTTTTTGACTACGAAAGGTCCCCCATAATTGGGAGTCCATTTGCCTCGCGGGTCTGAGTGAATGGCAGAATATCTCTTGAGCATGAGGTCTCCAGCGTGGTATGCCCGAGGAAGAACCTTCTTATCAAAAGCTTGTTTGAGACGTCTTTGGTATAACTGACCATGACAGACGTCCGTCAAACGCTTCTCTTCAATTAGATTCAGCTGGTCATACCGAGATTGAACCCATTCAGCTTCATCAAGATCTACTTCCATGATGACCCTGAGTGAAGGAATCTCGACTTTGATCGGTAGGACGGCCTCCATTCCATAAACCAAAGAGTACGGAGTTGCCCTAGTGGATGTGCAAACTGAAGTTCGGTAACCATGCAGAGCGAAAGGTAACATCTCATGCCAGTCTTTGTATGTCTTGACCATCTTCTGGATGATCCTCTTGATATTCTTGTTAGCTGCTTCTATGGCGCCATTCATCTTGGGCCGGTATGGTGAAGAGTTGTGGTGCTCGATCTTAAATTCTTTGCACAACTCCGTCATCATAGTGTTGTTGAGGTTACTGGCATTGTCAGTGATGATCTTGCTAGGTATCCCATAGCGGCTGATTATCTCTTTCTTAATAAACCGGGTAACCACCTGTCGAGTGACATTAGCATATGAAGCAGCCGCGACCCACTTCGTGAAGTAATCAATAGCGACTAGGATGAACCGATGTCCATTGGAAGCTTTGGGTTCTATCATCCCAATCATATTGATGCCCCACATAGAAAATAGCCATGGAGAAGTTAGAACATTCAACGGAGTCGATGGTACAAAGACCTTATCACCATATATCTGACACTTATGGCATCTTTTCACGAAGTTGTAGCAATCAACCTCCATTGTCGTCCAATAATAACCAGCCCGGAGAATCTTCTTGGCCATAGCAGGACCCTTCACATGTACACCCTCGCAGCCCTCGTGTATGGACCTTATGATTGTACTAGCTTCGTGTCTATCCACACATCTGAGCAGTACGGAATCATAATTCCTCTTGTATAGTACATCACCGTTTATGAAGAACTTGGAAGAGAGTCTTCTTAGAGCTTTCTTATGGGTAATGGATATACCCTTGGGATATTGTTGTTTCTCCAGAAACGTCTTTATTTCGTAGAACCAAGGCTTATCGTCAGAATCGGCCTCAATTGCTATGCAATGTGCTGGTTCATCTAAGTGGTCAATTTGGATGGATGGTGCTTCATTCTTCCATTTGACTTTGAACACAGATGCTAGCGTGGCTAGAGCGTCTGCTAACTGATTTTCTTCCCTGGGAATATGATGAAACGAGATTTCATCAAAATAGGGTATTAGTTTTCTGATGTGCTCTTTATAGGGTATCAACTTGCTATCCCGAGTCCCCCAATCGCCTTTCACCTGACTGATTACCAGAGCTGAATCACTGAATACCTCAAGGATTTTGATTCTCAAGTCGATTTCCTCCTCTAAACCGTAGATACATGCTTCATATTCTGCCATGTTGTTGGTGCAATCAAAACATAATCTAGCGGTGAAGGGGATATGGAAACCAGTTGGAGAAGTGATAACAACACTTATACCATGACCTCGGGCATTGGAAGCACCGTTGAACACGAGCGTCCATCGCGATCCTGGTTCGGGGCCTTCCTCAAGGCTTACCTCGAAGCCTGGCATAGTAAAATCTCTGATAAACATGATGTCCTCATCTGGGAAGTCAAACCTCAACGGTTAGTAGCCTTCGACAGGCAAGTGAGCGAGATAGTCATACATAACACTCCCTTTTATTGCTTTCTGGATCACGTACTGTATATCATACTCGGTTAGCAGCATTTGCCACCCGGCAATTCTACCAGTAACAGTAGGCTTTTCAAATATATACTTTATCGGATCCATCTTGGATATCAATAAAGTAGTGTGGCAAATCATATATTATCTCAGGCGTCGAGCATCCCAAGTCAAAGCACAACAAGTCTTCTCTAAAAGTGAGTATCGGGTCTCACATTTGGTGAACTTCTTGCTGAGATAGTAGATAACATATTCTTTCTTACCTGTGTCGTCGTGTTGACCCAAAACACAACCCATGGATTCATCCAACACTATGAGATACATAATTAGCGGCCTACCCGGAACCGGTGGTACCAGGATTGGTGGTTCTTGCAAGTATTTTTTTTATTTTATCGAATGCCCCTTGGCAATCATCGTTCCACACAATCGATTGGTTCTTTCTCAACAATTTGAAAATTGGTTCGCAGGTAGCTGTTAGGTGAGATATGAATCAGAAGATGTAATTAAGCCGCCCAAGGAAGCCTCAGACTTCTTTTTCTGTTCGGTGAGCTGGCATGTCTTGGATGGCTCGAACGTTGTCGGGGTCCACCTCAATACCCTTCTGACTGACTATGAAACCCAAAAGTTTACCTGATCGAACTCCAAAAGTACACTTAGCCGGATTCAGATGCAGTTTAAACTTTTGGAGTCTGACAAACAACTTTCTCAGATTAACCAGGTGATCTTCCTCAGTTTTGGATTTGGCAATCATGTTGTCCATATAAACCTCGATCTCTTCATGAATCATGTCGTGAAAGAGTGTTACCATGGCGCGTCGATATGTTGCCCCTGCATTCTTCAAGCCGAACGACATGACTTTGTAGCAGTAAGTTCCCCAAGGTGTGATAAAGGTTGTCTTCTCCATATCGTCTGGTGACATCATTATCTGATTGTACTCGGAGAACCCATCCATGAAAGAAAGGATGGAGAACTGAGTTGCGTTGTCGACCAAAACGTCAATATGAGGCAAAGGGAAGCCATCCTTTGGGCTGACTCTATTGAGGTCTCGATAGTCTACACACATTCTGACTTTACCATCTTTCTTAGGATTTGGAACGATATTAGCAACCCACTACGGATACTCAGAAACGGCTAAGAAGCCAGCATCTAGTTGCTTTTTAACCTCTTCCTTGATCTTGAGCGCCATATTGGGTCTGGTCCTTCTGAGCTTCTGCTTGACTGGAGGACATTCGGGCTTGAGCGATAGGTGATTCTCAACAATGCTGGTGTCTAACCCTGGCATATCTTAATATGACCAAGCGAAGACGTCGACATATTCACGCAACAAATCTACCAACTCGGAGTGTACATGCTTGGTGAGAGATGCCCCAACTTTTACCTCTTTTTTGTCAGTTTCAAAACCCAAGTTAATGACATCCACTGGTTCTTTGTATGGATGAATTTCTTTCTCTTCGTGCTCAAGGAGTCGTGTTAGTTCATTTGGTAATTCGCAATCTTCCTCACTGTCGTCTTCAGCTTGGTTGATAGGAAGTCCGGAATCACAGTTGATTTTATCCTTGTCGTAATCAATGGTTTTATTTTCTCTGCATATGATGAGCTTATTTTAGTATGCTTCTTTTTTTTTGAGAAAAAGTGGAAAAAAGAAAAAGAAATCTTTTGCCATTTCGTTGTTTTTTAGTGAAAACGGAAAATAACTGAAAGAAAAAGGGACACACGTTTCGTATGCAAAAAGTACTTTTATTTATTCATATAGTACTTTTAAACATGGGGGCCCTTACAAGATATCCTCTCGCCTCGGGAAGGGACGAGGGACGGAGAAAACAAAATGCATTACGTTTTTTCCGAGTACACCATAGGTATCACGGTGGCCGTCCAGTTGGGATGCTTGAATCCTGGTGGACATCTGCGAACGAGGCTGAATGCCCCTGGCTTTTTACCACTGGACTCTCCAATGACCGCCACGGTATGCTCACTTTGATAGTCGGCGCTGCTGAACTTGACCAGGTTGAATTGATTTTTCTTCGGACTCACCTTGCATGTTGCCGGGTAATAACTGATACCAAACTTGTCACGCTTTTCTGCCACATTGACGACCTTGCCCCAACTGGGAAGCGGGCATTTCTCCAATGTCTGCTTGGCACTCTTCGCTGAGGATAGGATGGTAGCGGATGATTAATTGTTGTTGGCGGAGGCGGAACTGACATCTTCAAATTCTAGACAGTGGAGCGGAACCTCGATGACCCCCTTATCTGTTTCAACATATTTGAAGGAGGAGAGTTCACTGACCAACAAATCTTCTTCCCCACACACAATTACCAGTTTGTCATCTATCAAATATTTCAGCTTCTGGTGCAACATAGAGGTGACTGCCCCAGCGGCATGAATCCATGGTCGGCCCAACAAACAACTGTAGGTTGGGCTGATGTCCATGACCTGGAAAGTGATATCGAACTGGTGTGGTCCAACACAGATAGGAAAATCGACCTCCCCAATTACCTGCCTTTGGGAACCGTCGAAAGCTCTGACAATCAATGCACTGGTTCACATTTCAGCCCCCCTGAACTGTAACTGGCTTAAAGTAGATTTTGGCAGTACATTAAGCGAGGACCCAGTATCAACAAGGACTCGTGATAAGAGAGAGTCAGTACATGAGACCGAAATATGCAGTGCTTTATTATCGGTCTTTCCCTTAGGAGGTAACTCTGCTTCATTGAATCCCAGATACCTACTGGCGGTGATGTTAGCAACCACGTCGTCAAATTGGTCGACCGTGATATCTTGCATCACGTGAGCGGTATTTAAAACTTTCAGCAATGCTTTGCGGTGAGCCTCAGAACTCAACAGCAAAGACAAAATTGATATTTTGGAAGGCGTTTGGTTCAACTGTTCGACAAGCTTGAAGTCACTCTTTTTGATTAGTTTGAGGAATTCCTGACTTTCCTCAACGGTGATACTCTTCTTGTGATCATTAGATTGTTCTTTCTCAACCATCAGCCCTTTACCCTTGGGTGCTTCGTCCTCGGCAGCTTTATGATTGTCAATAACTTTCGTCAATACCGGAGCAGTCGTCATGGTCGGAGTGGCGAGTATAGTTGCCCCAGCCTGCGGAGTTGGCGTAGGAGTTTCCTTCTCTTTAGGCGAGATAACTATGGGTGTTGGAGACACCCTAGGAGTGTATTTAGGAGCGAATACACGGTCACTTCGAGTCATGCCTCCCGCTCCAGCGATGTTGACGATCTCTGTATCGGGAATGCAGATTTCTTTCCCTCCCAAATACACTGTGGTCTCATAATTCCAAGGCACTGCCTTGGTATTTTGATACGGAAACGGAGTTGGAACACGGAAATGAATTGGCTGAATCCTCTTGGGAGGAGCTTCAACCTTCTTCTTCCTATATACAATTGTTATCGGTTCAATCACTGCCACCTCTTCTGCTGCTTTGGACTTGGAAAACCGTACTAACCCTTGATTCATCAATTCTTGCACACATTCTCTCAATTGCTTGCAACCATCCGAATCAGACTCGCACACTGAGCAATCATTATGCACTCCTTCTAGAAACCCAAACTTTTCAAGTTTTCTCAACACAACGGATAACGGAGTTTTCAACTCATCGACCCACTTCACAGGTTCTGCGGATTCTTCTTCAATGACGACACTGACTGTGGGACCATCATGATTAGGTAGGGGGTTCGTCTTTACGTTTGGATTTTCCTCCGAGATGGTCAAGATCTTCCTATCAATCAAGTCTTGTATTTTCTTCTTTAAAGGCCAGTAGTCTTCGGTGGAATGTCCCACGTGGCCGACGTGGTAGGCGCATGAGGCGTTGGGGTTATGTTTATAATGGTAAGGCGGCACGGCCTGAGGGATTTCTTTGGGCACGATGGCCCCCACATGGACCAAATATGGCACCAAGTCAGTATATGGTACTGGGATCTTGTTGTACTGAGCGCGTATGCCATAGTTTCCTCTGTTATTCATCCCCTAATTCTGCCCTCTATTGTCACGGTTGTATTGTTGATTCTGATCTTTCTGAGTATGAGCTGATTGTTGATTGCTTCTCTGTGGTTGATACTGGAAAGGCGGTTATTGGTATTAAGTTGCGGGAATGTACGAGTATGGACAGTACGGCATAGGGGCCATCGGAACTTGATATCGGGGGCGAGCCTTCGCCATTACAGCGTTTGCCTCCCCCTCCTTCTTTTTAGCGAAGCCCCTATACGGCCTCTTTTTGATTGTCTGCTATGTGGTCGTGTCTGTTATTTTCCCAGATTTCAGCCCATTCTCAACATGTTCCCCAATAGTAACTGTAAGACCCCAATTTTGGCCCTAAGATCCCTCATGGCCCATATCATATCATACCATGGCCTCAAGGATCATTGCATGCCCTAGCTTCCCTCCTAGTGGGTGGTTTGCCTTGTGAGTGTGGTTCTTGATCACCAAGCATGTCTTGCATTTGTATATCTTTACTTTTCATTTGTTTACTAACCAAAAAGTACAAAAATATTGTCAGTCTAACCTTGTTGCTTGCAGTTGAAGCAATCATCAGCAATTAGGTCAAAATCAGTCAAAGTCAGTCATTGCAGTGGATGGTGGCCATTCTTGTAGAATTTGGGCACCATGATCAATAATCAAGAGTTCATACATCTTATGACATCATTTGGAATCAAGTTCTCAAGGAATTAGGGTTTGGAATTCATCAGAAGGTGCTTCAATCAGGCAAAACCCTAGAAAGTCAAACTTGGTCAACTGTCCATTTAATCAGTGATTTGATGATGGGAATTGGTTTCAAGGAGCTCATTCATGCTTATACAAGCTTCATATATCATGTCAAGCATCCACAATGAAGAAAATAAAGTCAGACAAGAAATTTCCAGAAATAGAAAGTTGACCTGTAATTCAAATTTGCCAAAAATGGAAACTTCTTGATCTTAATCTTGCATCATGATACAAGCTCCAAATGAATTTTTGCCCAACATGAAAGTTGAAGATCTTGTTCTCCCATTTCCAAAAAGTCCAAGAACACTCAATTCCCATGTATGGTTGGCAAGATATGATCAATTCAATCTCAAAAATTTGTGAACTTCAAAAGGCCATATCTCTCAAACCATTTGGCCAATTTTGGTGGGGTTTTTTCCTACAAGTCCTATTTAATCCCCTCTTTCCAAAAATGCATTCATCATTCATCAAAACCACACCATGCAAAATGACATTTTTGGACTTGTCTTAATTAATTTCAAGTATGTTGAAAAATTGACTTTTTGATTTAGCCATTTTTAACACTTGTGGCCATTTGGAAATGTTTTGGGATGATATTTGAAGCTTGTCCAAGGCCCAAACTCGGGCAGACCACACCTCCATGTGCATATTGGTTCAAAATTAGCAAAATGAGCAAATTGAGTCATTTGAGATAATGGCAATTAGCATTTGCTTAGCAGACTTAAAACAGCAAATATATAGTGAATTTTCTGTCATTCTAAACCCTAGCAGCCCACATCTAATGCACAGAAAACTCTCTTTTCTCTAAAACCTCATTTTCACATCTTTGAATTTCTGACCAAAACTTCCAAAGGACTCGAGCTGGCTTTTGTGTTTTCATCACCTACCAACAATCTTGAGCTTGTTTGGAGCCCTATTTCCTAACTGTACCACCATTTTCATGCTGCTGCTACATGAAGCCACATCAATGGTGAATTTCAATTTGAGTGTTTCCAAGCTTCACTGAACTAAGCTTCTTCGAGCATTCATCATTTCCAACCATAAGGAGCACCTGTTTGAGCTTGTATCATCAAAACAACAACTGTCTCCTCCATTTCTTCCAAATCAAGTAAGGTTTTGAGTTCTATTATTCTCAAAATGTTGCCATGTTTTGTGTAGTCCTTGCCTTGCTGAATATTGTGAACCTTGAATCACTTGAAATGGTTGAGTTATGCATGAGAAATCTGGATTTTAATTTTTATGCTCAAACATGTTTTTGCTCGATTCACACTGTTTGAAGCTGATTTTGTTAAAATGGATGTTGGATTATGGTTGTGCTTGGTTTGCTGAATCGATTGCCATGCTTGATTGCTGTTTCTGGGCATGTTTGTATTCCACGATTGTTGGAGATGATGAAGAATACTGTTACTGTTCAAAACCCTAATTATTTCCAGAACTGGATTTTTTCACGTATTGCCTGCGTTTTGTTACTGTTCTATTGGCATGGGCCAATCAGAACATTCTGTTCACTCGCCCCTGTACGCACCGTTTTGATTAGTGAGTGTGGTATTTACCATTGTGCCACCGGTCAACCACTTTGACCTAGTAAACCATGTTTGTTCTTGATGTTTATTCCAAATTGATGCTCATCTTACAAAATTCATAACATCATCATTTTAATTCCAAAATTCATGAAAATTTTTTCATCATGTTCATATGAATGTCTACTTTTTTATCATGATTTTTGCTGATTTTTTGGATGGCTGGATCTTTAATGGCATTAGGGTTTTGCTCATGTATGCATATTTTGTACCCTTTGCCAAATCATTTGTGAAATTGTGATGCATTATCCATTTGATCTGAAATTTTTTGTGCTTAATCTACACTCATCCATGGTGATTTTGATGTAGAGTTCATGATTTTATCTTATTTGGTTGCTGAGTTATGAATTTTTGAACTAGGGTGTGACAATTTGTGTCACACCAATGATATGTAATTTCATGTTTTTTGTTGACATGCTTCCTGACCTCCAATTGATGTGAAATTTTGCATGAACCTACTTGTATATGTCTAGTTTATGTGTGAATTTTCTTGGAATTAATTATGCCATTTCCTAATTGTTTGAGATTTTTCTCCCCTGCCTAGTCAAATGTTGACTTTGTGTGACACATCTTGCCATTCCATTTGTGAAATTCTCATACTTTATTGGATGATCATGAAATTTTACATGTGCATACTAGACATCTTAAGCTTTGCATTGGTGTTGATCCCATTCATTTCTCATATGTTATCACTGAGTTATAATTTTTTGAAGTTGATGCATGATTGGTTGACTTCTTTGTGCATGCTTGAAATTGTTTTGGCTTTCTGATTTTAATTGACCATCTTCCCATGATCCAATTGAGCTGAAATTTGATATGCATGTCATGTTATGGATTGTGATTGACCATGAATTATTTGATGATTTTTGGAATTGTTTATGATTGCTTTTGATTCAAGTCTTGCTGTTGACTTCTATGAGCTTTCATTTGCCATGCTTTGACTTCTTTTGCTTATGAAATGATGATGATGAATGATATGAATGTGGGACCAATTGAGTTTGCTTCTTGAATGTTTGAACTTGATTTTGGTTGACTATCCCTTGCTGTTTTGACCTTCTCATCTCATCTTGACCCTAGGCTTGTCCTAGTGGTCTTGTTGCTTATGTTTGAGTTCATGTTTTCAGGTTAAGCAACAAATGCTTCCAAGAGAACCATCCAATTTGATTAAGCTTGATTGTTTATCATGAGCTAACCTCTTTGTTTTGTAGGTGGCTTGACTCATATGATTTGAGTCTTGTGCTTTGCACATTCATCTGATTATGTTGACTGTTAATTCTATTCTCATTTTGCTTTGACTGTTGAACTGTGTACTGATTCTGTTTGACTATTTCAGGTACCATTAGTTGCTTAGTTCTTTGAACTTGCTTTGCTTTGCTTTATAGCAATTTGCATTGAGGTATAATCCCTTTTCTTCATGTAGTCTGGAAGACCTGGCCTGTTACTTGGCCAGGCAACTGTCTGAAGTCCTCCTTAAGAGGCAATGCTTGTGTGTGTTTATATTTGTCCCAAGCAGGAAAAGTCCTTCAAATAAGGCAATTGGTAGATCAAAGAGATAAGCAACCTATCTCCTACTATTCTGTGAGTCTTCTCCTTGCTCCCATTACATGGTTGTAGCATTGAGATCCAAACCCAAGATCAATTGAGTCAATAACTTGTGGAGAGAGTTCCTACTTTCTGAACTCCCACGCCTTCTGATATTCAATGCTCTCCCTGATCAGGGATAAGAGCAATGAGGCACACCCCTCATCTCCTTTCATCTGCTTCACCTTAGCCCCTCAATGGCAAGGTTAAGAGCACCTTTTACCCTATTCCAGTTGGCTTCAATGCCTAACCCTTTTATGCGCCTCCTTGTTTGGTTATAGTGTGTGCTGTTTGATTTCATTGATTGATCACTTGCTTCATATGCACATGTTTGCTTGTATGCTCTATGCTTATCATCATTAATTGCTCATCAATGCATAATCATCTCATTTGTCTTTGTGACTTATCATTGCTGTTTACCCATTGAGGACAATTGTAAGACCATCCATTGGCCATTGCTCCTATGATATGGAAGTGAGTATAAGACCATCACCTTGGCCACTCATCTTATCTTTGCTTGATGCATTTGATTGTATGTGAGGATGCAACTGTAAGTCCCTGCAAGTTGGCATTTGCTTTCCTATGATCACATGTTGTTTTGTTTGTTGTATGTGAGGATACAACTGTAAGTCCCTGCAAGTCGGCATTTGTATTCCTAGGACCATACTGTGGAGGTTAGGGTAAGCCCAGACAGATTGGCATCTGACATCCATGTTTTGTTTTTCTTTGTTTATGTGAGGATACAACTGTAAGTCCCTGCAAGTTGGCATTTGTATTCCTAGGACCATACTGTGGAGGTCAGAGTAAGCCCAGACAGATTGGCATCTGACATCCATGTTTTGGTTTTTCTTTGTTTGTATGTGAGGGTACAACTGTAAGTCCCTGCAAGTTGGCATTTGTATTCCTAGGATCATATGTTGGATATTGGTATAAGTCCAGACAGATTGGCATCCGGTATCCAAGTTTCTTTTTGTTTTAGGAGATTAGTGTAAGTCCATTGAGTGGCCTCTGATATCCCGTTCTGTTTTAGGAGATTGGTATAAGCCCAGTGATTGGCATCCGATATCCGCTTTTGTTGACTTTCTTGTTTGTTCGTTGTTATCCATTGCCCATTCCAAAGGACACACTTGAATCATCTTCTATATGATTTCAAGAGGTGAACCTTTTAAGAAGTTTTACAATCCATTTCCATCCATTCATCCTCATTATGTCCTAAACCTTTTCACACTTTGATTTCAAACTTGACATAGATATTGTGCAAACATCTTCATGTTTTCAAATTAAAAACCTGGACCCAAGTCCTTGACTTTTTCAAAACTCCATTTCGTAATACTTCTTTTGAATTAATCTTAAGTATACTTTGACCCCACTTTCATAATCACAATCAATTAACTTCACTCATTCACTTGTTTTGGCTCTGTCCATTGTTAATCTTTTCATGCATTAGCCATAGGTTTCAATTATCATTGTGGTTGATGTAAACCTCACCTTATCTTTAGTGAGTCGACAGTAAGACTTCCGTACTGAAAACAGGGTTAACCCCTCTAGTACGTCGAAGCTATCCTTGCATGGTGGATGTTGGTTTTGGTCGAGTGTTCTCCCATTGATAATGAAAAGCCTCAGTGCTTGTGTTTAAAATTGAATCCACCAACTTTTGGAAATCTTTTAGCCGAACTACGGCGTTTTGATCCTTACCTTTGATGGAAGGTACGTAGGCAGCGGGTTCATCCGTTCAAACCCAATAACTAAAAATTGTATATTCTTTTCTCATCATCCCAATCATGTTTGCACAATATTTATGTCATAACAAATAACAATCCTAATACAACAAGTGTGAAAAGGGCTCCCTAGGAGTACCTAGGACGTAGTGGGTGCCTAACACCTTCCCATTGCGTAATTTACCCCTTACCCAGACTCTCTGATCTTTTTATTAGTTTTCTACGTGTAAAACTTCTTAGGCTTTTGTTCGCTTTTTAGCCAGTCCTTTGGATAAATAAAAGTGCGGTGGCGACTCGAAATTTCATTGTATGCTTTGCTTATGGTTTAATCGATAAATCATATAGCGACGAATACACCGCTACAGAAAAGTGGCGACTCCGCTGGGGAAAAAACAGAATCCTTGGTGGTATTGCCTACTTTTCACCCTTGTTGTGCTATATTGTTATCTATTACATGACATGTTTTTGTACAATTTGGGATAACTGTATTGATTGTAATGTTTGAATTGCTTGATATACAATTGCTGTTTGCTTTGGTGATCTGTGAGATGAGTTCTATACCCGAACTCGAGTGCACTCTAGGATAGGAGAATGGCATAGTCTTGTTGACTGGTGTGGAGTATTCCTTAGCCAGTTGACTTGCGAGTCCATTCACTTGGTGGAGGTCATGTTGAACTAATAATGTCACACAAGTTATTTGTGGTTAGGCATTATTCTTTCAATCATGTTCCGCAGAAGCCAAGGACCTTAGTTTACCAAACCCATCTTGGCCTATTTTTAGGACCGTAGTGCGGAGGTCGTTCAGATGTCAGTTCTGATGTGATTGTCACGCGATACTACACTCATAAGAGTTTCTCTTGAGAATATTCTTGGAATACGAGTATTCGTTCCTCCGATAATATTCGAAAGATGGAACGATGATTATGGGAACCTCTGATAGAACATGTCTGGCAGGTTTAAACCCTAGTACACTCCCTTTGGTTGGTTCTTAACCGAGACTCCATGCTCGTGACTCTCAGCAAACCCGTGATTCGTGGTTGAGTCGTTCAAACATTGTTAATATCAATGGAACCCGGATCAGGTGTAAAACCTAAAATCCACCAAAGTGGCTGGTTGATATTAAGGATGTTCGAGCCGGTTCATGTACCGTTAATATCAATGGAACTTGGGTGTCGATAAGGTGAAAACCTAAATCCACCAAAATGGATGATTGATATTAGGGATACATAGAGCTTTCCCACGACCTTTGTTTGGTGTGACTTGCTTGATCCTTGAGTGTGATTGTTGCATTCATGCATTCATGCATTCGTCTGCATCCATATCATCTGATAAAAAGAAAATTTTCAAGGAACTCAAAGGAGTTTATTTGCAAAAAATTTCAAACATGCAAAAAACCGGGAAAATTTTTTCACCTGATATATCTGATGAGATATTCTCATGTATGATCAAAATGCTTAAATATTTCAAAGTTTGCAAATAAAACCCTCGAGTTCCTTTGATATAAAAACAAGCATATGCATAAACACTTCATGCATCATTTGCATAAGCAGGTGTTTTGTTCCGGTCTCCCGTCCAGTGGTCTGACCCTGCGATCTCCATTTATTTTGAAGACGCACTTCGCCGGTACTATACCAGAGCCAACTCTGCCAGATTGATGGACCGTCCTGAGCAAGAGAATTGTGAACTCAGAGAGATTTTTGCCAGACTTAGTACTGTTGATGGATTTATTCCTGGTTAACCAATCCCGGGCTGGCATTGTCTACTGGTTCTGGGGCATGCAATGAGCAAGGTTTGTTCACAAGTGGAGGATTCATCCATGCTGATCAACCTGCAGAAGAGGAAGCTGCTGCTATCATCGAAGAAGACGCAGAAGATTTGAACAATTTTGTCATTCCTGGTGGTGTCTGCCACAATTGGGTCGCTGTGGACGTTCCTACGGTCATCCATAGATCAGCGTGATTTGTTCACTTTGTTCAAAACCCTTCTCCCATGCCAAAAGGAGAAGTGATGACATTGTTGGCAGCATATATACAATGATGTTTTCATTCAATTAATGCATTGTTAAACATTTGTTTTTCCATTTGTTTTCACTTTTTGCTTTTGCATGAAATCGGTGATCACAAAAAACCCTAAAAAACAATAAAACAACATTTTTCATCTGCATAAATGATTTGCTTGTTTAAATATCAAAAGCTTTTCATTATCCAGAATCATTATGCAGGGATTTCTAAACCCATTGAACATAATGATCCAACGCCATCTCCCAATCTTGAATTCTTTGTATTTGAGGCAGAGGAAGATGATGTTGAAGGGGATTCCTGACGAGATTACCCGAGCACTTGAGCAATGAAAAGCAGATCATTCAACTGCATCTCAAGAACCCAGCAACAGTCAAACTGGGGCATTGCAAATGCAATCAAATCAAAAAAAAAAAAAAAAAAAAAGATGAAAAAATCAAAAAATCAGGAAAAATTTTTCAAAATTTTTTCCAAGGGAAAAAAGAAAGAGTATACCCTCAAGTCCCTAGTTGACTGATGCTGAATGGATTCAAAGTTGCTACGACCAATTGAATTTGATTGAAGAGAAGCGGTTAACTGCCATGTGCCATGGTCAGTTATATCAGCAAAGAATGAAGAAAGCATTCGACAAGAAGGTCAAGCCTCGTGTGTTCCGAGAAGGTGACCTTGTGCTCAAGAAAGTTTTGTCTTTCGCGCCCGATTCCAGGGGCAAGTGGACTCCAAACTACGAGGGTCCATATGTTGTTAAGAGAGCCTTTTCAGGCGGTGCTTTGATGCTTACAACAATGGATGGGGAGGATTTCACTCGTCCTGTGAATTCAGATGCAGTCAAGAAATACTTTGCCTAAAAAAAAAAGTATATGCAAATAAAAAAAAAATGAAAAAAACAGAATAGCTCGCTAAGTTGAAAACCCGAAAGGGCAGCTTAGGCAAAAATGAGCGTCTCGGTGGAGAACCCGCAAGGGTAATCCAGGCAAAAATTAGAGACTTGAAAAAAGATATATTTGCATCCCGCTAGATTGAGTACCTCACCCTGGGGCAATCTAGGCAAAAATTAGGGATTTGGCAAGTAACTGCATCCTGACAAGACTTTCTGGTTCCACAGTCGTCATTTCGTCAGAAGATTCTCGATTCGTCGTCAACTGAAGCTTCGGATACATCGAGATTCAAATTGGTAGAGAAAGGATCATTATGTTCAATGTAGCCCTCTTCCAATATATATCACTGATTTCAAACTTGTACGGATCTATGGAGTCTTGCCATTTGCAGGCTACCATTCCATCAAATCAATTTGAGCTTTTTATCCAATTATTTGCACTCTTATTTGTTTCAATCCAACAAATGTTTTGCATGTTTTAAATTGATAAAATGTCATTGTTTAAACAAATTTTTCAAAAAAAATATATATTGTTTTAAACAAAGTGAACATTCACAAGATTGAAAGGATACTCAAGAATATCTCAGTGCTCTCCCGAGGGTGGCATGATTTCCAACAGGTAAGACATTCGTTCATATTCCTGGTTTGGTTGTATCTTCTTTCTTCAGACCTTTGTTGGGGTTGTTCCTCAAACAGAGTTGATTGTTGGGGTTGTTCCTCAGTATAGTCGCAAGCAGAGTGTTGTTGAAGACTTCGTTTTCTCCAGCAGCATTTTTCCCAGCATGGGTGTTTTCTTGTGAAGTTTCGGCGGTTGATGGTTTGTCATCTTGGTGCCCCGTCACTTTCTCCAGTGGGTCGTATGCCCCAGACTTCATTTGTCTCCTCAGCACAGTCATGAGTAGAGCTGTTATTGATATCCCCATCGGATTTGCGAGCAGAGTTGTTGTCACTCTTCCCAGTGCAGTAGCCAGCGGATTTGTCTGTTTCCTCAGCACGATCGCTTTCTTTTTGAAAGACTCGGTAAGTCAGCGGTTTGATACCCGGTACTTTACCTTTTCCCCGGCGAAATCGTCTGCGGAATTGTTGCTATCTCTCCATCAGAGTTCTTTCTCCTCAGCAGAGCATGGATTTATTTTCCTACTCAGTGGATTGTTTGGGTTGATATCCCAGTTTTTCATCCATCTTTTCCTCAGCGTAGTCTGCAGAATGTTTGTTGTGGCAGTTTCTCCAGTTGAATACTCCTTCAATCCCCAGTATGGTCGGATGATGGCTCTAGCATCCCGAGAACGGATTGATTTCCTGACTGTTTGTGATCCCCAGTAGAGTGGCTTATATCGCAGAATCTACTTGTTGTGATCAGTTTGCTATATGTTCTCCCCAAGTGGAGTGGTTCGTTGCAGAATCTACTTGTTTGATCTGTCCTCCCTCAGTGGTTTGTTCCCCAAGAGAGTAACCGACAGTTTTCCCCAGTAGAGTTGCTTATACAGTTAGATTCTATTTGGATGATATCATTCTCCCTCAGTGGGTCGTTCCCTAGCGGAGTTATGTAGTTTTGCTTCTACATCAGTCTGTGCTTGTGCAATGCACCTTTTTTGTTTCTCAGTTGACACTGGGATCCCCTGCAGACACTTTGGGACTTCTCTTGTTCCCCTACAGATTTGTCTTGGTGGCTGTTTTGCCCGTTGTGACTTTCTGTACCCTGATTGGGTTGTTTCCTGATATCTCCGACCCTCTGCTTCTTTAGCAGTACCCGCAGATCTTTGCTTTACAGCATGAAGATCTCCGCAGATTGGCTTTCCAGCTGGTTGTTCCCCTGGAAGTATAATACCGGGCGTTTGATTCCCGAACCTGTTGTGTTAGAATTGTCTGTTTTGTCAGCATTCATCAAACATAAATCACGCATATTCATGCATATTCATAAACATTCAAGTATTCATGTTGCATTTCTTGCCATATATCTTTTGTTTGTCGTGTCTCCTGCTATGGTGATATAGATCTCTTTATAGATCTCCCCAAGCAGATGTCGGGTGTTTAAAATCTCTCCATATAGAGTCAGCCCCATAAGCAGAAAATGTTTGTCTTTCCTTCTGCAGTTCCCCACTGAGATATATCCTCGTGGATGACGGTTTCTTCCGTTTCCTCCCAACACATATATTGGGACGGATTTTCCTATTTGAGTTATATCCTCATTAGGACGTGTCTTGATTTAGTCTGTCTTTTCGGATTATTCCCGAATTGGCTATTTGTCAAATGTCTTGTGCTTCCCAGTGGGTTGTTCCCCAGCGGAACGTTTTGGGCCTCTACCCTCATACCGGTGGTTATAAGTCCTACTTTTCTCCTGGCTTTCTTGGTAGAATTTGTGGTTATGCACCTTTTATTCTCCAGCCAGAGTTGTTGGTTTTCTACCCTCATACCGGTAGTTGTAAATCCTATTTTCCTGCTCTCCAGCAGTTTGTGGTTTGTTATAAACCCTATCTTGGCGTCCCGTGCGGATTTGTGATTTGTTCTATCCCCACGTGGAGTTGTTGGTCTTCTACCCCGTATTCGGTAGATGTAAACCCTAATTTTGTGGTAATCTCCACCCCCTTTTGGCCTTCTGCCTACAAACCAGCAGTTGTAAGTCCTATCTTTGCGGTTTTTCTACAAACCGGTAGTTATAAACCCCGTTCTCTCCTTTGCAGAGTTAACTTTGTTGTTCATCCCAACCGATGACAATTTCTCTTGTGGTTATCTTCATCTAGTTTTTGATGTTGATTTTCCTTTGCTCGGATAAGTTGCTCAGATCAGCACTTATATCCCCAGCAAGTCTTTTGTGGATAATTGCCGTATACTAGCAATTTTATCCCCAGCGGGTCCTTTCACCTTTTGTCAGTGATTGTGTTCCCTGGATCATTGGTTTTCACCAGTGAATCCTCAGCAGATCGCCTTTCATTTACCCTTTTGTCGGTAATGTCTGTTGCTCCTTTTGATTGGTCATCATTATATACCTATTCTGGTATCCCGATGCCTTTCTTTTCGGATTTTATCCTATAAACAACCTACAACCCGGTTAAGGATAATCTTCCACGCGAGGTTATTATTCACGTTTTGACGGCTATGAATAATATATCTCATGCGCTCTTTAGTTGGAATCCTTTGTTGATTTTCCCCAGCTGAGCAAGATTCGCATTCCTTGTGGAATCGAATGTCCATCCTATAAACAAGTCTGCTGTTCTAGCTTTCTTCAGGGTGATGAGTGTTTTGGAACACAAACCAATTCACGTTTTCGGATCTTATCCTATAAACAACCTACAACCCGGTTCAGGATAATCTTCCTTTGTGAGTATTCTATCCACGTTCTGACGGTAATGGATATTATATCTCGTTCACTCTTGAGTCAATCTTTTGATTGTTTTCTCCGCAGAGTAAGATTCGTATTCCTTGTGGAATCGAATATCCATCCTATAAACAAGTCTGCTGTTCTAGCTTTCTTCAGGATGATGAGTGTTTTGGAACACAAACCAATTCACGATTTCGGATCTTATCCTATAAACAACCTACAACCCGGTTCAGGATAACTTTCCACGCGAGTACATTATCTACGTTTTGACGGCTATAGATAATATATCTCATGCACTCTTTTGTCGAACACTTTGTTTGTTTCCCCAACTGAGCAAGATTTGCATTCTTTACAGAATCAAATATCCATCCTATAAACAAGTTTGCTTTCGCTCTCTTCAGGATGATGAGTGTTTTGGAACACACACCAATTCACGTCTTTGGTCGGTCACCTGTTACATACCTACAACCCGGTATCCTTGGTGTTCCTTCCTGATGTTTGTTCCCCTTATACCTGGTAACACCTCGTTCTTTGGTGCTTCCTCAGTGAAGTTTTCCTTTTGCTTCTCCCCCAGGAGTCAGCTTGTGTCTTTCCAATGGATTTATTTTCCTTTGGAATTCTCTTTTTCCCCGGTGTGAGTCCTTCACTCCCCAGTGAGGTCTCCAGTCTGATTTCTGTTTCTCTAATCAGAGTCGTGTCTCGTTCACGCTGTGTCAGTTTTGTCTATCCCCAACAAGAGTCTTGTTAGAGTCTCTATTCCTGGTGAGTGTATTACTCCGATGGATCGTCTTTTCTTCTGTGTGAATCATATTCCCCACAGAATTTGTGTCTTTTGCATGCATACATTTGCATCATGAGGTCTCTTAGGGACCAAAATTTGTCTCATTACTGTTATTTAAGCCCATTCTACCGCGTCGAGACGAAGATTTCTAAACTTCACTTCTCCGACTAGAATGACCTTAAATAGGGGCATCTGTAAGACCCCAATTTTGGCCCTAAGATCCCTCATGGCCCATATCATATCATACCATGGCCTCAAGGATCATTGGATGCCCTAGCTTCCCTCCTAGTGGGTGGTTTGCCTTGTGAGTGTGGTTCTTGATCACCAAGCATGTCTTGCATTTGTATATCTTTGCTTTTCATTTGTTTACTAACCAAAAAGTACAAAAATATTGTCAGTCTAACCTTGTTGCTTGCAGTTGAAGCAATCATCAGCAATTAGGTCAAAATCAGTCAAAGTCAGTCATTGCAGTGGATGGTGGCCATTCTTGTAGAATTTGGGCACCATGATCAATAATCAAGAGTTCATACATCTTATGACATCATTTGGAATCAAGTTCTCAAGGAATTAGGGTTTGGAATTCATCAGAAGGTGCTTCAATCAGGCAAAACCCTAGAAAGTCAAACTTGGTCAACTGTCCATTTAATCAGTGATTTGATGATGGGAATTGGTTTCAAGGAGCTCATTCATGCTTATACAAGCTTCATATATCATGTCAAGCATCCACAATGAAGAAAATAAAGTCAGACAAGAAATTTCCAGAAATAGAAAGTTGACCTGTAATTCAAATTTGCCAAAAATGGAAACTTCTTGATCTTAATCTTGCATCATGATACAAGCTCCAAATGAATTTTTGCCCAACATGAAAGTTGAAGATCGTGTTCTC
Organism: Lathyrus oleraceus; assembly: GCF_024323335.1. Taxonomy (NCBI): domain Eukaryota; kingdom Viridiplantae; phylum Streptophyta; class Magnoliopsida; order Fabales; family Fabaceae; genus Lathyrus; species Lathyrus oleraceus. Next base: position 72,005,736 of record NC_066582.1, on the reverse strand, counting down.
CCATTTCCAAAAAGTCCAAGAACACTCAATTCCCATGTATGGTTGGCAAGATATGATCAATTCAATCTTAAAAATTTGTGAACTTCAAAAGGCCATATCTCTCAAACCATTTGGCCAATTTTGGTGGGGTTTTTTCCTACAAGTCCTATTTAATCCCCTCTTTCCAAAAATGCATTCATCATTCATCAAAACCACACCATGCAAAATGGCATTTTTGGACTTGTCTTAATTAATTTCAAGTATGTTGAAAAATTGACTTTTTGATTTAGCCATTTTTAACACTTGTGGCCATTTGGAAATGTTTTGGGATGATATTTGAAGCTTGTCCAAGGCCCAAACTCGGGCAGACCACACCTCCATGTGCATATTGGTTCAAAATTAGCAAAATGAGCAAATTGAGTCATTTGAGATAATGGCAATTAGCATTTGCTTAGCAGACTTAAAACTGCAAATATATAGTGAATTTTCTGTCATTCTAAACCCTAGCAGCCCACATCTAATGCACAGAAAACTCTCTTTTCTCTAAAACCTCATTTTCACATCTTTGAATTTCTGACCAAAACTTCCAAAGGACTCGAGCTGGCTTTTGTGTTTTCATCACCTACCAACAATCTTGAGCTTGTTTGGAGCCCTGTTTCCTAACTGTACCACCATTTTCATGCTGCTGCTACATGAAGCCACATCAATGGTGAATTTCAATTTGAGTGTTTCCAAGCTTCACTGAACTAAGCTTCTTCGAGCATTCATCATTTCCAACCATAAGGAGCACCTGTTTGAGCTTGTATCATCAAAACAACAACTGTCTCCTCCATTTCTTCCAAATCAAGTAAGGTTTCGAGTTCTATTATTCTCAAAATGTTGCCATGTTTTGTGTAGTCCTTGCCTTGCTAAATATTGTGAACCTTGAATCACTTGAAATGGTTGAGTTATGCATGAGAAATCTGGATTTTAATTTTTATGCTCAAACATGTTTTTGCTCGATTCACACTGTTTGAAGCTGATTTTGTTAAAATGGATGTTGGATTATGGTTGTGCTTGGTTTGCTGAATCGATTTCCATGCTTGATTGCTGTTTCTGGGCATGTTTGTATTCCACGATTGTTGGAGATGATGAAGAATACTGTTACTGTTCAAAACCCTAATTATTTCCAGAACGGATTTTTTCACGTATTGCCTGCGTTTTGTTACTGTTCTATTGGCATGGGCCAATCAGAACATTCCGTTCACTCGCCCCTGTACGCACCGTTTTGATTAGTGAGTGTGGTATTTACCATTGTGCCACCGGTCAACCACTTTGACCTAGTAAACCATGTTTGTTCTTGATGTTTATTCCAAATTGATGCTCATCTTACAAAATTCATAACATCATCATTTTAATTCCAAAATTCATGAAAATTTTTTCATCATGTTCATATGAATGTCTACTTTTTTATCATGATTTTTGCTGATTTTTTGGATGGCTGGATCTTTAATGGCATTAGGGTTTTGCTCATGTATGCATATTTTGTACCCTTTGCCAAATCATTTGTGAAATTGTGATGCATTATCCATTTGATCTGAAATTTTTTGTGCTTAATCTACACTCATCCATGGTGATTTTGATGTAGAGTTCATGATTTTATCTTATTTGGTTGCTGAGTTATGAATTTTTGAACTAGGGTGTGACAATTTGTGTCACACCAATGATATGTAATTTCATGTTTTTTGTTGACATGCTTCCTGACCTCCAATTGATGTGAAATTTTGCATGAACCTACTTGTATATGTCTAGTTTATGTGTGAATTTTCTTGGAATTAATTATGCCATTTCCTAATTGTTTGAGATTTTTCTCCCCTGCCTAGTCAAATGTTGACTTTGTGTGACACATCTTGCCATTCCATTTGTGAAATTCTCATACTTTATTGGATGATCATGAAATTTTACATGTGCATACTAGACATCTTAAGCTTTGCATTGGTGTTGATCCCATTCATTTCTCATATGTTATCACTGAGTTATAATTTTTTGAAGTTGATGCATGATTGGTTGACTTCTTTGTGCATGCTTGAAATTGTTTTGGCTTTCTGATTTTAATTGACCATCTTCCCATGATCCAATTGAGCTGAAATTTGATATGCATGTCATGTTATGGATTGTGATTGACCATGAATTATTTGATGATTTTTGGAATTGTTTATGATTGCTTTTGATTCAAGTCTTGCTGTTGACTTCTATGAGCTTTCATTTGCCATGCTTTGACTTCTTTTGCTTATGAAATGATGATGATGAATGATATGAATGTGGGACCAATTGAGTTTGCTTCTTGAATGTTTGAACTTGATTTTGGTTGACTATCCCTTGCTGTTTTGACCTTCTCATCTCATCTTGACCCTAGGCTTGTCCTAGTGGTCTTGTTGCTTATGTTTGAGTTCATGTTTTCAGGTTAAGCAACAAATGCTTCCAAGAGAACCATCCAATTTGATTAAGCTTGATTGTTTATCATGAGCTAACCTCTTTGTTTTGTAGGTGGCTTGACTCATATGATTTGAGTCTTGTGCTTTGCACATTCATCTGATTATGTTGACTGTTAATTCTATTCTCATTTTGCTTTGACTGTTGAACTGTGTACTGATTCTGTTTGACTATTTCAGGTACCATTAGTTGCTTAGTTCTTTGGACTTGCTTTGCTTTGCTTTATAGCAATTTGCATTGAGGTATAATCCCTTTTCTTCATGTAGTCTGGAAGACCTGGCCTGTTACTTGGCCAAGCAACTGTCTGAAGTCCTCCTTAAGAGGCAATGCTTGTGTGTGTTTATATTTGTCCCAAGCAGGAAAAGTCCTTCAAATAAGGCAATTGGTAGATCAAAGAGATAAGCAACCTATCTCCTACTATTCTGTGAGTCTTCTCCTTGCTCCCATTACATGGTTGTAGCATTGAGATCCAAACCCAAGATCAATTGAGTCAATAACTTGTGGAGAGAGTTCCTACTTTCTGAACTCCCACGCCTTCTGATATTCAATGCTCTCCCTGATCAGGGATAAGAGCAATGAGGCACACCCCTCATCTCCTTTCATATGCTTCACCTTAGCCCCTCAATGGCAAGGTTAAGAGCACCTTTTACCCTATTCCAGTTGGCTTCAATGCCTAACCCTTTTATGAGCCTCCTTGTTTGGTTATAGTGTGTGCTATTTGATTTCATTGATTGATCACTTGCTTCATATGCACATGTTTGCTTGTATGCTCTATGCTTATCATCATTAATTGCTCATCAATGCATAATCATCTCATTTGTCTTTGTGACTTATCATTGCTGTTTACCCATTGAGGACAATTGTAAGACCATCCATTGGCCATTGCTCCTATGATATGGAAGTGAGTATAAGACCATCACCTTGGCCACTCATCTTATCTTTGCTTGATGCATTTGATTGTATGTGAGGATGCAACTGTAAGTCCCTGCAAGTTGGCATTTGCTTTCCTATGATCACATGTTGTTTTGTTTGTTATATGTGAGGATACAACTGTAAGTCCCTGCAAGTCGGCATTTGTATTCCTAGGACCATACTGTGGAGGTTAGGGTAAGCCCAGACAGATTGGCATCTGACATCCATGTTTTGTTTTTCTTTGTTTATGTGAGGATACAACTGTAAGTCCCTGCAAGTTGGCATTTGTATTCCTAGGACCATACTGTGGAGGTCAGAGTAAGCCCAGACAGATTGGCATCTGACATCCATGTTTTGGTTTTTCTTTGTTTGTATGTGAGGGTACAACTGTAAGTCCCTGCAAGTTGGCATTTGTATTCCTAGGATCATATGTTGGATATTGGTATAAGTCCAGACAGATTGGCATCCGGTATCCAAGTTTCTTTTTGTTTTAGGAGATTAGTGTAAGTCCATTGAGTGGCCTCTGATATCCCGTTCTGTTTTAGGAGATTGGTATAAGCCCAGTGATTGGCATCCGATATCCGCTTTTGTTGACTTTCTTGTTTGTTCGTTGTTATCCATTGCCCATTCCAAAGGACACACTTGAATCATCTTCTATATGATTTCAAGAGGTGAACCTTTTAAGAAGTTTTACAATCCATTTCCATCCATTCATCCTCATTATGTCCTAAACCTTTTCACACTTTGATTTCAAACTTGACATAGATATTGTGCAAACATCTTCATGTTTTCAAATTAAAAACCTGGACCCAAGTCCTTGACTTTTTCAAAACTCCATTTCGTAATACTTCTTTTGAATTAATCTTAAGTATACTTTGACCCCACTTTCATAATCACAATCAATTAACTTCACTCATTCACTTGTTTTGGCTCTGTCCATTGTTAATCTTTTCATGCATTAGCCATAGGTTTCAATTATCATTGTGGTTGATGTAAACCTCACCTTATCTTTAGTGAGTCGACAGTAAGACTTCCGTACTGAAAACAGGGTTAACCCCTCTAGTACGTCGAAGCTATCCTTGCATGGTGGATGTTGGTTTTGGTCGAGTGTTCTCCCATTGATAATGAAAAGCCTCAGTGCTTGTGTTTAAAATTGAATCCACCAACTTTTGGAAATCTTTTAGCCGAACTACGGCGTTTTGATCCTTACCTTTGATGGAAGGTACGTAGGCAGCGGGTTCATCCGTTCAAACCCAATAACTAAAAATTGTATATTCTTTTCTCATCATCCCAATCATGTTTGCACAATATTTATGTCATAACAAATAACAATCCTAATACAACAAGTGTGAAAAGGGCTCCCTAGGAGTACCTAGGACGTAGTGGGTGCCTAACACCTTCCCATTGCGTAATTTACCCCTTACCCAGACTCTCTGATCTTTTTATTAGTTTTCTACGTGTAAAACTTCTTAGGCTTTTGTTCGCTTTTTAGCCAGTCCTTTGGATAAATAAAAGTGCGGTGGCGACTCGAAATTTCATTGTATGCTTTGCTTATGGTTTAATCGATAAATCATATAGCGACGAATACACCGCTACAGTAACCATGTCGGCGAAATTTGTTGATGAACAGCCAATCATTTTTTCAAAATACAGCCCTTGCAGCGTACCCATGAAGATGTCGACCAACTCATTGTCAGATAGTGCTAGTCGAACCCTAGACGCCATTTTGTGCCAACTTTGAGCATACTCCTTGAAGGTTTCATTAGATCTTTGCGACTGGTTCTATAATTGAAGCCTTGTTGGAGCCATGTCAAGGTTGTACTTGTATTGTTTCAAGAATGCCTCGGAGAGGTCCCTCCATGACCGAATCTTTGAGCGCTCCAAACTCATGTACCAATCCAAAGAAGCCCCAGTCAGGCTATCTTGGAAGCAATGAATTAGGAGGTTATCGTTATCAATGTGCGAAGCCATCTTCCTGCAGTACATAGTGAGATGACTGCGGGGACAACTAAGGCCTTTGTACTTGGGAAGGTCCGGCACCTTGAATTTTTGGGGCAACACCACGTTCGGGACCAAGCAGAGGTCTCGAGCGTCTATTCCGAAAGAAGAGAAGCCCTCAATGGCCCTTATTCTGTCGTCCAAGAGCTGGTAATCCGCAGGTCTAGCTAGATTAACATCGGGAGGAGCAACTTGGCTGGACGGCCGAGAGGCTTCGGGAGCGATTGGTGCGGGCATGTTCGGGTTGAACCACATTGGCGGGTAGGAGAAACCTGGTGGCACGGTCTGAGTGGTAGTAGCACGCTAAAAGTATTGCATTCCGGGTTAAGCATTGGGGGCCTGAGGTCCCCCTGTCTGCATGTACTGGGATGCAAGATTCATTATCATGGGCACAAAGTTTGCCCTAGGGTAGCCAAAAAGGACGGTCGGGATCTGACCGATGCTCGCAGCTTGAGCAGTCTAACTAGGAAGTTGAAAATGGAGGCGCGGTCCTTGGTAGTCTTCTTCATCGTTATGGAGGTCGTCAGGGACCTGACCCTGGTTGTCATCCGGATCAGCAGCATTAACTGGGGTAGTTTGGAGAGTGGGGAGAACCCAAGGGAAACCAGCGTTTCCAGCAGCAGCAGCAAGAGTCGAGTGAGGGAAGAAAGCTCCCCCACTAGCGAGGCTAGCAGCAAGGTGTGGGGGCATTCCCCATGGATAGGAAGCAACAAGCCTAGCAGGGTCTGTGCGGACCACCTGACGGTTCCCAGAGTTAGACATCACAGTTTCCGCCGGAGGGTCGACGGTAGTGTCAGCAACGGTATCAGGGATTGTCACCCCAGCAGCACGAGTGACGTTGGTAGCAGCAGAGGCAAGGTTCCTCTGATATTGGAGGAGCTCGATGATGGTCTCCATGTTGCCCCTGAACAAGTTCATCTCTCCTTGCACCTGGGCAAGGGATTCACGGACATCAACGTTATCGGCTTCGTATTCGGCCATGATTTTGGATTTGTTGGATTGTGTGTAGTACGGATGACGAGTCTTCGTTGTTGCTTGCTATAGCAAAACAGAGAGTGTAAGCATTTTTTTTCTGACAGCTTTTGGCAGGTATTTGCATGGATGCATGTATGTAGGCAAAAAGATTTGATATGTGCATTCAACATTATCATTACTATTTTTTTTGTAAAGACAAAATTCCAAGGAATCCTCGAGTTTATTTAACACAAGAAATTATGAAGCAAATAAAGAGAGATAGTTTATGAAGCCAATAATCGAGAAACTCTTTTATTCCATGTCAATAAAGTAGATTACAAATACATCAAGGAAATGTCCATCGGCTACAAGAAGATCACATTAGTCCTATCAGACCTCAATCTAATGAATTACAAGCGACTAGAAACAATTAGATAACAACTTCTCGTTGTAAGCTTGCGATTTGGGAGACAGGCAGGCGCCCCACTTTATCAATCGTTAGATTCAAATTGCACTAAAGTCTATGAATGAAGGTGAATATGATGAGCGTTGGGTCATACGTCCCATATCCAAAGATACTCAGAATGGGGGTAGGAATACTCTAGATCCACTCCTTCTCCATTACTTAAGGCTCGTATTGTACAACTTGATTCATGATTGATAAGTTGTTGACGTTGTCCTTGCTTTTGTTGTTTTTTCTTTGTGAAGATAGACTTGTCAATTGTATGATTAGAATTGTGCTAAAGTCTATGATTAGAGGTGAATATGATGAGCGCTGGATCATACGTCCCATGCCCAAAGATACTCAGAATGGGGGTAGGAATACTCCAGTCCCACTCATTCTCTATTGCTTAAGGCTCGTGTCATACTCTTCTAACTTTGATTTAACAAGTGTTAAAGACACCACCTTTGATATGCTTGAATAATCCACTGCTTGATATAACTGAGGATGCCTTGATTGAAGATCTTGACTTGAGGCCTTGAGCTCCACAGCTTGAAAGAAAAGTCTTACTAAGTGACCAAGGGTCTTTTGGTCACTTAATTAGACTGGGGGATTCTACAAGTTCAAAGGATTTAATTAATCAAAATTGCTTTTGATCAATTTAATCGGGGGTTTGGTTTTAGTTTTGAAGGGAACTAATTTTGGATCTAGTTGAAATTAGTACTTGTTAGAAACTATCTTAAGGGATCATGCATTAGAAATTGATTGAATATTCTAAGTTAGATTAGAAATTCCAAGGGAGCATATCAAAGTTGATAAAAATCATGATTAAAATTCTATGTTAAATCCTAGGAATTGATTGACTTCTAATCCTAAGGGGAGCATGCAATTTTAACACAAAAATAACAAAATGAGCCAAAAAGGGAAAAATAGTCATTTCCTAAAATATGTCCAAATTTACTCATGATCTAAAACTGATTCTACCCTAATGTTGAAGGGTATGATTCTAAATTTAATCAAGTGTTAATTGTTTTTTCCTTTTAGAATCTAATCAAACATCCTAATTATAATTCTAATTGAATCTCAAAAGCCCAATTAAAATCCTAATTTCCTAATTAAGATCTTAATATGCTAAAAAATCAATATTAATCCTAATTAAAATCTATCTAATATTGTCCTAATTAATCTAAAATTCTAAGTCCTAATTAAAATCTAAATCCCTAATTCCAATTATTCTTAATTACACTAATAAACCTAATTGACCAAACATTCATCCATCTCTAATGACTAAATGCCACAAACATACCCAACACTAAGAATGGGCCCAAAACAGGTATAAGCCCACATGCTACACTGACCACACAGGGAGGTGCAAGGAGTAGAAATTCCCTTGGGCCTCTATTGTTTGAAGCCCAGCCAAAAAGAGCCAAAAAACACAAGAATAGGATTTTGTAAGCAATGCTCGTGCCTCACAGACGGGGGGTGTAAAACCTGGAGTAGTATCCATGCAGTGGGCCTTAGGCCCAATATCCTCTCAACTAAGAAACCAAAAACAAAATGCAAAAAAGGGGGGTGTATGTGGAACATTGGGGTATGAAAAATAAATCAATGGGCTTGAAGTGTGTTGAGCCCAACACCCCACTCTGTTGATTTATTCAAGTCAACAGATTTGAAATGGTTCCTTGCACGCTCACTCTCCCTCCCTCAATCTCATCGTCATTGGTCGTGAGCCACCGCGCCAGTGAGTGTCGCCGGCGATGGTGGCGGCTAAAACCTAACCTCTAACCTCCATATTATGCACACCCGCGCGTTGATGAAGAAAATGGGATCCATTTGAGGGATTGGTTCCTGGATCAACTGAATTAAAAGGATTTTGGGAGGAACCCTAAGATTCTAAGCTCAAATTAAATGACAACCAGCAAGAATTGGTCCTTACTACCATGGGGGTTGGATTCTCCTCTTCATGTTGTACGCTCTGGTAATCATAAAGCAAGAAAAAGTGACTTACCGGAGAAGGAGACCAGAAAATTTCACAGGTGAGTTCTTGATCACTGCAACATGATTCGTTATCTTCTGTTCTTCTTCTATTCTTCTTCTTTTGGAACTTCTTTAAGCTAGTAGCGATGGAAGTGATGAGGTTCAGCTCAAGCAAATTAAAGCTTCAATGCGAAGCTTCAATGGCTTATGAAGATGAGAGATTTGAGTAAGGCGAGGGAGAGGTAGTTGCAGAAGTGAAAGTGAACTTGTGTGCAAAAATCCAAGGGTCCCCAAATGATGGTGATGAATGTGATTAAATAGGCCTTAGGTTTGGATTGAAATAGGTTTGGAATTAGGATTGGATTTAGTTAGGTTCAGGTTAGGAGTTAGTTGGACTCAACTCACTGAGTTAATTATGAAACTCAGTTAGTTAGAACCAACTCAGTTAGTTAAATTGGTTCAAGAGTGAAAGGACCTTTGACTGTATGTGTAGGTTAGTGTTTGAACTTAAAAGGCTTGAGCAATCTTAAATGAATTTGGGCTTGAGTTTTGTGTGTAACCTGTTATTGGCTTAGGCAAGGTGTAGCAAATACAGGTTAGTTCTGAACCAATAGCCTTGAGGTGTTTGTTCATGCTGTGACATTGTTCCCAATGCTAGGGCAAATTACTTTGCTTGAAGCTTAGTGCCATGGCTTTCTTGCAGCATAACCAAGTTGGTTCTTTCTCTTTGCACATGCTGCAACAATTTGGTAGGTTGATTGTTGTGCTGCAATTCTAGTGTGAGGCAGGAATGGAATGCATTGATTCAGCATGACAAGTCTTCTTTGTATTGAATCTTATGAGTCTTTTAGTTTTTCCAACTCCATGCTTGATTTTAATGTACCCTGGCTTGGCAAGTCTTCTTATGTTAGTCAAGTGCAGGTTCAGTTGACTGGTTTTTGCAGGTTTTGTCTGGTGGTTTGTCCATCTGTTATGCTGTCATGATTGAATGTTGACTGCTGCACTGTTAATGCAGGCTTGGCTTTGGTCATGGTTTATGCAGCATAACTAGGTTGGTTTCTTTCACATGCTGCAGGACATGTCTGGTTTTGGTTGAAGGATGTGGTAGTTCATTGGAATTTATATGCATTTGGTGTTGGTCTAAGTATGGTATTAGTTAGGTTAGATGTTGACTTGGTACAGGTTTCTTAAATGATGATAGGTCAGTGGTAGGTGTCGCTCCCCAGATTTCCCGAATCCAAGTACAAACGCGAAGAAGAGTGGCGCGGAAAAAAAGTAGAGTCGCCAGCTATGTACTTTTATCCCAAAAGGAGGGAAAGGTAGTACTGCATACCCAAGAGGGAACGAATAAAATAAAGTCTCGAACCAAAGAAAACTAAGTAAGGGGGTCGGTTACGTGAAGGGAAGGTTATCGCACCTCTTCACGTCTGTGGTACTCCACAGGATCCACGCTTGCTATTTATGTCTAAAGTGTGTGTATAAAAGTCCTATATGCGGTGCGAAAGAGAGAAAATCAAAGTAGGGAAAAGAAAGAGTTATTGCTCGCACAGGCCCTACCCTGCTGCATACGTATCTCAAGAAGGATTGAGAATCAGAGCACCGTAGCTCGGCTAACCTATTTTTGTTTGTTTTGTGTTTTTTAGATGAACGACGTTACTACGCAATCTACCGGATGCTCGACCTTTGGAGACTTACTCACCTGTAGTAGAAGGAGTTAACGTGTTCTTAAGAAAAGAAAATCAAAGAGTTTGTTTGTGTTTTAGGAATGCTCATGCAAAAAGGAAGTCCTAGACGAAGGAACCATGCTACCTTAATTGACATGCAGACGAGAGACTATACGAAGCCTAGCAGTCCTATGGGGAGACGATCACACCACACAAAAACATATAGCATAAAATAAACACACCAACAAGGGGGCTCAAACATACATGGGTAGAGCTTTAGTCAAGAGGGGTCATATCAACCTCGACAAACAAGCCATGGAAAGGTAATCAATTGGGCTCTTAACCACTGACATTAAACGTCAGGATGAGCAAATCAAAAGGGTAATGAGGATAAGACCTCATAGCTCTTAACCCTGGACAAGGTGAGTTCATGACAAAACGTGGGGGTTCAGAAAGATGAAACCCTCTCCACTGACTGACCGGACAAAAGATCTTGGGCTTTTGTTCTGAAGCATCGGCACGTAGTGCGAGCATAAAGAACGACACACTGAATAACGGGGGATTGATTACTAATCCCTTTTATCCGTCAATTGCCTCTTCATGGAGGTCTTTAGCACTGGTGCCTCCTCTTGGAGGTCTTTGGGCACAAAAGTAAACACACAAAAACATTGGCTCCTATCGAGGTCTTCCAGCTAAGAAAGCGGTAAAATGCGGGAAAGATGTAAAAGGGATCAAGAGATCTACCACACGGATAAAGATCCGAAGTAACAACAACTAAAGAAACAAGAAACCCGGAGGTCTCTCAAGCTAGCACCATCAAAGGAAGCAAGTCAGCAAAGTAATCAGAATAAATCTCCAAATGGTATCCCACAAATAAAGTGGAATACCAAGCAAGCTATCTCTTCAAGAGTCATGTGAGCCCTCACAAAAACTCAACAAACAAGTTAGAATAACAAGATGGGGTGCAATGAGTTGTACCAAACAAAAGAACCATAACAACAACAGCGTCAGGTAAACAGTGCACGGATGCAATAGAAAACATGTCACAACAAACACAAAACAGATTAGAGAGCAAACAGAAAAACCAACTACTGTCATGATCGCTACTGCTTCGCTTAGCGAAGACTTAGCGAAGCTTCGCTAGAGGTTCGCTTAGCTAAGTGGCAGCGAATGCTCGCCACAGATTCGCCTAGCGAGGTGCTAGCGAATGCCTACGGGTTCTAGGTTCTTCCTTGATAACAGTCCGATTTCAGAAATCCAAAAGTCTAATGATACCCAATCTCCCAAATTTCAGAAACAAAGTGATTAAACATTCAAGGCATTGTTCTACACATTCATGCACATCTAAACCCACATGCGAAACCTAATGATACCCACTCTCCCAAATTCAACCATAATGTCTCATACTTTAGAAATTTCAAATTGAAAGCATAAAGTAATGGAAATAGGGCAAACCTGATTGGAGAGATCGATTGAAATTGAAATGCACGGTTGGGTTTGCAAAGCAATATTAGGGTTTATGTGAGATGGAATTGATAAAGGTGATTTTGTGCAAGTGAATTTTTCAGTGTGTATGGAGGCTGCCCCCCGAAATTAGGGTTTTGCTCCAATGAATCTTTAGAATTTATACTCTGATTTTCGTGGCTTGGTGGGCTCAAATGAAGGCAATTCAAGTCCATGATTTTTTTGGTATATCAGTAAGCTCGCTAGGCGAGTGAGGTAGCGAAGGGTTTGCTAGGCGAGCACTCAGCGAGGTTCCAGCGAACCTCCCAGACTTGGGTAAAAACATAGCTAGCACTTACTCGCTAGGCGAGCATCCAGCGAGCAAGTTAGCGAGCAATTCGAGTAGCAACATCATCAAGGTTCGCTGGATCGAAGGAGGAAGCGTGGGCTTCTCCTAGCGAAGGATTGCTCGCCTAGCGAGCATGACAGTTCAAGAAGTTTCTTCTGGGCGCGGGTGACTCTGGTGGCTTATTTTAGGGCTCTCTAGGCGAACCATTCTCTCGCCTAGCGAGCATGACAGCTCAGGAACATCTTTCCAAATTTGGTAACCTGTGCACTGGACCTTTGTTCCTTCAAGATTAATGTTTTGAATGATGAATAGACCCCATTTGAACATGTTAGAAGTATCTAAAGTCATTCCCTACCCATTTGACCCTCAGTTGACCAACAGTTGACTTTTGGCTTCATAGTTGGATTTTTTGAACTGTACTGAGCCCATTAAGCTTTATCCTTTAAAGAAAACCTCTGAAAATGAAACCCTAGCTCCCAAGAGCTCTACACATCATCCATAAGACCTTCAAACCAAGAATGCATCTCAATCCTTGAGGAATCCTACTTTGACTGTTTTGATACCCAGATGAATACAAACTCCCTTGAGTGTTGAGAAAAACCCTAGTTGATGCACAATCTCCCTTGTGTTGACTGATCATTCAGATAGAACCCACAAAGTGACTTGGATGATATCCAAGCTTCTTGGAAGATAAACTCTTGGAGCTAATTCTGATTGACATGATGAAATGCAATATGAAATGTTAAATGTCCTAAAATGAATGCATGAATGAGGAGGGCAAATTTGAGGTGCTACAGCTGCCCCTATTCAATCAACTGTGAACCTGAATGGATGAAAGCAGCGGCTATCAGACTTTCAAGGTAAATAGGGATTGAATATCAAAATAACCGGAGAGTTTGCACTCTGTAGGTGATGAATCAAGGAAAGCGAGGCCATTCACCGATGGCGGCTTCAAAACAAATTTGATATTTAACGATATCAAAGAAAGCGAAGCCATTCACCGATGGCGGCTTCAAAACAAATTTGATATTTAACGATATCAAAGAAAGCGAGGCCATTTACTGATGGCGACTTCAAAACAGATTTGATATTTACCGATATCAAGGAAAGCGCTACAAGACCAGACATTTACCGATGACTGGGAAGGAACTCGATGTTTACCGACATCGAACAAAGATGTTTACAAGTGGAACAAGACCATACATTTACCGATGACTGGGAAGGAACTCGATGTTTACCGACATCGAACAAAGATGTTTACAAGTGGAACAAGACCAGACATTTACCGATGATTGGGAAGGAACTCGATGTTTACCGACATCGAACGAAGATGTTTACAAGTGAAACAAGACCAGACATTTATCGATGAATGGGAAGGAACTCGAGGTTTACCGACATCGAATAAAGATGTTTACAAGTGAAACAAGACCAGACATTTACCGATGATTGGGAAGGAACTCGATGTTTACCGACATCGAACAAAGATGTTTACAAGTGAAACAAGACCAGACATTTACTGATAACTGGGAAGGAACTCGATGTTTACCGACATCGAACAAAGATGTTTACAAGTGAAACAAGACCAGACATTTACCGATGACTGGGAAGGAACTCGATGTTTACCGACATCGAACAAAGATGTTTACAAGTGAAACAAGACCAGACATTTACGGGGATCAACACGACACTTACCAATATCGCAAGGATGATATTTACATATGTCAAAATACGACAGACACTTACTGGTGACTAAATCGGAAGAGAATCAAGCTTTCCTTTCACGGACTGGTGAGAAAATAAATCTCACCGGGATTATTGATTCTGAATGTTGCCAAGAGCAACCGCTGCAAATGTGCTACACTGATGTTGAAAAATGATCCGTCTCTTCCGGAGATATGATCCAATCTGGTTTAATACATGTATGCATATGTTTGAGTTTTCCATGGCGTAATGCTCCATACTGAATGGAAATGCTACGCGATTTGAGAATGCGAATGCAAATGATGATTACTACATGCAAGATGCAAAGGGAGGAAAACTCCTGCTGGGAAAGCAAATGATCACTTTACTGAGCACACAAATTCTGATTCGATCTTCCAACTCTGTGGGGACATACAACAATTCTGCTGAGGATAATTACGGATCTGACATTCTCGGAACGGTAGAGAAACCAACTCAACTAGGGAGTCACTTGTTGGGAAAACACCAACCTCTCGACCATGCTGGGGAAACAAATTCTGAGCTCGACTTAGATGACCCAACTTCTTACACGACTGGACAGTGTTGAAACAAACAGGGTCTTCCTTCGAACAAACTTTGGCTCATCTTCTTTAGCCATCAAACAAAGATAGTAACCTGCAAAACGGCAAGACATACATGCCCCAGGGGATCGTATGGACAAAATATACTCAAGTGTACTCAACATTCAAAATGATTTTCAGATGTTTTATCTTTCCGCACGTCATTGTCTAGCCTTCATGTTTTTTAGATGCAATGTTTATCAAAATTCGGACGTTTTTTGCAAACAAAACAGTAAAATAAAAAACAAGAGAGTAATTTGACTGAATAACGACTTTTATTGGTTGAAAATGGCCTATAAAGGCAAATACATCAGGAAGCAATTCCTAGGAAAAGGTAATTGCGCCAAAAGAGAAAATAAACTATCCTATTGGCAATGTGAACACGGCATTCCACTATTTTCCAATTCTGTTATGACTCATAGATCTTCAACTTCCCCCAAATTCTTTGCTTTCTGAGAAGAGTGATTGGACCGATCATATCCTTCAAGATGGTAGACACTGAAACGCGATGAAGTACAGGTAATTCAGACTGTAGTCTTCGCTTTAATCCCTCTTTTGCCTGGACCGCCTTTTCAGGTTTTCAATCCACCGGGATACCCATTTTTGCCTAAGCCGCCTTTGTAGGTTTTCGACTTACCGGGTGTACATATTATTTTTTATTTTTATTTTTTTTTATCCCTAACTTTTGCCCGAACCTTTTTCTTTTCTTT
Source organism: Lathyrus oleraceus (assembly GCF_024323335.1). Lineage (NCBI taxonomy): Eukaryota > Viridiplantae > Streptophyta > Magnoliopsida > Fabales > Fabaceae > Lathyrus > Lathyrus oleraceus. The sequence continues at coordinate 71,990,536 of NC_066582.1, read as the reverse complement.
TTCTCTTGGTTCGCCGGGATGCCCTTTTTTTTTGCCTGGACTTTCTTTCTTTGTCCAGCGGGTCAGTTTATGCAAAGTATTTTTTGACTACATCTGAATTCACAGGAGACGGAAAATCTTCACCATCCATAGTTGTAAGCATCAAGGCTCCACCAGAAAAGACCTTTTTAACAACATACGGACCTTCATAATTCGAAGTCCACTTGCCCCTGTTATCTGTACCGGGAGGAAGGATCCTCTTCAAAACTAAGTCACCTATCTGATAGCTTCGAGGACGCACTTTCTGATCAAAGGCCTTCTTCATCCTTCTCTGATATAGTTGTGCATGGCACACAGCTGCTAATCGCTTTTCCTCAATTAAATTTAACTCATCAAACCTGGCTTGAACCCACTCAGCCTCGTCAAGTTTTACATCCATCATTACCCTCAAAGAAGTGATTTCAACTTCTACTGGCAAGACTGCCTCCATGCCATACACAAGTGAAAACGGAGTTGCCCCGGTTGACGTACGCACTGAGGTACGATACCCGTGCAAAGCGAAAGGCAACATCTCATGCCAATCCTTGTACGTCACAACCATCTTTTGCACAATCTTCTTAATATTCTTGTTTGCCGCCTCTACAACACCATTCATCTTTGGTCTGTAAGGATAAGAATTGTGGTGTTCGATCTTAAAGTCTTTGCAAAGCTCTTTCATCATCTTGTTATTGAGATTCAAACCATTATCAGTGATGATTCTCTCAGGAACCCCATAACGACAGGTAATTTCTTTCTTAATGAATCGAGCAACCACTTGTCTGGTAACATTGGCATAGGAAGCTGCTTCCACCCACTTGGTAAAGTAATCAATCACGACTAGGATGAAGCGATGTCCATTAGAAGCAGTAGGTTCAATCTTTCCAATCATATCGATGCCCCACATCGCGAATGGCCAAGGAGAATTCATAATATTCAGAGGGTTTGGTGGTACATGCACTTTATCTGTATAGATCTGACATTTGTGGCACTTCCGAGCGTATTTGAAACAATCAGATTCCATGGTTATCCAGTAATAACCCACTCTTAACAATTTCTTGGCCATTGCATGACCACCAACATGGGTACCGAAAGATCCCTCGTGTACTTCCTGCATTAACATGTCTGCTTCGTGTCTAACCACGCATTTGAGCAGAACCATGTCAAAGTTCCTCTTGTACAACACATCATCCTTGTTCAAGTAAAAGCTTCCAGCTAGCCTTCTCAGTGTCTTCTTATCATTCTTTGACGGTCCTTCAGGATACTCTTGGCTTTTGAGGAAATTCTTAATATCATAAAACCATGGCTTCTCATCAATAACAGACTCGGCTGCAAACGCATACGCAAGCCTCTCGAGTCGATTCACAGCAACGTGTGGCACATGATTCTGCCAATGAACTTTAATCATGGAAGACAATGTGGCTAAGGCATCAGCCATTTGATTTTCATCTCGGGGTACATGATACAACTTTACTGTCTTGAAGAAAGTCAGGATCCTTCTGGTGTAATCTCTATAAGGAATCAAATGCGGCTGATGAGCATTCCAGTCTCCATTGAATTGGTTAATCACTAGAGCATAATCTCCATAAATGTCCATAGTTTTGATCCTTAGATCGATGGCTTCCTCAATCCCCATGATACAGGCCTCGTACTCAGCTTCGTTGTTGGTTACTTCAAAAGTAAATATGGCGGAAAAAGGTATGTGTGCACCTTTAGGGTTCATGAGTACTGCCCCAACACCATTTCCATTCATATTTACCGCCCCATCAAACATCAGTGTCCACTTGTCATCGGGATCCGGTCCTTCCTCGACAAGAGGCTCTTCACAATCTTTCATCTTTAAGTACATGATATCTTCATCGGGGAATTCAAACATCATCGGCTGATAGTCATCAATTGGTTGCTCAGCAAGGTAATCAGACAGAATACTACCCTTGATGGCCTTTTGCGACGTGTACTGGATATCATACTCTGTCAAAATCATCTGCCAACGAGCCACTCGTCCAGTAAGAGCCGGCTTTTCAAAGAATTACTTTACTGGGTCCATCTTAGAAATCAACAAGGTAGTATGGTTCAACATATACTGTCTTAGTCGGCGAGCAGCCCATGCCAAAGCGCAACAAGTTTTCTCGAGCAGCGAATATCTTGTTTCACAGTCGGTAAACTTTTTGCTAAGGTAGTATATTGCATGCTCTTTTCGACCAGACTCGTCATGCTGTCCCAATACACACCCCATCGAATTCTCTGTTACTGAAAGGTACATTATCAGAGGCCTCCTAGGAACCAGAGGTATAAGAATCGGAGGTTTCAGCAAATATTCTTTTATCTTATCAAAAGCTTTTTGACAACCATTGTTCCACCTGATTGCTTGATCTTTTCTTAGCAATTTAAATATTGGTTCGCACGTAGCTGTTAGGTGAGATATAAACCGTGCAATGTAGTTCAGCCTCCCCAAAAACCCACGAACCTACTTTTCCGTTCTTGGTTCAGGCATTTCTTGAATAGCTTTTACTTTCGCTAGATCAACCTCAATCCCTTTCTCACTGACAATGAAACCTAACAGCTTTCCAGATCTCACTCCAAATGTACACTTGTTTGGATTCAGCCTCAGTTTGAACTTTCTCAATCTTTCAAACAACTTTTGCAAGTTTACCAAGTGCTCCTCTTCTGTCTGAGACTTCGCAATTATGTCATCCACGTACACTTCAATTTCTTTGTGCATCATGTCATGAAAGAGAGTCGTCATAGCTCTTTGGTAGGTAGCACCGACGTTCTTCAACCCAAATGGCATTACCTTATAATAGAACGTGCCCCAAGGTGTAATGAATGTCATCTTCTCCATGTCTTCTGACGCCATCTTGATTTGATTATACCCGGAAAATCCATCCATAAACGAGAAAACCGAAGGCTGAGCAGTGTTATCGACCAATACATCAATGTGAGGTAATGGGAAGTCATCTTTCGGACTGGCTCTGTTTAAATTTCGGTAATCGACACACATCCTGACTTTACCATCCTTTTTCGGCACGGGTACGATGTTGGCCACCCAAGGGGGATAATTGGTAACTGCTAGAAAACCTGCATCCAATTGTTTCTGAACCTCCTCTTTGATCTTAACAGCCATATCAGGACTAGTTCTGCGAAGCTTCTGCTTTACCGAAGGACAATCTTCTCTGAGAGGTAGCCTGTGCACCACAATACCTGTATCCAAACCAGGCATATCTTGATACGACCATGCGAATACATCCACATATTCTTGCAGTATTTCAATCAGCCCTCTCTTGACCCTTTCCTCTAAAGCAGCCCCTATCTTGATCTCTTTCTTTGCGTCCTCAGTACCAAGGTTAATGACTTCTAACTCTTCCTGATGAGGTTTAATGACCCTTTCCTCTTGTTTCAATAGTCTGGCCAATTCTTTGGGGAGTTCACAATCTTCTTCACTCTCCTCTTCGGCTTGGTAAATGGGATTATCAAAGTCATACTGAGCCATAACAGAACTGTTTTTAATGGAATCCGCAAGATCAATTCTGCACGAATGGTGTTTTATGCTTTATTTTATAAAAGAGTTCAAGGAAGTCACAAAAAAAACATTGCCATTTTTATTGTTTTGAAAATGAAAGTAATAAAAACAGAAAGACAGTGAACAGAAATTTGATTGCAAAACGTCCTTTATTGATGATAATCATTGAAAGTTCAAAACATGATGTGGCCCTACAATGAACCACTACGCCTTGGGCAGAGCGTAGGGCTTTCATGCAAAATGAAAAACAGAAGAAAATTACTCTGTCTGAAGAGTAACTTGGACTATTTCTTCAGCAGTCCAGTTGTTGATCTTCTCCTCTGGAGCACACGGGCGCACCCAATTATCCATATCACAATCACTGTCACCATCTTCATTATTTATTGCAAAGACATCCCCGTGATTCATCAATCCAGCACTAGTGAAAGTAGACTACCCTTTCTGATTCTGGACACCCTGCTCTGAGGATTGAAAAGGCTGATAACCAATGCCACATGTCTTCTTTTACGGGCACATCAATCACTTTGCCCCAGCCTTCCGCGTTACCTGAATGAATGACCTCCAGAGCTTGTTTATAGGACGCAATCGAGGTACCTGGTTTCTTCTGTTCAACAAAAGCCATCTTCTCAATACTGACAGTCTCAAAAGCTTGACATAGAGTTTCATGAATTTCGCCATCCATCTCCACATATTTGAAGGAGGATAAATGGCTCACAAAGATGTCCTCTTCGCCACACACCGTCACAACTTGACCATCCCACACATATTTTATCTTTTGGTGGAGAGTCGAAGAAACTGCTCCGGCTCCATGTATCTAGGGACGCCCCAATAAACAACTATATGCTGGTTGAATATCCATCACATAGAAGACAATATTAAACACTTCCGGACCGATCTTCACAGGCAACGTGACTTCACCAAAAATTGATCGCTTGGATCCATCAAAAGCACAGACAACAAGATCACTTGGTGTGAGAACAACCCCTTCGGCATCAAGCTTACTTAGAGCCTTTTTGGGCAGCACATTCAAAGAAGAACCGGTATAAACCAAAACATGCGACAAAACGGCGCCTTTGCATTCCATCGTGATATGCAGAGCTCTATTGTGATTGCGACCCTCAGGTGTCAAGTCTAGATCCGTGAATCCCAAACCATGTATCGTGTTAACATTTGCAATAACACCTTCAAGCTGGTTAACAGAAATCTCTTGACGCACATAAGCCATGTTAATTCCTTAGGATTGGCATTAATTTTGTAAAACAAATAATGTAATCATCTCTGTTGTTTTAATATGTTGGGTTGAAGAAGTTCAACATCTGGACCAACATGTCATGTACGATGTCACGACATCATGCCTGTGACATCGTACATGTGTAGAAAACTGAATTAATTAATTCAGTATTTATTCTGGGATTAGTAAGGATATTTGGTGAATATCCTAACTCACATGTGGAGGTCTTGAAGACTCAATCAGAAGATATATAGGCTCAAAATATGGAGATATATATGGAGAGATTCTAGGATTGAAGACCTTGTTTGTAGCAGAATTTTTCTGCTGAAGTTGTAACAGCAAAGAACAAGTCTGCTGCGATTTCTGAAGGCCCAAATCCAGTTGGGTGATTAGGTTATAAATAGCACATTGTAACCTAGTTTTTGTAAGCCTCCTAGAATGAAAATTTATGGGTGTGTGTGAGGTAAACCTCCCAATCTGTGGAAAGGTTACCATGTGTTTCTCAGTGTTCAAAGCTGAGAGTATTTGTAACTCAAAGCCTGTAAGCAAGAGTGATTTTGTTCTTGAATGAAGCTGTGAAGCAAGTTCAAGGTGTGTAAACATTACATTGTATTTGTAGTGATAGGAATGGAAACTGGAGGTTTCTATCTAGGAGTTCCTAGGTATAGATTGCATTGGGTAGGGATTAAGTGAAGAGTTGTAAACGGGTGAGCTTAACTCTGAATTAATACTGCTAATAGTGGATCTTCTTCCTGGCTTGGTAGCCCCCAGATGTAGGTCATGTTGGACTGAACTGGGTTAACAATTTCCTGTGTTTGTTTTCCTTCTGCATGTGTTTCTATTACTGTCATAACTCAGCAGGTATTCCAGTCAGCTTATCAAGATGATAACAGACCTGGTATATAGCCTTATGTTTGAATGTCAATCAGAATGTTGTAACATTCATCAGTGACAGCGTATACTGAATGATAAGCAGGTTACTTTCAGTTCAGTATTTATTTAAGTCTGTTCTTTTCAAGGATAACAGACCTGGCTGAAGGATCATTGTGAAACTGTCAAACTGGATGTTTTGACAGTTGATACTGAAGGCTGATACTGAAGTAGAGACTAGTTGGTCTTTTACAGTACTGCAAACTTAGCACAGTACGTTTCCAGGAACATAACAGAATCAACATATGTTCTGGATGTCGAACTGAATGTTGTGACATTCATTCCCAACAGCAGGTGCTAAAGTGTAGGATGATTGGTTTTTCTGGTTCAGTATTTTTCTCAGGCTATTCTTCAGGGATTCAACAGCTTAGAGAAAAACCAGGAAATTAACTACTAACCTACAATTAATGAACCTAACAAATAGCCTAGTTGTTAGCAATCTAATAAGTGGAAATTAGATTAACGTGTTCAACCTTTAATTCAGGAAATACAAGTAAAAGACAAACACACTGGAACAATGTAACAGATGATGTCCAAAATCAATAGTAAGACATCATGCTGATAACTGTGTAAGAAAACAACAGAAGTGAGCGCTAGGATTGCTTTCTATTGAGTCTTTCTTCCTGATGCACAGAACCAGGTGTTCATACATTCTAGGGTGACATAGAATGAGATGTCGTGACATCTGTGAACGTGTGCATATTAGTACAGTGGTTAATAACTATCTTGCTGTATTAGTTACAAAGTTAGATCAGATGCCATGACTTGGAGTAGAACATCTGAATTCTGACTACACCAGAATTTCAATTGGTATCAGAGCAGGCATCCTGTTCTGATTCTGGATGAGATCCATGGGTGATACTTTCTGGTATCTTGCAAGAAGTTATGTTGGAACTAGTGGAAGGTTCTCTAATTTCCCTGAATGGTCCCTTGAAGTAGGTGGATGGACTGTTCATGACAGGAATAATGTGTACCTGTATCTGGAGGTTGGCAATTGGCCTTTGGATGGGACATCTGTGCCAGTATTGAATCACATTCAAACTTGGTATGGACTTGGAGGCTGATCTGGTGAAAAGTGTGTTCTTAGGTTGAGTTGTATTATGATGTCCGCTGCATAATACCTGGCAAAACTCAAACTCTGATGTAGTTTCCCCTCATGTGGATGAAAGGCTGCTGTATTCAAGATTTCATCATAACCTCTGAAGATGTCAAAGCTACTTGAGTCCCCTCAAGTCCACTCATCATGATGTTCTCACGTCAGGATGGTAAGAATCACCTGATCACTGATTCTTGTACACTCTTGGGTAGTGTATATGAAGACCTTGAAGTCTTTCAAGGAGGGTTGTTCCAAGGAGGTGGAACCAATGTTCTATGTGATGTTAGAACATGTTGTTCAACAAGTATGCAGCTGCTGGTTGAAGAACAGATGTTTTTAGGTGTCAAACAAAGGGATACTCTTGTTTGGAACCTACTCCTGACCTGGAAGAGGAGACATCTGTGTGGGCTAAGTTGACAAGGGTAGGGTCAACTGTGTGTATGCTCAAGAAGGTCACTTGTAGAAGTCTGATCTCTAGAAGTGGAGCTGGTTGAGATGTGACATTGTGCAATTTCCTGCTGGGTGTCTTACTCCTGTAGATTGATCAGGGTGGAATAGCTGTTCCCTGAAGTACTATGTTGTTTTGGAAGACAAGTCCCCTGAATGTTAGAAGTCAATATTGGGGTAACCTGATTGCTATATCATTTAAGAGGATTGGAACCATGAATTTGGTTATTCAAACACCACGTTCAGAAGTGGCAGTTCTTACAAGGAGTGAGAATATGAAGATTCAGAGGTTGGTTGAGGTAGTATGCTCTGGCAATGCATATCTACTATTGACTGGTGTTGTGTGTCTCACTAGTACTTACGGTCAGCTGGAGTCTGATTGGGGGAGTTAGTTGCCACTGGTAGGATAGTGCATGTCATGTTGAGACATTTGTGTACAATACATGGATATTGGTGTGGAGTTTCCATGATTGTTAATTTGAGGGGGAGTTTTGGTTAACCTCCTCAAGTTTGGTCAGCCTAGGGTCTGGTTAGCTGCTGACCTGTGTCACATGGGTTCTGGAGGGTGTGTGACACGTTTGCAAGGAAGAATTCATCTCTCTCTTTCCTAAGGGTGAATTTAATCTGAGAAGAGTTTCAAAACTGTTGAAGTGCTTGCAAGCAGAAGATGTTGACACTAGAAGAGTATTTTCAAAGTAGTCTTATGGTGGAAGTATCTGAAAGGAATATTGGGAAAGGATTTAAGATCAATGTCAACTTGTGCCAAGTACAAGTATATAATTGATTATCCTTGGAACTCAAGATAACTGATGTTCTTAAAGATGTTGGAACATCTCTTCTTCAAGACCCTGTGCAGAATCACAAGAAGGATAGTACATTGGTTGATGATCTATCTCTTTGGTGGCAGCAAAAGCATATGATCTCTGAAAAGGTTTCCTGGCAAGAAACATGTTCAGCCTTGGTATGTACAAGAAGAAGAAGACATCATAGTCTTGATGGTGGTTACTTGGATCAGTCTATTTCTGATCTAGGTAAGGAAGTGCATTAGCTTATGCACACTGTGGAGTCAAGAACAAGTGGCAGCAGTCTTGACATCATGGAAACAACCTTGCTTTAGGAAGTGGAATCCTTGGTATAGCTGAAGGGTTAGTTTCTAACTGGTCCTTCTGAAGACTCATGCATCAGAGTGCCTGATGTCTTTGGAGAAGAAGCAGGGATTCATCAAGGTGTGAGCTTGGATGACTTAACTGCAGACCTGCAGGATGGAGGTTGTTTGTTCAAACTTGGTCCCACAATCAAGTCTATGAGAACATTGAACTCTTGTTCTGTGAAGGGATGAAGTTCTTTCAAGTGGCAGAAGAAGGAGCTGAATTCAACAGCTAGATGTCAAAACACAATGCTGTGACATGTGGTTCAACATCAGATTCTTAGTTGGTGAAGTGGCACATCAACTTGAGATAGAAGGGTCTACAGGGTTGTAGATTGGATACTTCAAAAAGCTTGAAGTTCAAGTCTCACTTGGAAGGTCAGAATATCTTTGGGAGAAGTCTGATAAACTTGGGGAGGTCAAAAAGCAGCATTTGACCTTTTCATATGAGGATTCATGAAGGAGGTAATCAACCAGTGGCAATTGGTCTACCTCAGAAGTGAGTTCGAAGAATCAAGATAATCAACATATGGCAGCTGATTATTCTTGAGGAAAGTCTGAGACAAATTACTTTTGAGCAGAAACGTATTAAGTTGAAGACAAAAGGAGGTGTTTTCTATTCATCCCTTGGAGCTTGTGGTAGGAGTTCTGAGCGATCTATGGAAGATTATCTCTTGTAATGGGATGAAAATGTATATGTCCCAATGTATGTCTGGGTTCTTCTTGATCAACCCGGTGACTCAGTGATATCTGAAGACTATCAGATGTTGTGCCTTGTATTGTTGTGAAGGATGTCCCAGCTGATGTTAGAACGTCTTGTGAAGTGGTCTTCTGTTCTGGTTAGAAGAGAGATTGACACAGAGTGTGAATGTGTTCAGCTAAGAGGGTTGAACAGAGGGTGTGCTCTTGAAGACATGAAGATGCGTCTTATGTTTTCCATTCATCAAGTGGTCTGGATTCTCTTTGAATCAGGAAGTATGTGAAGGTCCAACTTTGGGGTGTTGGATATGCTCATGTGTGACCTCCAAGTTTCAAGAGGAGAGTAGGGCGTCCATGACAGGGGGAGTTCTGTCCTTGAAGCTGCAAGTAATCATCAAACTTGTGGTCTATGTGTACTCAGATAACTAGGTATGGGACCTTGTCAGTTATCAGGATGCTGTGATGTATGTCAAGGCTGAGTGAGCAGAAGAATGTCTGACCGGATGTCATGACATTGCCCTGGACAATGCTGCTAATTCCTTCTGAAACGTAAAGTCAGTAGGAATTATGATGGTGATGTGTCAAATTCTGATAAATCAGAATAAGCCAGATGGCTACAGCTGTGTGGTACAGGGGGAGTAACCATCTGCTGAAGTGTGGTAATTTGACTGTATCAGTGCCAGATGTCAAGTCTCTACTAGAGGTATGACAGGAACCTTGGGAAATGTTGAATACTGGCAGAATGCAGGAAAAAGCCGCGTGGAATGTTAAGACATCGCGTGCAACGTGTCTGAATGCATATATGGAATAGTCTCCATGCACTGGAACTGCTGTTTTGGATAAGAAACAGTCAAGAGCTATAAAAGGTATTCAAAGATAGTCTGAGATTTTGTTGGTGATTCTCTGACTGTTTCTCAGCAAAAATTAATGAATCTTGACCAAGCATTAATTCCTACCTATAATTCCTAAGCAAGGGATGGACTATTTAAAGGATGTAATAACCCTCTTCTTCTCACAAGAAAAACACTCCATTCCCTCAGAATCATGGAGTGTGTTAAGGTTTGGGCAAGCTGCGCCTGGATCTGGTTTTGTGAGGGGTGCCTTTACAAATGTTTAGCTAAAAAGGGGGAGAGAAATATAGTCCTGGGGTTGAAAATGTACCAGAAGCAAGCCAACTGTGGGCGTGGTAGCAAACAGAAGTTGGCGTCAGGCACAAAATCCACCAACTGGGTTTACCACTTGTGTCTTGTGATCTGAGTTAAGAAGACAGTTGTGCCTTGTGATCTGAGTTACATTGTCTATGTACTCAGCATTACATATTCTTCAGGAAGCTCTCCGGTTGAGGGAAAGGGTTCTGGTACAACTGAGTATTGTTCCTCTTCTTCCCCATGTACACCAACTTTGGTGTTTGTGGTGGTGGAGCCAATGACAGAGATGAAGAGCATTCCCAAATTGGGATGTTTTGTCCAGTGTATTGTTTATTTGTTTTAGCTAAAATTTGCCAAAGGGGGAGATTGTTAATTCCTTAGGATTGGCATTAATTTTGTAAAACAAATAATGTAATCATCTCTGTTGTTTTAATATGTTGGGTTGAAGAAGTTCAACATCTGGACCAACACGTCATGTACGATGTCACGACATCATGCCTGTGACATCGTACATGTGTAGAAAACTGAATTAATTAATTCAGTATTTATTCTGGGATTAGTAAGGATATTTGGTGAATATCCTAACTCCCATGTGGAGGTCTTGAAGACTCAATCAAAAGATATATAGGCTCAAAATATGGAGATATATATGGAGAGATTCTAGGATTGAAGACCTTGTTTGTAGCAGAATTTTTCTGCTGAAGTTATAACAGCAAAGAACAAGTCTACTGCGATTTCTGAAGGCCCAAATCCAGTTGGGTGATTAGGTTATAAATAGCACATTGTAACCTAGTTTTCGTAAGCCTCCTAGAATGAAAATTTAGGGGTGTGTGTGAGGTAAACCTCCTAATCTGTGGAAAGGTTACCATGTGTTTCTCAGTGTTCAAAGCTGAGAGTATTTGTAACTCAAAGCCTGTAGGCAAGAGTGATTTTGTTCTTGAATGAAGCTGTGAAGCAAGTTCAAGGTGTGTAAACATTACATTGTATTTGTAGTGATAGGAATGGAAACTGGAGGTTTCTATCTAGGAGTTCCTAGGTATAGATTGCATTGGGTAGGGATTAAGTGAAGAGTTGTAAACGGGTGAGTTTAACTCTGACTTAATACTGCTAATAGTGGATCTTCTTCCTGGCTTGGTAGCCCCCAGATGTAGGTCATGTTGGACTGAACTGGGTTAACAATTTCCTGTGTTTGTTTTCCTTCTGCATGTGTTTCTATTACTGTCATAACTCAGCAGGTATTCCAGTCAGCTTATAAAGATGATAACAGACCTGGTATATAGCCTTATGTTTGAATGTCAATCAGAATGTTGTAACATTCATCAGTGACAGTGTATACTGAATGATAAGCAGGTTACTTTCAGTTCAGTATTTATTTAAGTCTGTTCTTTTCAAGGATAACAAACCTGGCTGAAGGATCATTGTGAAACTGTCAAACTAGATGTTTTGACAGTTGATACTGAAGGCTGATACTGAAGTAGAGACTAGTTGGTCTTTTACAGTACTGCAAACTTAGCACAGTACGTTTCCAGGAACATAACAGAATCAACATATGTTCTGGATGTCGAACTGAATGTTGTGACATTCATTCCCAACAGCAGGTGCTAAAGTGTAGGATGATTGGTTTTTCTGGTTCAGTATTTTTCTCAGGCTATTCTTCAGGGATTCAACAACTTAGAGAAAAACCAGGAAACCAACTACTAACCTACAATTAATGAACCTAACAAATAGCCTAGTTGTTAGCAATCTAATAAGTGGAAATTAGATTAACGTGTTCAACCTTTAATTCAGGAAATACAAGTAAAAGACAAACACACTGGAACAATGTAACAGATGATGTCCAAAATCAATAGTAAGACATCATGCTGATAACTGTGTAAGAAAACAACAGAAGTGAGTGCTAGGATTGATTTCTGTTGAGTCTTTCTTCCTGATGCACAGAACCAGGTGTTCATACATTCTAGGGTGACATAGAATGAGATGTCGTGACATCTGTGAACGTGTGCATATTAGTACATTGGTTAATAACTATCTTGCTGTATTAGTTACAAAGTTAGATCAGATGTCATGACTTGAAGTAGAACATCTGAATTCTGACTACACCAGAATTTCAAGCCATATTCAACATTTTCAACAGGGCGTTACGATGCGCTTCAGAACACATCAACAGAGAGAGAATATAGATCTTTGACGGTGTCTGGTTCAACTGATCCACGATCTTGTAATCACTCTTCTTGATAATTCTCATAAATTCCTCCACGTCCTTCTCAAAAGAATTCTCGGGCACTTCCTTTCGCACTGGTTCTTCTTCAACTACAACTTGTTTTCCTTTTGTTCTAGTAAGAGCCTCAACATTGTTATCCTTCGGAACCTGTGGTGCAAACAAACGACCGCTTCTCGTAAATCCTCCGGGTCCTCCCACATTACCCACAGCCGAACCAACTGTTACTGGAGTCTTATTTGACGAACCAATCGTCACTGGAGTATGATTTACTGATCTGGTCTGATTCTCTGGTCTTCTATTTCTGCAAAAAGCATTGTCATATTGCCACGTAATTGCTCTACTATTCTTAAAAAGTCTTCCACTAGAAGAAGCAATGGTGGTAGGAGTACTGATAGTTACTGGAGCATTAGTAATCACGGGAACACCAACAGTCACCGGAGCAGATATGGTCACGGGCGCAGCTACGGTCACAGGAGTACCAATAGTCACAGACGTACTAATAGTTCTTGGAGCACGTACAGGACCTTCTGACGGTGTAAAGTAAATGGTAACAGTCGAAACGTCTTCACAGTCTTTCACTACTTGATCAAACTGTAGACAACCTTCATTCATCAATTCCTAGATACCTTCTTTCAATTTCACATAGCCGTTTTCATGATTACCACAACCTGAACAGTTCTTGTCACATCCCAGGAATACTCCCCCTCTAAGCAGACGTTCCTTCACTACAAACAACGAAGTTTGAACATCATTAACATCGACTACCAAGTTCAAATTTTCCCCATCTTCTACACTATTTACTCTGGGCCCTCCATGCTGAGGCATAGGATTATTCACCACATTCGGAGTAGGTAAAAAGTTAATCGTCTTGGCATCAATCAAGTCTTGAACTTTATGGTGAAAAGCCCGACAATTCTCGATGTGGTGCCCTGGCGCACCAGAATGAAAATCACAACGGACGTTGGCATCATAACCAGCGGGAATCCTTGTTAATGGAGCCATTGTGCGAAGTTCGACAAACTTTAACCTGAGTAGTTCAGGGAGTAATTCAACATAAGTCATTGGCAGCGGATCAAAACGACGATCTGGCATTCTTTGTCTTGGTTGGAATTGGCGTTGTTGTTGTTGTGGTTGTCCTCTTTGTTGTTGTTGAGGTTGGGTTGCTGGAATAGTCACAACAACAACTTGACGGTATTGTTGTCCTCTATTTCCATTTCTCTGATTATGTATAGCATTTGTCTCACCCTCTCTCCTTCTGGGTGCCCCTAAAAATGGTTTCTTAGCACTTGAAGAACTTGAAGAACCAGGGTCTTGGATTTTTCCCACTTTGATAAGACTTTCAGTTCTTTCTCCACAAATCACAACATCCGAAAAACTACAAAATGGGCAAATTCCCATACGATCCATGAATACACCTTGCAAGGTTCCAATGAACATATCTGTCAATTCCCTCTCCAACATCGGAGGTTGTACTCTCGCAGCTAGTTCACGCCACCTCTGGGCGTATTCCTTGAAACTCTCACCAGTCTTTTGAAACAAACTCTGCAATTGGGTTCTGCTCGGAGCCATGTCCATGTTATGCTTGTACTGCCTCAGAAAAGCTTCACCTAACTTGCTCCAGCTTCTGACAGATTCTTTTTTCAAGTCCATGTACCAATCCAAAGAGGCTCCAGACAAGCTGTCTTGGAAAAAGTACATCAACATTTTTTCATCATCAGTATAAGCGGATATCTTCCGGTAGTAAGCTTGCACATGAGTTCGGGGACAAGAAGTGCCATTGTACTTGTCGAAAGATGGCGCTTTGAACTTGTACGAGATCCTCAAACCATCAACTAAACCCATATTAGAAACATCAAAACTCAAAGAATTCTGGCACTCCATGGAGCGAATTTTTTTCAGAAAGGGCGTCAACCTTTCTATCTCTCTCTTCCGCCTTTCCAAATTCATCGTCATCACTGGGAATAGTGAACATATCTTCTTGCTTGTCAACCAAATGAGAAGGATGGTGAACTGGAGCATGTTCCGCTCGAGCATTAGCAGCCTCTGTAATGATGGCTTGTCCATCGATCCTAATACCACGCAATTCGTCACCATTAGCATAGTTGTTGACACGGTTGGTAACATCAGCGTCATCGACAGGGGTCCCTTCTGGCGGATTCTGATCGACAGGGGGAATCATAGTTTCTTGTCTCTGGACCAAGGCTCGGAGTTCCTCTTGCCCTTGCACTACCCCTTGCATCATAGTCATGAACTGGGCCATGTTGGTCCTCATCTCTGCTAGATCTGCTTGAAATTGATCCATGGTCTTCTGTTGATTCTGCCTTGTTGCGTAACGGTGCGGATGATACTCAGCAATCCTGCCTGAAACGGGAACAAGGATGAGAAATCCTCCTCAAGAACACCTCTAATGATGTAAGAATGATATGTGTATGATGCGTATGCTATGTTTTATCATTTCTCAGGTATTCAAGAGTCTTGTCCACCTTTGAAAAATGGCAACCTGCACCCGTAAGCGGAACATAAACAACAAAGAAGCAACATACACTGGACGGAAAGCAAAAGTGAAACATCAATAATCTCCTCCATAGACATAAGAAATAAGATTCATACAAACATAGTTCAAGCAAAGATTCAGTTCATCAGTGTAGAACAAGGAATCCCATCCAACAATCCTAGAGGTGATTCTCAAAATAAACAAAAAGACAAACTAGGGAAGTCGTCCTTCAGGAATGAGAGTCTTCAAATACTGGCACTGATCCATCAATCGGTCACACTCTGAACACTCAGGTAGAGGGGTGAGCTTCTCTTTCAGTTGTACCCTGAGTTCAACAACTTCCTCTCGGAAATGAGATGCACGGACGTCACTTCCTCTGAGTTGGCTCTCTGCTGCATGCCTCAGATCTACCTCTTTCTTCAACTGAGTATCTTTGTCCTTAAGTTGTCTTTCCAAGTTTCGTATCTTCTTTTTGTAATTGGCTTCCACTTTTTTTAATCTCAAGCGTTCATGGTGTTCTTCATCCAACATTGTTTCTATCTCATCATATGACCTCTTTTTGTTTCTTGATCTATCAGAACTTTCACCTTGCACTCCTTTGAGTTTATGAGCCAAATTCAGCCTATCAGCTTTTGCTTTGTAAAGCTCCATTTGGATCTCTTGTTCATTTTCTTTCAGCTGGCGATTCTCCATTAAGGCTTGTTTGTAATACTCAGCAGGCACACTCTCAGAAAGGATCAAAGGCGGTTGCTCCTGTAATGGTTCCATCCGGTCATATGGTAGCAACAAAGTCCCAACTCTTTCCTTGACCCACTCAGTGTAAGCAGGCATAGCAATTGCAAACTTCCTCCCTAAAACAGATCCATCTTTTATACCAATATTCTCCCAAGCTTTTCCCACTTGCTCCAATCTTGATGGATCGCTCCGTTTCTCAAAGTACACACTTTCAGCTATCTCGACATCTTGCGGCCTTTCATTCATGACAAAACCCAACTGACGGAGAGAAAGAACCGGGTTGTAGTTGATGCAACCCCTAGTTCCTATGAGTGGAACATTGCGAAACTCTCCACAACTCGTAATGACGTTGCACACATTAATCCTATAAGCTTGCCACTTGATATCGTAAGATGTGAGCGACATGATCCTCTGAGTCCATTTGTGAGTATTCTGAGTATCCACAAACGGTCCATTGGTTGGTAGAAAAGACAAGAACCACTTAAGTAGCAACGGGAGACAACACCTGATAGCGCCACACTTACCATGCCTGCTGTGTATCGCATAATAGGTGTCAGCTAACAAGGTAGGCATCGGATTTCCTCTAATGAAAATAGTGATTGCTGGCAGGTCCACGAAACTAGGCATACTAGGGAACAGAATAACTCCATAAATCATGACAGCCAACTGAGCGTTGAAAGCTACCCAATTTCCTTTCTTTGCTTCTTCCTTAGCCATCCTTACCAAGAACTTCAAGGATAAGCCCACAACATCACCGCTTGGTTTCCAATTATCGCTCACTTCCTTGACGCTCAAGTAAAGAGCCTTAGCGACAACTTTGAAATCCACCTCCTTTGGCACATCCAGGAAAGGTACTCGATTTTTGATTCGGACATTCATAAGGATGGAATACTCTTCAAGAGTGGGAGCTAGCTGGTAGTCCTGAAAAGTAAAGCAACGAAGCTCCGGATCATAGAACTGTAAGAGAGTCTGCAGAGGTACCGGATCAACCACCATCTTCAACAATGCCAAGATATCCCCATACTGGTCATCAAAAACTTTCTAATTACAGTCGGTCACGAGATTACCCAATTCTTCCAAAGATATCAATGACTCACGGTAAAAGCTGTAGGTGCAAGTCTTCCTCTTCAACTCTGGAATGGTAGCCATCTCTCGGTGTGAACAGACTCCTGAATAAACCTGAAAAATGATATGCATATGCGGGTTAACTTTTTTCCCTTTTTTTATGCATTATTTTTTTTGAAAATAAACATGCTATGATGCAAAATGATGAAACAATGGCTGATTGGCCGTGTTTCACAAGGCACAGGATCAGAACTTCAGCATGAATTCGGAACCGGGAACCATATAACACAGTCATCAACTTAGAACCCATACTTCAGAACCAACGATCACCAACAAGAACCATACACAAGTCACCATCAGTACCTGTAAATGATTCATTCCCGCCCCACTCACGGGTGTAATCTAGGCCAGGGTAAGGTCAAGGGAAACGCAGGATAAACAATCCTTTCAAGAATATCATCATATGCACACCAAGTGTATGCAACGATAATACCCCATCAGAATCTGAACTGCTCGTGATACCATGTTCCGCTAAGTGGCGCCATACCACCCGCTTCCCATGAATCACTCTATTCCTAGGTGTCCTAAAGTTCACTCATAGCCTGTGTATTAGGCCTTTTACCTCTTCTGACTCCCACCCAACAGCGAAACAGATACACAGCCAGCACAATATGCATGAAACAGTAAAGCACACATAGGATGCAATGCAAGCAGATAAGTATGCAAAGCAATAAATAAATAACACACAATAGACAATAAACAAACAAACGCTAGGAAATGCCCACTAGGGAAAATAAGTCCCCAGCAGAGTCGCCAGCAGTCGCTCCCCGAATTTCCCGAATCCAAGTACAAACGCGAAGAAGAGTGGCGCGGAAAAAAAGTAGAGTCGACAGCTATGTACTTTTATCCCAAAAGGAGGGAAAGGTAGTACTGCATAACCAAGAGGGAACGGATAAAACAAAGTCTTGAACCAAAGAAAACTGAGTAAGGGGGCCGGTTACGTGAAGGGAAATTTATCGCACCCCTTCACGTCTGTGGTACTCCACAGGATCCACGCTTGCTATTTATGTCTAAAGTGTGTGTATAAAAGTCCTATATGCGATGCGAAAGAGAGAAAATCAAAGTAGGGAAAATAAAGAGTTATTGCTCGCACAGGCCCTACCCTGCTGCATACGTATCTCAAGAAGGATTGAGAATTAAAATAAGGTATACCTAAGGGGGGGCTTAGACAGCGCTTTTTGATGTACATCACCCCTATAACCTTGAATCACACTCAAAATTTCTATAGAGTAAGAAATCTGAGCTGGAAGTTTCAGTTATAAAAAATGCAGTTCAATAAAACACAAAATTAAAGCTACCACTAGCTTGCCTCTCAAGTGAGGACTTCAGAAAACACATTGGCCAGGAAAATAGATCAAAGAGTAATGAGTTTCGAAGAGAAAACCAGTTGATGATCACCTTTGAATTCTGGAGATTTGAGCTTGCTTCCTTGCTTCCTTTGGCCAAATAGAAGATCAATGGAGTATGAGGGAGAGGTCTAGGAACTTTAGATCTAGAAATTCAACCTGATTTAGTTGAATTTTAGATCTGAAAATTTGAAGAGAATTGAACTTAGTTTCTTTAGGTGTGGCTCGGTTTTGATTTCGGCAGCACTTCAGGTTGATTCATGGATGAAAATTGAATGGAATGATGCTCTTATTTATAGATGGAGAGGCAAGGCAAGTGTGATTCAATCCGTGTGCATGGCAAATGGATACTCTTTGCATGGGCTTGCATGATCATTCAAAAGGCCCAAATACAATGCCAAATGCAATTTGAGACATAATTGAACTGAAATGGACGTGTAATTGGCAATGCACAAGCTTGTATAATGAGTTCCAACATGTTATGCACAATTATGCCTAAAACTTCTCCTCTTCGAAAATGCCATTTGCCAAATCTAAACATGAGCATGTGAGTAATGATTGGAAAGGTCTTGATGTAAGGAACAAATTTTATGTTGGACAAAAATCCATTTGAAGTGTGGAAATTAATTAATTTTGAGTTTAAAGTGTAAGGTGCAAAACATGCAAAGGCAAAGTTTCCAAATTTGGACAATGTTCAAGTCCTTCTGTTTTGGTGATGCAAGCCCCAAATGAAAACACCTCCAACATCAAAGTTGTATATCTTTTCAAGACAATCAAAATGGACTTAATTTTTGAATTATTTGGATTTTTTATGAAAGAGTTATGGGCGCTTGAAGTTGGATTTTTTTGACTCTTAATGCATTTGGTCCAAAGTGACCTATAATGTTTTGCATTATCACATGTATTTCCTTTGAGATTTTGAAATTTTGTTCAACATAACATTTGAAGTAGACATCTTAAGCTTTCCAATTAATTTGATCCTACCTCAAAATCATAAAAAATGAATGAGTTATGTTCCTGGGAAGTTGACACAAAATTAGGGTTTTAGTCAAAATGACCTATAATGAATTGGAATGGGAGATGACCTTCCAAGCTTCAAATAAATTTTTGAGGAACATGAAAGTTGTTCATGTTGTCCTTAGGAACATATTTTCTTTTGGGATCATCTCCATTTGACCAACACATAAAAAGTTAGGTCTTAGTGCACTTCAAAATAGTCAGATGAATTGACTGACCAACTTCTCAAGTCCATGACTCATATCTTGATGAATTAATGATTGAGGGCACACAAATAAGTTAAAATATGCATGAAATGATTAATTAAATAACTTCCCTTGATTGTATTTGACCATGGGCTGAGGTTGCTTCAAGAGCAAGGCATTGTGGATGATTTGATGAACTAGGGTTTCCTTGGGAAACAAACCCCAAACCCTTTGACTTGCTTTGATCAAAATGATGAATTAAGATGCTAGGGAGACATATTTGATGGATGAGGGCTTTGGGAACCATTACCATGCTTGCTGTCATCTTCACTTGGCTATACCTTTGTACTTATGATCTTCTAGAGGCTTTTGACCTTGTGATTGCTCAAGCTTCAAACAAAAGATGTTAATGACATATTTTTGTGCTTTTGGTTAGTAATCAAAATAAGAAAAACAATAATATACAATTCAAGCATGCTTGGTGATCTCAAACCACTCACAAGAAGTAATCCCACCCAAAGGTAAGGAGCCAAGATGCTATTGATCCTTGAGGCAATGCAAATGCAATATTATGATGCCATGAGGGATCTTAGGGTCAAAATTGGGGTCTTACAGATACAAACTGCTGTAAATAGATAAGGATGGTGGATTGAATAAGTGAATCCCAATCATCACCATAACTGAGCTGCCATGAACCTCTTATGCTAGACATGGAAATTTAATGTTGTTAGACATCTTATGTTGCTTTGAACTGCATCAATGGCTCTGAATAATTTGGAATGTTGTAGGCTAGTGGGTTTTAACTGGTTCAAGGCTTGGTTGCAAGTATGCTTGATCTACCTTGACCAGGTTTTGTGTTACTGAGTTTGGTTGTGAACATATCCCATTCTGCACTGCTTCCAATTGCCAATCCTGATTTATTTCTACTCTATGCAGGGATGTGGTTTGATGATGATTACAAGAAGAAAATTCTGCAACAGGTGGACCCTTGTTGTACCAGGATGTCACATTTGATGTAAAGCTTGTGGTTATGCTTGTTACCAACCTAAAGAACATGGTTATGCTACACAGTTCTAAGACTTCTGTTGGTCTGTAACATGCCTTACAGGTTTGTTTTGCCATCCTCTTTGATCTTGACAAATGATGCTTAATGGTTGGATGTTGCTACTGCCTTGTGATGCATTACAGGTTTTCTCATGGTCTTCTTATTGTAGAACTGCTTGTGCATTTCTAGGTCTAGTGTGTGAAGCATATTATGGACTGACATGATTCTGCTATAGGATAGCAAGGAATGGCTTGTTGCTTGTGATGTATTGCAGATTTTGTTTTTGTTGGTCCATCATTATGTTGCTCATGGTATGCACTGCACATTATATTCATGACTTATATTCTACAACATGGAGTCATTGTCTTGATTTGAATGTATTGCAAACTTCATGGCTGCATGTTTCTGTCTTGGCTTTTCAGCAAGACAATCCATCTTCTAGCTTGGTTCAGCTTGTGTGCAACATGGTATGGAATGTAGCATTCATGTTCGTAGTATCATGATCAAAATGGAATGGTATCTTAATGTGTAAAGTTGTTCTTGCATTGTAGGCTCACATTGTTCTGAAACCTGCTTATCTCCACTTCTACTCTGGGTTGTGCAGCAAGGTTCATAACATGGATTGGCAAAGCAAGACTCTAATCCTTCACAACATGACCAAGCATGAAGAAAACAAGTCCATATGGTTTAATCATGGAGAATATGGAAATGAAGAGTGGAATGAGAGTTAGGTCTAGCCATTTAGTGATTAGGGATGACCAATGGCATAGGGTTGCCTTTGGTCAAAGTTGACCAAAAAGTCAACTATTGACCAAAGTCAACAATTGGTCAAAATTCAATTTTATTTGCATTTTTCTTCTAAATGGACAAATTATTGATGATTGTGGTGAAAATTAGGGTTTTGGGGATTTGGGTTGACTTTGGTCAAAGTTGACCAAAAAGTCAACTGTTGACCAAAGTCAACAATTGGTCAAAATGGTAAGACTTGTACTTTTTTGTCTAGACTCAAATTTGATGTCTTGAAATAATGTGGGATGGATTGAAATGATTTTAACAAAAGATTTGGAATTGGTTCTTACAAAAAAGAACATAACTTGACTGACAATACAGGTTAACAAAGCCATGAAATGATGGTATAGGACTAGGTTTTGAAAGGGACATCAAATGGCATGATTGGCAGTTGGCTTATGACACAAGAAGGATGGTTGTTTGGATGACCATGACCATAGGTGTATTAACAATTACCTGAACAATGCCATGACTTTAGGCCAAGATTTATGCCCATAGAATCAAAGTAGGGCTAGGACAAGCATGTTGGTAAGGATGAAGACTGAGGGGGAATAGATGCACAATTGGGCCACCAAGTTTATCTGATCCACCCTCTCCCAGATTAGAGTTTCACTGAGGCTTACCCCTCAAGCAAGTCTCTTGAACTAAGCCATGAGTTCCAACCACCAGTCCTCTAGTGTGTGACCTTACATAAGAGTTTTGAAGACCAAGACAAGGTCTAGGGAAGCTTCAAGAGGTCATGTTTTGACAATTTGGGGTTTTGAAAGCCAAGAGGATTGCCTAACCACACCTTTGTTGAAGTCACCTTTACCACTATCATTAGGGTTTCATACCCCTTATGCTGATGCTGTGATTCAAGCATGCGTTTAGACTTTGATATCTGTGTGAACCCTAGCTTTATGGGCCCAAGCTACTTCTGAATCCATGAGGAATGATCAATGTGGATGAGTTATGAATGTATGCAATTCATCTCCCGATCAAGTGTTTGGATGCATATGTGAGAAAAGGGAGGGCAAATTTAGGGGTACAACACATGGCACTACAAAAATGATTGTCCTAAGTGGAAAAAGGACAGAAGGCCTAAAAACAATTTTTCTAAAGGCAAGAAGGGGTTGATGGCTAATTCAGATGACTCAGAATCCAAAGAAGAAGATTTTGACGAAGAAAAATCCAACGTTGCATTGATGGCAACCACAGATGATCTAGAAGGTTCTGAAAAACAAAAAGACAAGGTGTTGGCAGAATCAGAATCAAACTCCGATTTTGAAGAGGTGTTTTCTAACCTACTTCCTTCTGATAGTGAATCTTGTCTCTCTGAAATGCTAGAAAAGTACCAGAGTCTTCAGAGTAAGTACAAGGATCTTAAACAAGTCTAACTAGTTGCTACTAAAACTCAAATAGAGCTTGAAAAAGATATTTTCTCTCTAAATGAAAAAGTATTTTCTTTAGAAAGTAATAAATCTTCTTTGAAAAGAAAAATTTCAAAACTAGAGGAGGAGATAGTCTTAGAAGCTTCTGGTACTGATTGCATCATTAGATGTAACAGAGCATTCCAGTACTTTCTGGTTAAAATCATAGATAGAAGCAAAATGGCTTCTTTTATCTATGGAGTTAGCAGTAATGGCAAAAAAGGTTTAGGTTGTACAGAAACTATAAAACCTGACAAAAGTCAGAAGGTAATACCAAAACCTTTCTATGTGTATTTCGTGCCTGCTGGCACTAAGCTTGATGTTTCTGCATAGACACAAAAACATACAAAGGGTAAGAACTCAGTTTTGAAACCTAAGTATCATGCTCAAATCCATTGTGATTATCCTTCTGCAAAAAGACCTAAAGTTGTGAGAAACTTTGTGAAAACTAACTAAAGAGGACCTAGAAAGTGGGTACCTAAGGATAAAATAATTTATGTTGCAGATATCCTTAGCAGCTCATCTGAAACACCAATCATGGTACCTAAACATTGGATGCTCGCGACACATGACGAGAAGAAGGTCTATGTTCCAAGATTTGGAAGTTAATCTTGGAGGATTCGTTGGTTTCAGCGGAAACTAGAAAGGAAAGAGCATTGGCTTCGAAACTATTGGTAACAGTAAACTTCCTTATATTAATAATGTTCTTTTGGTTGATGGTGTGATGCATAACCTATTGTCTATTAGTCAACTTAGTGACAATGGTTATGATATCATTTTTAATCAAAAGTCATGTAAGGCTATTAGTTAGAAAGATTGTACATTCCTTTTTAACGGGAAGAGAAAGAACAACATTTATAAAGTCATACTTTCTGATCTTGAGGATCAAAATGTAAAATGTCTAATGCCTGTTAATGAGGAGTAATGGGTATGACACATACATTTGGGCCATGTTAACATGAGCAGGATTTCTTAGCTAAATAAGCTTGCATTAGCCAGAGGCTTACCCAACCTGAAGTTCGCTTCAGATGCTCTTTGTGAAGCATGTCAGAAAGGTAAGTTTTCTAAAACATCTTTCAAAGCTAAAACTATTGTTTCTATCTCTATACCATTAGAACTTCTTCACATTGATTTGTTTGGACCAGTGAAAACTACCTCTATCTATGGAAAGAAGTATGGATTGGTCATCGTTGATGACTGTAATCGACGGACATGGGTAAAGTTCTTGAAACACAAGGATGAGTCACATTATGTGTTCTCTACTTTCTTCTCACTAGTGCAAATAGAAATGAATTGCAAAATAGTCAAAGTCATAAGTGATCATGATGGCGAATTTGAAAATAAACATTTTGAAAATCGTTTTGATTCAAATGGTATTTCACATGATTTCTCATGTCCTAGAACTCCATAACAAAATGGAGTTCGAGAAAGGAAGAATATGAACCTACAAGAAATGGATCGCACCATGACCCAAGAAACTGATATGGCTAAGCATTGCTAGGAAGAAACAGTTAACACATCTTGTTATATTCAGAACATGATTTCGATTAGACCTATTCTAGGTAAGACTCCTGATGAATTGTGGAAGAACAGAAAGCCCAACATTTCTTACTTTCACCCTTTCGGTTGTGAATGCTTTATGTTGAACACTAAATAGAATCTTGGCAAGTTTGATCCTAAAGCATAAAAGTGTTTATTGTTAGGATACTTTGAACGCTCCAAAGGCTACAAAATCTTTAACACTGGAACATGAATTCTTTAAGAATCAATTCATGTTAGATTCAATGATAAGCTTGACCCTGAAATATCAAAGCTAGTTGAGAAATTTGCAGATCTGAAGATCAATATTTCAGAATCCAAGGATAATGATTCTGGAGAAAAAGACTCAGAAGGCAAAGATAAAAATGCTTAAGCAAAAGACTCAGAAGCGGCTCAACCAGAACTTCTCATTCTGAAGAATTGATTTTGGGAGATAAAGACGCTCTAATCAGAACTAGATCTTCATTCAAACCTTCTAAAGAGATTCTTCTAGGCTTGTTTTCTCTGATAGAACCCGCATCAATTGATGAAGCTCTTGTGGATAATGAATGGATTTTGGCTATGCAAGAGGAATTGAATCAATTCACCATAAACAATTTTTGGGATCTCGTTCAAAAACCAAACGGTTTCCATGTTATTGGAACCAGACAGGTCTTCAAAAACAAGCTCAATGAGAATAGAGAAGTTGTCAGAAACAAGGCTCTACTAGTAGCACAAAGTTATAGTTTAGCAATAAGGTATAAATTATACATAAACCTTTTCTCCAGTTAACAGGTTAGATTCTATTCTTCTTTAAATTTTGTTTGCAGTCAATCATAATATCATCCTTTATCAGATGGATGTTAAGAGTGCATTCTTAAATGGATATATTTCTGAAGAAGTAAAGTATATGTGCACCAACCTCCTGGTTTTGAAATCTCTCAAAAATCCTAATTTTGTTTTTAAACTGAAAAAAGTCGTTATATGGTCTGAAACAAGCTCTCAAAGCTTGGTATGATAGACTAAGTAACTTCCTTTTGGAAAATAATTTTACCAGAGGGAAAGTGCACACAACTCTCTTTTGAAAAACCTTTAAGAATGATATTCTGGTTGTATAAATTTATGTTGATGATATTATTTTTGGTTATGCTAATGCTTCGTTGTGCAAGGATTTCTCTAAGTAAATGTAGGTAGAATTTGAAATAAGTCTGATGGGAGAACTCAAATTCTTTCTAGGAATTCAGATTGATCAATGTTCAGAAGGAACATACATTCATCAGAGCAAAATACAAGGGAACTTCTGAAGAAGTTCAACTTGTCAGAATGCAAGTAAGCAAAGACTCCAATGCATCCTACATGTATTCTCGAGAAAGAAGAGGTAATTAGTAAGGTAAATCAGAAGCTATTCAGAGGTATGATAGGCTTTCTCCTTTGTCTAACCGCTTATAGACCCGACATTCTATTCAGTGTCTGCTTATATGCTCGCTTCCAATCAGATCCTAGGGAGACTCGCTTAACTATTGTTAAGAGAATCTTTAGGTATCTGAAAGGTACTACTAACCTTCGTTTGTTTTATAGAAAATCAAGTGAATACAATTTAGTAGGCTATTATGATGCTGACTATGCTGGAGACAAAATAGAACAAAAAATTACTTATGGAAGTTGTCAATTTCTGGGATACAATCTGATCTCGTGGCCCAACAAGAAATAGTCAACAATTGCGCTTTCAACAGACGAGGCTGAATATATTGCAGCTTCCGAATGCAACACTCAGATACTCTGGATAAAGAGTCAGCTGGAAGATTATCATATATTCGAGAGTAACATTCCTATTCTCTATGATAATACTTATGTTATCTATTTATCTAAGAATCCTATCTTGTATTCTAGGGCTAAGCATATTGAAATTAAACATCATTTTTACATTACTATGTTCAAAAGGGTATTTGTCACCTAATTTTTTTGATACATACCATCAATGGGCCGATATCTTTACAAAACACCTTGCTGAAGATAGATTCATGTTCATTCTGAAAAACTTATTTATGGATTTATGTCCAGAATGAAAAGATGAATTTCAGAATGTTTAAGTCTTCATAACTCTAGATTAGATTCTGAGAATTTATTTGTTGACTCTGAAACATGAGCTTTCTGAAGTGAGGAAGTTTCATGAATCAGAAAGATTCTAATCAGAAGCAATCTTATCGATTTTTCTTCCTAACTCTGAATAGTTGTCGCATTAAATGCTTTTCGTATCATTTGATATCATGTGGTTCTAAGTGGTGACAGTTGTCCCACTTTCTGAGCATGCGTGATGATAGCATGACACATTGGGTTTCACAATTCATGGAATTAGGTTAAAAAATCTTACGCTTCCCCCTATGTCTCCGTAATTTTAACTTGTCATCATTGCAAAAAAAAAATCTATATAAACCCACTTCACTCACATTTTCACACTACGAGCATATTATTCCCACACTTTCTTCTTTCAAACCTAAAACACCCTCTTTGCAACTGTTCATCCTCTCCTTAAACTTCAACAATGGTTACTTTTCAACAACAGATTCAATAACAATCTCCCCCTAAAAGTGATTATGCTTGGGAAGCCTATAGAAGGTGGATTAACTCTAAAATCTCCAAGCTAAAAGACTTTGGGTATGACTTATCTGAAAGAAATTTTCGTTATGGGTTTGTTCCCTTAATGGAACTATGGAAGTTGAGAAATGCTCCACTATGTCTTCTTGCTCCGGAGATAAGGGAAGTTGTTCAGGAAGCTGAGGTAGATTCCGGGCATCCATAACTTGTTATGGAAGAAGCTGTTGGACAACCGATTGTTTCTGAAGACCAATAAATTGAAGTTTCCCTTCATCTACAGTTTGCTTCAGAAGACCACTGAGGAAATCAAAGTTGATAATGCTCTGGTCAAAGAGCGTTTAGACAAACAGGATATGATGTTTCAATTGATACTATCCAGACTTCCTCCGCCTTTTCCTCATAACCCTTATCACTTTGTTTTAAACTTTTTATTTTCTTTTAAGTGCTTTTCTGTTTCTGATTGTATATTTTTTGCCTGTTGACATTGATCCATGAAAATCATGATTATTTCTTTCCAATTCTTTATATTTATTTTTCTATATCTTTTTTATTGATGACAAAGGGGGAGAAACATATCTAAGGGGAAGAATCGTATATTTCATTTTTACTTATCTATATTCCTGAATAAGAACCCGAACATTGTTTAATGTTTATGCAAACAACTACTTCGTAGAATAGTCTGTTAATTGTTTTTACAGGGTTAAGTTCAAACGTCAGAAGCTCTTTTGAAGTTTCATAGATCAGAATACAAGTTACCAGTTTCTGATGAAATGGTCTACTATCTGAGTCCGAAAACTTTTACGCCGATGATTAAGAATCATATCCAAGCATTGAGTCTTCAAGGAATTCAAAACTAGGCTCTGAACATGGAACTTGGGGAACTTGGCGTCAAGTTTTCAATTTGATATCAAGCTTTGAGGAAGTGATACTTCCATAGTAATCATACTTGGAAATCAAGCTTTTGAGAAGAATTGTTAACTAGGTTCTGAAAGTTATTTTCAAAGAGATTTGTTTTTCAAAGGAAATTAAGCTCTGAAAGAGAAATTCAAAGAGAACCAGAAATTCAAAGGATTCTTCAAAGGAAACTCTGAAGCTTCTTCAAAAAGAATTCAACTAAGCTTCTGAAGTAAAACACATCAGAATGTTGATGTTAACAAACTAGTGTTCTAGACAACATCAAGTAACTTCTAAAGACAAACCAGATTCTGATTGAAGATCATTCTGGTACTTCACAAAGGTTAATCAGCAAAGTGTTCTTTCATTCTGATTTTATCTTTTTAGGATTAAACATCTCAGGGGGAGCTTTGTGCTTCTGTAAGATGTATCTTTTTGTGATTACCCTGTAAATAACTATTCATCAAAATACATGCTTTTGTCATCATAAAAAAAGGGGAGATTGTTAGAACAAGATTTGGTTTTGCATTTATACCTTGAGTTTTGATGATAACATTGTTGTATTTATGTGAGAACAATTTTGGTACCCTAATGGTTTGTTATTGTGTAGCTTTAATATCCAGTTCTAATTTTGAGTATATGACATGCAACATCATCGGTTTTTGAATAACAAGTTCCAATTTCATTTTTGTGCTAGTCATAAGAAGTTCTAAAAGATGTTCAAATTTGTTGTTGCAATGATCTTTCTACTTCTATGCTAATTCACTCCTGAGAAGCTTCTGAGGAGATGCTATGTTGATGATGCAACGTTCTCTCAGCTTGTGCTTCTGGACGTGACTTTGATCACTAAGCCTATAAAGAATGGCATGCTTCTGAAGTTGTGTTACTTAGTTGAAGATTTTGACGATGTCAAGCCAGACGCTGAAGTTATCAAGGTTCTGACTGTAGATTCTGAAGACTCTGAATATTCTGGAGATACTAAAGATCTCAAGCCATACTACTGATGTTGTCAAGGTTTTGACCAAAGATTCTGAAGTTTATGAATCCAGCTTTATGTTTCTTCATTTCATGCTTCATCATCTTTCATCAGAAGCCAATGAACTTGAAGATGATATCAAATGAGCACATGATCAAATAGTATATAGTAAAAATCAAATATTGTTTCCACTACCTGATATCATGGGAAAGGACAGTACTATACATCACACCTGTCACTAACTTTGTGGGCGAAGGACAATATGCAGCTGTAAGACCCTGAAGGTAGAGAAAAACAAGAAAGGGGGGTTTGAATTGTTTTCACTGATAATAAAAACTTTTGCAAACACCACACACATGAAAAACAAAGCAAACAACATAGAAGTTTATCCAGGTTCGCTTGAAATTCAAATCTACTTCAGTCCACCCGGCCAAGGTGATTTCACCTTCAATAAGGTTTTAATCCAATAATCTAGAAAGATTATGACAAACGTCTAAGAGTACAATGATCTCTTAGCCCTCTCAAGTCTACAGACTTCACAAGTAACTTGAGGAAATATTCAATAACTATTTGAGAATTACAAGAAAGTGCTTAATGCTTCTAGGTAAGCAAATTGAACACAGTTAGAACAGTAAAAAATTCACACTAAGAGCAAAAACTCGTGTGAGAAAAATAGAGAAAGAATTAGTGAAATATTGAATTTGATTTGCAGTATTCTTGTGTGATTACTTCGTTGTTTTATACGAGAGAGACGGGCCTTTATATAGTGCTTTGGATGGGACTTAAATGATATTAAGTTTGTTATCCTTTCCATAGAAGTTTTGGGAGAGTATTTATTCTTCTCCTAAATAAAGATTCATACCATATATATAATACTTCTTTGCTAAGTCTTGAAGTTGATTTGTTAGGCGTGAATCAGGGTGTGCGGAATACAGATCTTCTTGTAAAACATGTATTCTTCAGATAGTTGTTAGAAGTGATTTACTTCCGAGATTCTTGATTAGTCTTCAGTTGGACCTTCTTCAGATGTACGGATCAAAAGAGTAACCATGTTTGGAACCCTTCAGATTAAGAGGCTCTTAGTCTTCAAACTTTAGATTAAGAGGCTCTTAGTCTTCAAACTTCAGATGTTGTGAACACCATTATCTTCAGAGTCAGAGCGACTGCTTTTTGACTTTAAGTCAACTATTCTATGCTTGTGTGATGGCAGATGTTGTTTTTTCATATCCATTTCTTGTTAGGATCCTGCATACTTAGAGAAATTTGTTAGGGTACCAAAATTTTTCATCCTTTGTTATCTTCAAAACTTAGAGATAAATTGTAGACCCAAAATCTTGTTCTAACAATCGCCCCCTTTTTGATGATGACAAAACTTCAGACTGTTGATGAAACAATGATACTTTATAAAAGTTTAAAGGAGTTATCTCAGAGTCAGATGTTTAATGACTCCCCCTGAGATAAGAAATCTCCCCCTGAGTCTGATAGAAGGGATTTAGACGTTCTTACCAGATCTTCTTATGTTTCTTAATTTGTTTCTCAGATGCTTTGCTCAGATCTTCCCTACAGAAACTTAGACAACAAGGATATTTTTGTAATGTAAGCAGTGCATTATAAGGCTTAGACATTATTTCATCAGAAGGATGTTGAATTATTTCTCCCCTTTTTTGTCAGAATCAAAAAGACATAGTCAAAAAATAGGTAAAGCAAGACAAAAAAAACTTCATTAATCAGAAAATCTGGTACATAACAGAAAGATACTGAGAGAAAAAGCATAAAAGCTAAAACATTTAGAGAAAATTAACAGAAATCCTAAGCTGCCTAAGGGTATGGAGGAGGAGGCATCCTCCGCAGCAGCTGAGTCAATAGATTCTGAATGTTGGAGTTGACAGAGTTCTGTTGATCTAGTCTGGCTTTCACAATATGTTGTTCTTTCTGGAGTTCCTCCAGAGTCTTCAGCACCAGTGAAGCAAAGTCAGAATGAGATGATTCACCCTGAGCCAGAGCTACGTCCTTAGCCTTGGTAGTTTCTTCCATAACAATGTGTGCTGCTTCTTCACCGTCATCCATAGCTTTGGCTTCAGCTTCAACAATAGCAGCCTCAACGACAACCCTTTCTTCTGCTTCTCTTCTCGCTTTCCTTCTGCTTCCAATCTAGCCTTTTTTTGCTTCTCTACGTGCATTCTCTTCTGTCTCTCTGTCCAGACGAGCCTCAAGCCTCTCCTCAGCTTTTATGATATAGTCATTTCTGACTTGTTCAAAGAGGCCTTTCAGCTTGAATGCCTCAGATGTCATTCGTCTAATTACTCTATTCCAGTGAATCCTCACTTCAAAGGAATCATCACTTAGTTTAGAGTTTTTCAGACAGTGATCTCAGCTTTTCCACTAAAGACTCGGCAAATAAAGCAACTGCCACTTCCAAGGTGGGGAAGGTCGGTTCAGATTCAGAGGTGGGAAGGATAGTTTCTGGTGGGGTGGGGTGGTTTCAGTGAGAGAGGCATATGTTTGGGTAATAGGGTTTTCATAGGGAGTTTCGGTGGGAGGTTCAGAGGTAGAGATGAGTTGAGGTGCAGAAGGTGGTGCTGTTGGGTGTTCAGATGGGGAAGGAATGGAGGTTTTAGGCTCATATGGGTTTTGATTAGAGAGAGCGTGAGCTTGGAGTTGAGCAAGTGTAAGGGATTGAGGATCAGATAGTTCTGGCTGGTCAGAGTCAGAAGATATGTTATAGTAAGGTGGAGAGGAGGGAGTTGAAGAGGGTGGTGATATGGGTGCATTGAAGAGTAGAGACTCAGAGATAGGTAGTGTTGTGGTGGTGAGATTAAAGGCTTGAAGGGGAGGTAAGGGTGGGTTAGAGTTATGAGATTCATAAGGATTTGAGGTGGAGGTTATGGGTTTAGAGTTTGTGTTGATGAGGGATGGTTGAGGTAGGGAGGAAGATAATTGCTTTAAATTAGAGTGTAAGAGAGTATCAGAGGGAACTGACTTACTTGGAGAGGAGGAGACTAGAGGCACATACGGCCTGGTTTCTGATGGTTCTCCCAGCTTCAGAGTCTTCTTCTTCGACTTTCTTTCAGAAGGCTCTCGCATCCTCTTCATGAAGCTAGGTGGATTTTCAGGTAGCCAATCCACAGAGAATTCCGATATATCGACTGATTGAGCTGCCAAATCCTAGAGGTAGTAGGCAATGACCTCAGGAGGATCTATCTTGGAGAAAAGGTAGATACCATTTGGGATCTTTCTCTGGTCCTTCAGAGCTTCCCAAGATGTATCCGGAGTTGGTCTTGCTAAGACCCTTTCAATAACCCCCATGCTCTTCAGATTCCTGGCATTTAGAGGTTTATCGACGTCTACGGTCACGTCTTCCATCAGATTGTGGGATATCAGATGATCCACTAATCCGCTTTCAATCAGAACATCCAAAATGAGTCTTCCCGGAGGGATGTAGTTCCTGGGTTTCATGTGATTCCTGGTGTCTCTGACTGAATCCCTTAGGTATTTTAAAAGCAACGTTGGGAGGTTTAACTTCAATCCTTTGTGAAGGTAGTAGAGGATGCACTTCTGGTCGGTGTTGATGTAGTCTGAAGAATTAGACGCTGGGTGGTGGTGAATGGTACCCAAAATATTCTTCAGCTAGACTCTCAGATTTTGGTGAAGTTCTTTGTTTTTGGAGGATCTGCCATCAGAGCCTTGCTTGAAGATAGTGGGAACAATTTCCTTGGACATGTATCTTTCCCTAGGGTTTATGTTGTAGATTCTTCTTCCCCCAGTCTTCTCCATGTTCAGAAGCTTTGTAATTGATTTCTCAGTGATGACCATTTTCACCCCTAAAACGTATGAGACGATGCAATGGTCATCGCAATCTGCATAACTCATTGACCAGAAAGGTGTAAATTAGACCATAAATCCTCTGAAAGTAAGTTTCCCAACCTTGTTTCTTTAGTTCTTCAGTGAGGTCGACTCCATTTAGCTTCATATTGTCAAAATCCACAAAAGACTCACACAAGACCTCTAGTTTATCAAAGGGTGTTGCTAGATTGATGTATGTTGGACGATCAAGAACATGAGGTTCCTTGTAGGCAATGAAAGTTGTTGTTGTTGTAGATGTTTGTTGAGGAGCGTTAGCAGGTTATTCAGTAGCTTCCATCTCTTGTGAGTAGTTGTACACTTGTTGTTGTTGGGAGTCCATGAAAAAGATGAATGTTTGAATGTTGAAGAAGATGAAGAACAAATGAAGAGCCTTGGAGAGAGTTGGTAGAAAGGGTTTTGTGTTGGTTTGTGAGTGAAAAAGTGTGAGAGTGGGAGTTGTGACAAATATATATACATAAGGTTAACATGCAAAACGACATCATTTAATGAGAATAGCAAACAACATAAATTAATGAGCATAGAAATTTGAGTTGACACACAAGGGGGAAATTAATTTCAGCTAATGATAGATGTCTAATCCCAAAAATATGCACACTGCTCAAGCAAATCTCAATAGTCTGGCTCTTGACTTGTGTGCTAGACAGTTGTCTAGAAGATCCAAGGTCAAACGCAAGAGAGGCCACGTGTTGATATATCTGACTTTAAGAAAACCAAAAGGTTTTGATCCTGAGGATTTTTTATTTCAATTACTTCTAACTGGTAGAGGTATCAGAGTCAGACCCAGATGCCAGAAGGATTTAAAGTTAGAGCCTATTTTGACACTTCAAAGAAGGAGCACCGATTTTAGACTCATTCTGGGCTATCTTCCATGTTTAAATGTTTCAGAATGAATGAGAATCTATCTTCAGCTAGGGGTTTTGTGAAGATTACAACCCATTGGTGGTCTGTATCTATGAATTTTAAAGTTATTACCCCTTTCTGAATATAGTCTCTGATAAAATGATGTTTAATTTCTACGTGCTTTGCTCTGGAGTGCAGAATATGAATCTTACTTAAACATATGGCATCACTATTATCATAATAAATAGGAATGTTACTCTCTTATATCTGAAGGTCCTCTAGTTGATTATTCATCCAAAGCATCTGAGTAGTGCAAAGTGAAGCTGAAATGTATTATGCTTCTGCAGTAGAGAGTGTTATGGTTGATTGTCTTTTGCTAGCCCATGAAATGAGGTTTCCTCCCAGAAATTGACAGTTTCCATATGTACTTTTTCGTTCCAATCTATATCCAGCGTAATTTGCATCACAATATCCAGAAAGCCTATACTCTGATGTTTTTCCATACATCACGCTAAGGTTAGGTGTTCCTTTCAGATACCTTAGGATTCTCTTCACAGCTGTTAAGTGAGATTCTCTTGGGTTTGACTGGAATCTGGCACAGAGACACACGTTGAATAGAATATCTAGATGAGTAGCAGTCAGATAGAGAAGACAACCTATCATACCACGATAGAGTTTCTGACAAACCTTTTGACTTACCTCTTCTTTCTCTAGAATGCATGTGGGGGTGCATGGGAGTCTTTGCTGGTTTGTTGTCTGACATTTCAAACTTCTTCAGAATGTCTTTTATGTATTTTCTTTGATAAATATATGTTACATCTGATTTTTGATTGATTTGTATTCCTAGAAAGAACTTTAGTTCTTGCATCAGACTCATTTCAAATTCAGCCTGCATTAGCTCAGAAAATTCTTGACAGACAAAGGGATTAGCAGAACAAAAAATTATGTCATCAACATATATTTGACAGATCATGAGGTCATTTCTGATATTTTTACAAAAGAGTGTAGAATTAACTTTACCTCTGGTAAAGTTATTTTCCAGAAGAAATGCACTTAGTATTTCATACCAAGCCCCGGGAGCTTGTTTTAGACCGTACAAATATTTTTTCAGTTTAAAAACATGTTCTGGACATTTTGAGTTTTCAAAACCGGGAGGCTGATGAACATACACTTCTTTAGAGATATACCCATTCAGAAATGCACTCTTGACCTCCATCTGATATAGTTTGGTGGAATAATTTACAGCAAAAGAAACAAGTAAGTGAATAGATTTTGACCTGGCGACTGGTGCAAAGGTTTCATTGTAGTCAATACCTTTTTGTTGACTATAACCTTGTGCTACCATTCATGTTTTTTTTCTGACCACTTTACCCTTTTCATTTAGTTTGTTTCTATACACCCATTTGGTTCCAATTACATTGGTTCCCTTGGGTTTTGGTACCAGATCCCAGACATCGTTCTTTGCAAATTGATCAAGTTCTTCTTTCATTTCCAGAACCATTCTTTGTCTTGAAGTGCCTCTTCACAAGATGTTGGCTCTATCAAAGATACTAGTCCCAGAAGCGTTTCTTCAGATCCATCGAATATCGATCTTGTTCTAACAAGTTCGTCTTTGTTTCCCATAATCAAATTTTCAGATACATTTTGTCTAGTTCTTGATATTTTCTAGTTTAAAGTGGCTTCAGGAGCTTCTGAAGTTCTCTTTTCTGCTTCTTCGGATTCTTTAGCCTTTTCCTCAGACCCTGCAAGGGTTATCTCTAAATCTGCAAAATTATCACCTAGCTTTGACTTTTTAGGGTCAAGCTTGTCATCAAATCTGACATGTATTGATTCTTCCATAATTAATGTTTTTGTATTATATACTATGTAACCTTTAGAGCATTCTGAGTATCCGAACATAATACATTTCAACCGTTCCGGAACCTCTGATTCTTCCTTTCTGATTTCCTCCAAATCCTACAAAGCCAACATCTTTAAGTTCCAAGCTTTGGAACATATGCTTTCTTCCCGTCATGTGTCGCGAGCATCCAGAGTCTAGGTACCATGATTGGTGTCTTAACTCTGCTGCATAGGATATCTGCAACATATACTATTTTATCTTTTGGCACCCATAATCTTTTGGGTCCTTTATGATTAGTTCTCCCAGAGTTTCTGGAAACTTTGGGTTTTCTGGCATTGTTAAAACCTTGTGTTTGTACGTATGTGTAATGATATGAAAAAGGAGATTTTGGTTTATCCTCTACAGAATGTATTTATTCATCTTCATCAGAGTCATATCCAATTCCTCTTTTCTTATTGTGACTAACACCATAAATCATAGAAGCCGTTTTGCTTCTTTCAAGTCCATTTTTCAGAAATTTCATAAATGCCTTTTCATATTTATATATGATGGTATCAGAAGTTGGTGGAGCCTTGGACAGAGTTTCTTCAAGTTTTAAACATTTTTTAGTTGAAAATTAATTTTCATTTTATAAAACAAAAATCTTTCCTTTTAGTTCAGAAACTTATATCTCAAGCTTATCACACTCTTCAACAGTTTCTTTATGGATCCTTTTTAGGACCTTAAATTTCTATCGAAGCTTCTGATAGGAGTTGAGAGATTCTGATAGGCAAGCTTCTAGGTCAGAGCGAGAGAGATCAGAAAATACCTCTTCAGGGTCAGATTTCTTTTCAAATGTACTTCCAGATGAGGTAGCCATGAATGCAACATTTTCATGTTCTTGTTTAGAGTCGGATCCCGAGACGTCAGATTCAGAGTCATCCCAGGTAGCCATGAGTCCCTTCTTAGTTTTGAAGGAGTTTTTCTTGAATCCTTCTTTTCTGGAACTATCTTTCTTGAGCTTGGGACATTTGTTTTTGTAGTGTCCTGGTTCTTTACATTCATAACAGGTTACCTCTTTGCTTGGTTTGTTTCTGGAAGTAGATTCTGAGCGATCTCCCTTCTGTTTGGGTCTCTTAAAGTTATTATTTCTTTTTATCCAGAGTTATTGGACTCTTCTGGATAAAAGAGATAATTCTTCTTCGTCATCAGAGTCATCTTTCTCAGAATCATCATCTTCTTCTTCAGCTTGAAGAGCTCTATTCCTTTCTGGCTTGCATCTTTCAGGTCTGGACTTCAAAGCCACTGATTTGCTTTTCTTTTGTGGTCCGTCTTCCTCTAATTCTATCTCATGACTTTTGAGAGAGATAATGAGTTCTTCCAGGCTAATATTGTTCAGATCCTTTGATAGTTTTAAGGCAGTGACCATTGGTCTCCACTTCTTTGGTAGACTTCTGATAATCTTTTTGACATGATCTTCAGTTGTGTAGCCTTTATCCATAACCTTGAGTCCTACAATTAAAGTTTGAAATATAGAAAACATTACCTCTACAGCTTCATCATTCTCCATTCTGAAGGCTTCATATTTTTGGATTAAGGCCAGAGCCTTAGTCTCCTTGACTTAATTGTTGCCTTCATGAGTCATATTTAGGGAGTCAAATATTTCTTTAGGTGTATCCCTATTGGTGATCTTTTCATATTCATTGTAGGATATGGCGTTCAGCATAATCATTCTGGCCTTATGATGATTTTTGAAGTCTCGCTTCTGATCATCGCTCATTTTGTTCCTAGCAATAACAACTCCAAGAGCAGATACAGGTGGTTCATAACCAAATGTAACCATGTACCATAAGTCAACGTCATATCCTACGAAGAACATTTAGATTCTATCCTTCCAATAATCAAATTTCTCTCCATCAAAGACTGGAGGTTTGGCGTTGTAGCTATCTCATTCATTTTTGGTGGTCATGATGTTTTTCTTGCGCTGGATAACTCTACATTGTTAAGTGTTTGATTAGAAAATCAATAACAGAGCTGAAGCTCTGATACCAATCGAAGGTAGAGAAAAACAAGAAAGGGGGGGGGGGGGGTTTGAATTGTTTTCACTGATAATAAAAACTTTTGCAAACACCACACACACGAAAAACAATGCAAACAACATAGAAGTTTATCCTAGTTCGCTTGAAATTCAAAGCTACTCCAGTCCACCTGGCCAAGGTGATTTCGCCTTCAATAAGGACTTAATCATATAATCCAGAAAGATTACAACAAACGTCTAAGAGTACAGTGATCTCTTAGCCCTCTCAAGTCTACAGACTTCACAAGTCACTTGAAGAAATATTCAACAACTATTTGAGAATTACAAGAAAGTGTTTAGTGCTTTTAGGTAAGCAAATTGAACACAGTAAGAACAATAAACAATTCACACTAAGAGCAACAACTCGTGTGAGAAAAATAGAGCAAGAATTAGTGAAATATTGAATTTGATTTACAGTATTCTTGTGTGATTACTTCGTTGTTTTATATGAGAGAGATGTGCCTTTATATAGTGCTTTGGATAGGATGTCGTTGGTTGAAGCATTGACGTTGATATCTTGCCAGGGATGAGACTTAGATGATATTAAGTTTGTTGTCCTTTCCATAGCAGTTTTGGGAGAGTATTTATTCTTCTCATAAATAAAGATTCATACCATATATGGAATACTTATTTGTTAACTCTTGAAGTTGATCTGTTATGCGTGAATCAGAGTGTGCGGAATCCAGATCTTCTTGTAAAACATGTATCTTCATATAGTTGTTAAAAGTGATTTACTCAGAGATTCTTGATTAGTGTTCAGTTGGACCTTCTTCAGATATACGGATCAGCAGAGTAACCATGTGAAATCCTTCAGATTCAGAGTATCTTAGTCTTCAAACTTCAGATGTTGTGAACGCCATTGTCTTTAGAGTTAGAGCGACGACTTTTTGACTTTAAGTCAACTGTTATAGGCTTGTGTGATGACAGATTTTGTTTTGTCAGATCCATTTCCTGTTAGAGTCCTGCATACTTAGAGAAATTTGTTAGGGTACCAAAAGGTTTCATCCTTTGTTATCATCAAAACTTAGGGATAAATTGTAGACCCTAAATCTTGTTCTAACAGACCCCAATTTTGACCCTAAGATCCCTCATGCTATCTCATCATATGCATTGGCTTTTGGATCACACATTGGCATCCTCCTTACCCCTCATTCACTGGGTTTGCATTAGGAGAGATCACCAAGCACATTTGATTGTATCATACTTTGTTTTTCTTTTTTTACTAACCAAAATACCAAAAATATGTCTATGTATAACTTTGTTTCTTTTGTAGGTAGTGTGTGCATCCACCAATGCCTCATCAAGCTCACAATTAGGGTTTGAGACCCTCAGCGTAAGAATATCAATCAAGGAATGGTTCACATTGGTTCTATACATCAAATATGGATCCCCATGATCTTCATTTTTTATTTTTATCAAGAAATCATCAAGAGTTTGAAGCTTGTTTTCCTTGGAAGCCCTAATTCATCTAAGTATCTTGTGTGACTTCCTCAACAAGTTTCTTTAGCAATTGATCAAATATTTCAAGGGGTACTTCATATTATATCATCTTATCAATATATGAATCTCCATGAGTCCAAAAGATCAAGAAAAGTTCAAGTTTGCAAGATGGTTCAAGGTGGTTGACTAGAGAAAGTCAACTGGTCAAAACTGGGGTTCCCTAGACCTTATCTCCTACAATTTATGTCATATGAAAATAATTCCAAGAGAAACGTTATTCCTTATGACATTCCAGGCAACTTTCATGTTGAGGTAAAGATCTATTTTTGCTTGGAAAGTCATTTTTATTGTGAAAGATTGAATGTCATTTTGTCTATGTCCTAGTTAGGAGGTCAACTTCCAAGGACCATAACTTGCTCATTTTTTATGCGATGAATGCCATTCAAGTTTCATGATCAATTTCAAGATGTAATCTAAAACTTTTATTCTTTGAGAAAATTCAAATTCAACTTACAAAGGCATGTTCCAAGAGGAAACATTATAGGTCATTTTGGGCCATTATCATTGAATAGGCAATTTTCCTCAATTTCTAAAATGCATAACTCTTTTATGCCAAATCCAAATGAGGTTGAATTTGTGACCAAATTGAAGAGGATTGAAACAGATACAACTTTGATGAAGTAATCTTTTCTATTTTAGGCTCATAGCAAAAGTTATTCAAGGTGGAAGAAGTGAATATTTAACTTGGGACTTAGAAAAATTTCAATTATGTTTGATTTCCCAAACTTACAACTCAAAATTCATCATGGTCCAAGCTTCAAATAGAAACGTGTTAAACATGAAAGTTGTTCCCCTTGATATCAGCTTTCCAAAAAGTCCAAAATTACTTCATTTGGACAAGGTTTGGCTGGCTTGCGCATGGTTACTCTTCGTGGTTCCATTTGGATGAATCTCAAGACCACTTCTCAATTTCAAATGCATGGATTCATTGTTAAGAGTCCCACATCGTACAATATATGGCTTGAACATGTGTTTATAAGTGTGGGTAATCCTCACTCTACCAACCATGTTAAGAAATGTGGCCGGGCCTAACTCAACCCTACAAAATTGGTTGGTAGAGTGAGGATTACCCACACTTATAAACACATGTTCAGGCCATATATTGTCCGGTGTGGGACTCTTAACATTCATGTTACACTTTCAGCATCACTCATGATCATTTTTGGACTTAATTATATCATTTCATGGGCCTATCACAGGCCCATGCAAGCATGCATCTCACCCTTCCAATTTTGGCCAATTTTTGAAGTGTGCAAAAAGCAATGAGCATGGCTATAAATACATGACCCTGGGGATCAGAAAGGGGATCCCTCTTGGCCAAGATTCGTCCTCATTCTCTCCCAAACCCCATTGAAAGGATAGCCTTGAAGATTTCTTGAGAAATCTAGTTTCAATTCTCATTCTGTTTTGGAATTGAAACTCCAAGAGTCCAAGCTTTTTAATCATCAATACCATCTCCTGCAAGCTTCTAGAGTCAGGCCAAGCCAAATTCGAAGCAAGATCAAGCTAATTTGAAGCTCCTCGAAGGTGAAATTTCAGAAACTTTTCTTCTTCGATTCTCCCTCATTTCTCATCCATTTTGATTGATTGTTGGTTTGTTGAAGTCCTACCAATGTAGGCAAAAAGATTGAGTTGCTTTGAGGTCAAATCGAAGCAACTCAAATCATGATCCTCAAAATTCAAATCCCAGTATCTTTCAATATACTTGGAATTGGAGAAAATTGAGGCCAGATTCGAGCTCCTGAGCTTTTTTTCTTTAAAATCATTTCCTTGTTTTTCATTATGGTGATGGTTGGTGGTCATCCAGTTCGGTGAGGCTCATCAGAGAAGATGACCGAAGCCCTAGCTCCGGTGGTGTGGTGGTGTGTTCCCAACCATTTGATCCATTCAAAATGTTTTAATCCTAGCCTTTCCTTTTGATTATCAAGCCTGCAACGCATTGACTAAGGCACATGGTGGAACGCGCGTGCATGGCCATCAGATCTGCCACCTCAATTAATGAGGGAGATCTAATGAGCCTCGTTCTTTCTATTTTATTTTTTAATTCTTATTTTTCATTTAATCCCTATATTTTGTTTAATTTAAATTAATTTCATTTTTAATCCAAAAAATATGGGACTTTGACAAAAAATCTTTAAATATTTTTCTCTGCCATATTCTGAATTAAAATCATGTTTTGGATTAATTTTGATATTTTTCACGAATTAAATATTTTTGTGCATATTTTTAATTGTTTAAAAATACTTCTGACTTTTTAAAAATTGTGAAATTTTTTGTCTAAGGTCTTTTGACCTTGTTTGACCTAGGATAAATCTCTTGGCCATTTATTTGGTGTTTTTAAGGGATTTTAGATTTTGACCAAATTAAAATGGATTTAAATTCATTTTTTTAATTTATTTTTAATTGATTAAATTTATAAAAGTATTGTTGAGCCATTTTTATGGTCTTGTGATGTTTGACTTTCTGATTGGGCCTTAGTCAAGGTTGATTTGACTTTTGTTGTATCAAAACCATTGGATTTAGGGGATTGATGAAATGTACATTTCATATCCCAAAATGAATGGATGGTTTTGATTTGATGAAATTCCTCCCATGATCAATTTGTGTTTCTATCTCCCCTCCCTCTTCATCTTCATCCGTATTCTTTCCCGTTCCCTCATTTGACCAATGAAATCTCTAATGTCTAAAGGCTAAATGATTCATCAATGATCTTGTGTCAGATGAATAAATACAAGTATGACTAAGATATGTCTCTCCCTTTTGACTTTTCTTTTAGTGTGTGGTATGTTTTAGGAATTTGGTTCCTCATACCAAATCTCTAACATGCATTAACACCTAAATTTTTATTACCCGACCTCATATAGTTGTGACTTCTACATAAGTCTAATTACGATTGCTTAACATAGAGCTAAATTTGACCCTCAAGGAATAAAATTCTAGTAAGTGAGATTGTAAGTCTCCTATTCTTCATGGCATTGTGTGGAGACTTGACCTTTTTTCCTTTCATGAGAGCTAGTGGCATACTTGTTGAATTATCCAAGTTGGAGCCCTTCTCATGGAAGATGTCTTGGTTTAAGGATTCATACTTGTAAATGAAATGGTTGAGTGTTCTCCAAAGAATGACTTAATCAATTAAAAATCATCTCTAACACCACTAACT
The DNA here is from genome assembly GCF_024323335.1 of Lathyrus oleraceus. Classification (NCBI taxonomy): domain Eukaryota; kingdom Viridiplantae; phylum Streptophyta; class Magnoliopsida; order Fabales; family Fabaceae; genus Lathyrus; species Lathyrus oleraceus. The sequence continues at coordinate 71,948,694 of NC_066582.1, read as the reverse complement.
AATGACTAATATTTGACTAACTCTTGTTAATATTACTTTACTTTCAAGTCATTTACTATTATGCAATTTAAATTTCAGTCCTTTATCATTCATTGCCATTTACATTTCATATAACTTGTTTATATTTATGTCCTTTTCACTTTCCTCATTTGAGCCTTATCTTGTGATTGCGTATATTATTTGTGTGTTTTGATTTTGTTTGTGGTCTTAGGATCCTAAAACACCTAATAACAACAAAACCCCTAAAAAGCATATGGTGGACTGTTAAACTTGATCTGAACTTTTGGACTTAGGATTAGGCAACATTCCCTGTGCTAAAAGGACTTGGCTAATTCCAACATCTTAAGACTGAATTATTTTGAGTTGTGCCTTCATCTGATGCAAGACTTGGGAATTGTTTGAATTCATCTGCTACTCTGCCTTTATGCTTAATTGTTACGTTGATCTAGTGTCTGATGCTTTGTTCTGAGTTATTCAAGAAATATTTCATCTGATACATGGGAAGACAATGAAGATTGCTAGCTATTGGAATGCTTTCTTGAATATGACCATCTTTATTTGATGCCTTGATCTTCATGATGTCTAGATATTGCTCATTGCTTATTGATTATTGCTTTATTAAAGTCCAAAGGAAAATGGGTTTCTATATGACATTCTGGTATGTTGGATGGCCTCCCATTGGTTAGATCTTTTCAACCCTTAACTTTTAAATTTTTGCTTAGGGTAGTCTCTTCATCTCCTCCCACTTCTTAAATTTCAAAATCTCTCCCCCTTTTCCAAACATTTCTTTGCTTGTGATTTCAAATTTAGACATTGTTTTAATGATTAGAAACTTTGGCCTTATGCCATTGAATTTTCAAACTTTTTTCTTAAATCAAATTCATAAATAAACTTAACCATATCGACTTAAATTTCAAAAGACAAAAAGAACTAACAACTCCACTTAAATTCTTGGCCTTTTGTGCCTTTTTCTTGTTAAACTTTTGTTAAAAGCAATTCACCAACTTATTTGAAATTTTTACCACGAACTACGAGGTTTTGATCCCTCATTTTATGTGGGTACGTAGGCACAAGATCGAAGGTCTTGTCAAACACAAAAATATAATCAACGAATTCTTTTCTCATCCCCATACTCTATTTTATCAAACATCATTTATACCAAAAACACATGCACGCATAAAGAAGGTCTCCCTAGGAGTACCTAGGACACTTTGGGTGCTAACACCTTCCCTTTATGTAACCAATCCCCTTACCTGTAATTTATGGTATTTTATTAGTTTTGATTTGAAAACTTCTTATCTTTGGGTTTTGTTCAAACTTTTCCCTTTTCCTTTGGAAACAATAAAAGCGCGGTGGCGACTCTGGTTTTATTGACGTCAAGTGTATCCATAGTTTACTGGTCATGAATTTACCGCTACAGTAGTATCACTCCTTTCACCATCCAACAGTGGACAACCACTCTATTTGGTTTCCTCGTTTTTCCCTCCAACTGTCTCTTTTCTTATGCTATATAAGTGAGACTTAAAGACTTGAAGAAAACAAGAACGCTGAATATTGTCGATGCTACAATAACTTGACAAGTATGTTTCTTTGTGAAAAGCTATCAATTTTGTACACAGTTTACTTTAAGTATTTGTTTATCATTTGTGTAAAATCTTTTTATATAGAAGCAACTTGTAACAAACAAAATATTATTCAAACTATTTGTTTGATTCCTTAAGGAGACTAGGGTATAATAGATCCCTTAGAAGACAAAGAAAGTTATTCTTTAGGAGTGCTTAATGAGACTAGGGTATAGTTGGATCCTTGAGAAGAAAAATAAGGTTATTCTTTGTGAGTATTGTAATCGGTTGACTATAGTGGATTAAGTCCTTGTTTATAAGGCAAAATCACCTTGGCGGGTGGACTGGAGTAACTTTGAGTTTCAAGCGAACCGGGATAAAAAGACTTGTGTTTTCATCTCTTTGTTGTTAATATCTAAGTGGTGTTCTCGAGTTGGTAAAAATATTTTGTTTTGTAAAACCCAATTCAAACCCCCATTTCTTGCATTTTTCACACCTTCAAGTATTTCTCTCTTCGTCTTATTTCATCCATGCGCAAGAGGAAATCTCGGTTGGTTTCAATGTTGATGTTGATTCACATCGTCTCGTTCTTGACTTTGTTATTCATTTGAGATTCAAAATTCGGATACGTGAACGAGATCAAAACAAGATTTTGATTTGAATGTTTGAACAATTTTGGTGGTGATGAATTATTGGTGATGGTGAGTAGCTTTGGTATGTTGCCGACCGTGTGTTATTTGGACGTAAATTCTTCAGCAAGTCTTGGCATTAAATCTTGGTGTTCTTGTTGAGTCCAGGTTTGGCATTAGAAAATTGGGCCTTTTGCCCAAACATAAGTGTACTCTCCATACACCCTTTTATAGTTCTTACCCCTGGCCCAATGTTATATGTTCATGTTAATCCTCCCCTTAATTCGTTTTATTTTATCCTAATCTATTTTAATCTTAGTTAATTTTTAGATTAACCTTGCTTCTGATTTAATCTAGTTTGAATTGGGGTAGATTTTTTATTCTTGATTTTTTGTTAATTAGGATTATCATTAGATATGATTAATTAGGTTTAATTAGGAATTGTAGTTTAATTAGATTGATTAGATTTAATCATCTTTTTGTTCTTAATTTGATTTTTATTTTTCAGAAGTTAATTCAATTGTTGATTAATCATGCCATGAGTAGTATAACTTGTCATTAGATTTTGTTAATCCATTTTTTTTCATTTTGTTCATGATTGTATAATAGGCTTAATTATTTATTTTACCATGATTTATTCTTTAGTTTAATTTTCATTCAATTTGCCATTGCATTGTGATTATCATGTTAATGTGTAGATTAGATTTCATATTATGATTTAGATTGTCAATTTACCTTTGGTTAGTTTGAGTTCATAATCCCAGTGAATAAGCTTGGATTTCAAAACTAGCATAAACATAACATTGCAATTATCATTTTTAAAATGAACTTGTCTTACTCGTGAGTAAGCATTTGACATCAAGAAATTTTCTACAATGAATATGAATTGAGGAGCTTGATGACATCAAAAGACAGAGAGAACTACGTTGAGCAAGGGAAAGTCATCTTGATTGATCATATAAGAGAACAAAATGCCTGAGGACTCCGTTGAGCAGAGGCAACTCATCTTGATTGATCACATCAAATGGGCATAATACCAGAGGGCTCTGTTAAGCAAGGGCAAGCCACTTTAGTGGATCACATTAGAAAACAGAATACCTGATGACTCTGTTGAGAAAGGGCAAGCTACTTTAGCTGATCACGCCAAAGAATAGAATGCCTGAGAACTCCGTTAAGCAGAGGCAAGTCACTTTGGTTGATCCCATCAAGGGGAAGAAAAGGCAAGCTGCTTCGAGATTCAGTCAATATGGGGAAATCACGTTGAGAAATATCTACTAGACTCAGTCAAGATGAGGCACTCACATCAAGAAATCTCGAAAAGATTCAGGAAAGTTGTGGCAGTCACATTGAGAAATCTCTACAAGATTTAGGCAAGTTGATCCAGTCACGTCGAGATTCGATAAATCTCTCTAAAGATCAGTTAGTCAGGGGCATTCCCTCAAATTTCAACCAGCCAAAGGAAATGTTACTTCAAGGATCATATTGGGGTAGGCCACCTCAAGAGTGAAAAAACTCAATCTTTCCAAGATGGTTAATCAGAGGTATACTATTCCAAGACAATGGGGCAGGTCAAATCAAGATCGTTCTATGACAAAGTTTTTTCATAACTTCTGACTGAGGCAATACATGCAGATTCCCAATAGACTGGGTCATGATCGACTGGGGAAGGAAGGTCATCTCTACACTTTTGAGTTTATTCAAAGAAAGATCCATTATGTGTAAGAAAATTCTAAGTTCAAGATGAATGTCGGGGAGTCATGCTAAACACATCCCCTAAACTTTTCCAAAGAACCCTGATCTGGATCGACAAAACCCAATGGTTATTTGTACCCTAAGTTCTCCATATTCAAAAAGACATCTAGCCATGCATAGTTGTGCATAACCAAAATCCTGACCATGCATCATCATCTTGCATAAGCAACCGTTCATTGCATATCATTGCATCATGAAACGCATATCATATTCCATCGAGATGGAACATTACGCCATGAAAAGTCAAACATGCATAACTGCATAAAAGTCTTTCTCAAATGCATAAAAGAATCCTCTACTGAGACAACTCTTCCCCAGCTGACAACATCATCATGAAACTCTTAAGTGGTATTCCTGACAGATTTCCCGAAATATTTCTTCTCTGTTTTGCCTTTTTGCAAGTACCTTTTGACCTTTCTCCAGTCACTTACCTTTTGGAAGTCCCTTATGTTTTTTTCCAGTCTCATTGCCTTTTTTTGAAGGAGAATGGCGATCCAAAACGCAGCGGAATTTAAAATTTCTCCTTTAATGATCCTTACGAATGGGCATGATCAGTGATAGAATCGTTACCTCTTGTGGCGATCACGAACGTTGAATGATGACTACGCCTCTACTCAGTCCACACGAACGGATATCCTTCAATCTCAGTGCTAGCTGCTACGAATGAAGGCTTTGAGTGAGAGAGAGAGAGAGAGAGAGAGAGAGAGAGAAACGAAATTGCAAGTGTGTTAATGCTTCTGCACAAGGGTTCTATTTATAGAACCACTTGTGTGGGCTATAAGCTAAAAAAGCCCACTTAAGTGTATGTGGCACATATCTTATAATATGCCAATATCACTTAAGCGCGTGGTACCTTACCATATTTCGTATTCTATTTAAGTACACCGTACCTTACGATGTTCTATAATTCACTTAAGTGCACCGTACCTTACGATGTTCCTTAGTTACTCTATCTCTCATCAATCTGTCCTTTGTGTGTGACCCTGTAGGTTTTCGCAGCATTGGCAATTATATTAAATCACGCATTTAACATAATAAACAATGAGCGGTATCTAGCAACACATCACTGCTACCCAAGACACGAAAATGTCATGTGATCTGACAAATCCTTCTGTGATAATACTTATGTGTATAATTACCCTTTTGCCCTTATGTCTATATTTAACACAAGGCATAGACCGTGTCATCCTTGTCCAATTCAATATTGGGTCCATAGACATTTATCCTGTTACGCAGGATGGGCAAATTCCATCTAGGTCACTCATGGCCCTTAGCATGCTTCGTGGAGTAACCATCAACTGTCTTTATGGTCATCCAGTTACGGACAAAGTTTGATCAGCAATAAGGCACTCGACTCTACATCTAGGGTCCATAGTGGTTTCAGGTCGAAGGGTGGTATACACCATTATCACAATGAGAATAACTTATGACATTTTGCATAAAATTCTATATAGTATTCTCATAGTGGGTCAATCCAGTATAAATATTACTCTTAATATTCATACCTATGTTTAAGACTTGATAACTCCTTATCCATGATCCATGAGATGTGATCATTAGTCTATAAACATAATAGTCTTCATGCTTTAATGTTATCCCACTTCACAATAAAGCTCGACTACGAATACTTTAATAATAGTGTCCTTATGTTTAATGTGATCTCATGATTAAGTCACACTTGATACATTAAACGGACTATCTATTTTAGGGACTTTATTAAACAAACATAATAAAGAAAAAGCCTTTTATTATTAATAAATAATTCGATACAAGTACTAAAAGTATTGGCCTCTAGGGCTTACACCAACAATCTCCCACTAGCACTAGAGCCAATCAAGCATACCCCTAATGCCCATAGATCTAGTATGGCCATCATGCTTCTGCTGCGCAAGAGGCTTTGTCAGTGGGTCAGCAATATTGTCAAGTGTAGGTACTCTGCATATTTTCACATCTCCTCTATCTATTATCTCTCAAATGAGGTGATAACGCCTAAGTATGTGTTTGGATCGTTGCTGAGATCTAGGCTCCTTAGCTTGTGCGATAGCACCATTGTTATCACAATAGAGACCAATGGGATCCACAATGCTAGGAATTATGCCAAGTTCATTAATGAACTTTTTGATCCAAACGGATTCCTTTGTTGCACTTGAGGCAGCAATGTACTCGGCCTCGGTTGTAGAATCAGCAACTGTATCTTTCTTTGAACTTTTCCAGCTCACAGCGCCTTCGTTTAAGCAAAACACATAACCAGATTGCGATCTAAAGTCATCCTTATCTGTCTGGAAGCTAGCATCGGTGTATCCAATTACAGCAAATTCTTCCTAACCTCCATATATCAAGAATGAGTCCTTAGTCCTTCTCAAATACTTAAGGATATTCTTGACAGCTACTCAATGGGCATCACCAGGATCAGATTGGTACCTACTCGTTGCACTTAAAGCATACGAGACATCTGGTCGAGTACATAACATGGCATACATGATAGATCCTATTGCAGATGCATATGTGTAAGACCCCAATTTTGTCCCTAAGATCCCTCATGGCATCATATCATACCATATCATTGCCTCAAGGATCATTGTGAACCTTTGCTTCCCTCCTAGTGGGTGGGTTATCTTGTGAGTTTGGTTCTTGATCACCAAGCATGTTTTGCATTTGTATATCATTGCTTTTCATCTGTCTATTAACCAAAAGTACAAAAATGTTGTCATCTAACCATGTTACTTACAGATGAAGCAAGCTAGGTCAAAACAGTCAAATTATTCATTGAGCAGTGGATGGTGGCCATTCTTGAAGAATTTGGGCACCATGATCATTCACCAAGAGTTCATATGAGTTGTGACATCATTTTGAATCAAGATCTCAAGTGGTAGGGGCTTGGAATTCATCAGAACATGGTTCAGTCAACCAAAACCCTAGCAAAGTCAATTGTGGTCAACTGTGCATTTAATCAGTGATTTGATGGTGGGAATTGGTTTGAGAGGTCTCATTCATGTCCATATAAGCCTCATATAACATGTCAAACATCCACAGTGAAGAATTTGAGGTCAGACAAAAAGTTTCCAAAAATAGTAAGTTGACCTGTAATTGGAATTTGCCAAAAATGGAAAGTTCTTCTCCTCAAAATTACTTCATCATACAAGCTTAAAATGAATTTTTGTCCAACATGAAAGTTGAAGATCTTGTTCTCCCATTTCCAAAAAGTCCAAGAACACTCATTTCTCATGTGTGGTTGGCAAGTTATGATCAAATCATTCTCAAGAATTTTTGAACTTCAAAGTGAGATAACTTCCAAACCATTTGGCCAAATTGAGTGAGGTTTTTTGCTACAAGTCACATTTGATATGCTCTATCCAAATCCTTCCTCATATTTCACCAAAAATCATCCAATCAAAATGGCCTTTTTCAAGTGCATTGAATTAAAAAAGGGAGAGGTGAAAAATAGACTTTCAAATTAAGCCTTGCCTACACATTCTACCAATTACAAATGTTCAAAAACCAAATTTGGGATGTGTTTAGGCCCATTTTCGCACTGTAGCATGCCATGCACATGCAACTTGAGTGTTTTTGCCAATTGACCAAAACACCTTCATTTAAGCTAATCTCATTTACCATTCCACTAACCAAGCTTAGGCATTGTTAATCAAGAGTATATATTGCACATTTCAGACTGAAAACCCTAGCCACAATTGACAAAAACTCAGATCCAAACTTTTTTCTCTCAAATTTCTCTCATTTCTTTCCAAAAATTTTCTCAAATTTCTTCAAGTTTTTGGTTCGTTCTTGCTCTATTCATCATCAATCTTCATCACTGAGCAACATTTGAGCCATAATCCACTGGAATTCGTGCTACTACAAGTTGTGCCAAGCAAGTGTTCTTCAATGGTGAAAGTTGAAATTTGCTGATTCGAGCTCAATTAAGTATCAAGGATCCTTCCATTCACTCATTCAAGGTTGCTAGAACACGATTGGAACCATTTCAGGACTCGAAGCACACGAAATCACGAACTGCTCATCAAGAGGTAAAAAATTTGACCCTCTCTTTTCTCAAATCCATCACGTGATACTTGTAGATCTTTCTTTTGTGGTGATTCTGAGCTAAACATCTCTTGAAACCGTGCCAAAATGAGAGAGAATGAGGGATTTGAAGTTTCATGTTCATGGTTAGATTCACTCGATTCGTGCTTGATATGTTGTTGTTTGATGAATTGATTGTTGTTTATTCATGCTTAATGATGGATCTATGAAATGCCATGCGTGATTTATGTTTCTGGAACCATTAAGATTTTCTGGAAATTTTGTGCGTGAAGATCATGAAGATCTTCATGCTGTTTTTGAAACTGGAAATTTTCCTGCGGATTTAGCCGCAGCCTTCATGCTGTTTCCTGCGTTTTTTCCTGCGGATCCTGGACATTACCTGCGGATTATGGTTGCATGTGGTTAGGGTTTAACGGCGCGCGTTTCAAATGTTCGAAATAATTACAAGTTTGCCATTCGTTCCATTATTTCATTTATTTTCTCAAATTTTTATTTCATTTATTTTCTCAAATTTTTATTTCATTTCATGCTACAACTTCAAAAAATCATAAATAATTCATGGAGCATCCAAATTGTGTGGGAATTTTTGCATTCATCTCCATTTTTCATCTAGTTTTTTATAGGTATGATAACACAAGTTGTGCACGGTTGATTTTTAATTTGGTCCAATAGTTTTGATCATGTATGCTTTGTGCCTATGTTTTACCTTTTTGCTTGTGAAATAATGATGGATGATCATATGAGGCTGAAATTTTTTGTGCATAAACTAGACATGTTCATGGTCATTTTGGTGTAGAGTTTGTGATTTTATCATTGCTGGTTGATGAGATATGATTTTTTGAATAGAGGTGTGACAATTTGTGTCACACCATTCATGTCCAACTTCATGATTTTAATTATCATGCTTATTGAACTCAAAATGGTCTGGATTTTTGCATGAATATACTTATGGATGTTGAGAATACATGTGAATTTTTCTGGAATTATTGATGGCATTTCCTATTTGATTGGAATTTTCTCCCCAGTTTGGTCATTTGTTGATTTTTTGTGATACATGTTTGTATTTGGTTTGTGAAATTCTGGTTATTAATTGGATGGATGTGAAATTTGGCATGAGTAATGTAGACATCTTGAAGTTTATCATGGCTTTGGTCCCATTCATTTATCATGTTTTGTTTCTGTTTTATGATTAATTGAAGTTGGTGCATGTTTTGATGCTTTGTATGAGTTTGCTTGAACTTGCTTTGACTTTCTGATTTTCATTGACCTACTTCCCTTGATCCAAATGAGCTGAAATTTGGTATGCTTATCATGTTATGGATGATGTTTGATCATGAATTATTTGAGGATTTATTGAAATGTTTGTGACTGGATTTGAGTGGAGTCTTTCGGTTGACTTCTTTGAGGTTCTATATGACATGCTTTGACCTAATTTGTTTGTGAAATGATAATGATGAATGATATGAATGTGAAACCACTTGGGTTTGCTTCTTAATTGTTTGAACTTGATTTTGGATAGCTTTCACTTGCTGTTTTGGATTTTTATCTCCTTTTGACCCTAGGCTTGTCCTAGTGGTCTTGTTTCTCATGTTTGAGTTTGCTTTTCAGGTTAAGAAGCAAATGCTTTAAGGAAATTAATGCAAGTTGATTGAGATTGATTGATTGTCATGAACTAACTTGTTTGTTTTGTAGGATGCTTAGCTCATATGCTTTGAGCTTTGTGCTTTGCACATGGGATTGATTGTGTTGACTGTTGATCCTTATCTTATATTGGTTTTGAATTTGAGTTGTATACTGATTTTATTTGATTGCTTTCAGGTACCATTAGTTGCTAATAGTTCTTTGAGAACTTGCATTGCTTTGCTTGATAGCATTTGAATTGAGGTAGAATCTCTTGTCTTCATGTAGTCTGGAAGACCTGGCCTGTTACTTGGCCAGGCAACTGTCTGAAGTCCTCCTTAAGAGGCGATGTTTGTGCTTGTTTACTTTTGTCCCAAGCAGGAAAAGTCCTTTGAATAAGGCAATTGGTAGAACACAAGAGATATGCAACCTATCTCCTACTATTCTGTGTGTCACTCACCTTGCTCACACCACATGTGTTGATGCATAGTGAGTAAAAGCCCAAGATCTATCGAGTCAATAATCTGTGGAGAGAGTTCCTACTTTCTGAACTCCCACACCTTCTATCATTTGAAGCTCTCCCTGACCAGGGATAAGAGCATGAGGCACACCCCTCATATCCTTTCATCTGCTTCACCTTGGCTCTCAATGTCAAGGTTAAGAGCACCATTAACCCTATTCCAGTTGGCTTCAATGCCTAACCCTTTGTATGAGCCTAATTGTTTGGTTATAGAGTGTGCTGAATGACTTTGGTTGATTGATTACTTAGTTCATTTGTACATGTCTGCTTGCATGCTTTGTGCATTTATTATCATTAATTGCTCATTAGTGCATTATCATTTCATTTGTCTTTATGACATATCTTTGTTGTTTGCCCATTGAGGACAATTGTAAGACCATTCATTGGCCATTGTTCCTATGATATGGAAGTGAGTATAAGACCATTTCATTGGCCACTCATCTTCTCTTTGCTTGATGCATTTGTTGGTTGTATGTGAGGATGCAATTGTAAGTCCATGTAATTTGGCATTTGTTTTCCCATGATCATGTGTTGGAGGTTAGAGTAAGCCCAGATAAATTGGCATCTGACATCCAAGTGTTGTTATATTGGAGATTGGTATAAGCCCAGATAGATTGGCATCCGGTATCCACCTTTTATTTCTTTGTTGAGGAGATTGGTATAAGTCCAAAGAGTGGCCTCTGATATCCAGTTTTGTTTTAGGAGATTGGTATAAGTCCAGTGATTGGCATCCGGTATCCGCCTTTGTTGACTTTCTTCTTTTGCTTTGCTTGTTTGTTATTGCTCATTGCCTATTCCAAAGGACACACTTGAGTCATCTTCTATATGATTTCAAGAGGTGAACCTTCTAGGAAGTTTTACACTCCATCTTCATCCATTCATCCCTCTTTGTCCTAAACCTTTTCACACATTGCTTTTAAAATTTGAGACCTTAGGGCTTGTGTTTAAAATTGAATCCACTAACTTTTGGAAATCTTTTAGCCGAACTACGGCGTTTTGATCCTTACCTTTGATGGAAGGTACGTAGGCAACGGGTTCATCCGTTCAAACACAAAAATAATTGACTTGTATATTCTCTTCTCATCATCCCATTCATGTTTGCACAATAAATATTTCATAACAAATAACAATTTAGTACAACAAGTGTGAAAAGGGCTCCCTAGGAGTACCTAGGACGTAGTGGGTGCCTAACACCTTCCCATTGCGTAATTTACCCCTTACTCAGACTCTCTGATCTTTTCATTAGTTTTCTATGTGTAAAACTTCTTAGGCTTTTGTTCGCTTTTTAGCCAGTCCTTTGGATAAATAAAAGTGCGGTGGCGACTCGATTCATTGTATGCTTTGCTTTTGATTTAATCAATAAATCATATAGCGACGAATACACCGCTACAATATGGAATCTTATTCATGCGATCCCTTTCTTCCTTAGTTGAAGGGGATTGTGTTTTTGATAGACACATGCCATGTTGCATAGGTATGAATCCTTTCTTGGAATCATGCATATTAAAGCGTCTCAGCACTTTGTCTATGTACGTACTCTGACTTAGGCCAAGCTGTTTTTGTGATCTATCTCTATAAATTCTGATTCCTAATATATAGGCTGCTTCACCTAGGTCCTTCATCGAAAAACATTTCCCCAACCAAGATTTTACTTGTTGCAGGGTAGAGACATCGTTTCCAATGAGTAATATGTCATCTACATATAATACCAAGGAAACGATCATGCTCCCACTAACCTTCTTGTAGACACAAGGCTCATCTTCGTTCTTGATGAATCCATATTGTTTTACCGTTTCATCAAAACGAAGATTCCAGCTTCTGGAAGCTTGCTTCAATCCATAGATTGATCTTTGTAACTTACATATCTTTTGGGCTTCTTCTGGTATGTCAAATCCTTCAGGTTGTGTCATGTACACATCCTCAAGAAGATTCCCATTAAGGAAAGCAGTTTTGACATCCATCTGCCATATTTCATAATTATGATATGCAGCGATAGCAAGTAAAATACGAACAGATTTAAGAATTGCAACTGGTGAAAAGGTTTCATCATAGTCAACCCCATGAATTTGTTTATATCCTTTTGCAACCAGTCTTGCCTTATAGGTATGTACCTTACCATCCATGTCAGTCTTCTTTTTGAAGACCCACTTGCATCCTATAGGGTTAACTACTACAGGAGGCTCTACCAAGGTCCAAACTTGGTTTGTGTACATGGAATCCATTTCAGATTTCATGGCTTCTAGCCACTTCTCAGACTCGGGACCAGTTATGGCCTCTTGGTAGGTCACAGGCTCATCTTGATCCATGAGTAATACATCACCTTGATCAGTTATGAGATATCCATATCTCTCAGGTATGTGACGTATCCTGCTTCACCTACGCTGGTCTTGTTCTACTTGAGTAGGTTGCTCTTCCACAACTACTTGTGTTTCCTGCTCTAATTCCTCCATAGGTGTATCGATGCTTTGTGATTCTTGAATTTCTTCAAGCTCTACTTTCCTCCCACTGATTCCTTTGGAAATAAAATCCTTTTCTAGGAAAACTCCAGTTCGAGCGACAAACACTTTGCCCTCAGAAGGATTGTAGAAGTAATACCCTCTTGTTTCTTTAGGATACGCCATAAATAAGCATTTGTCAGATTTAGGCTCAAGCTTAGTTGAAATTTGTCGTTTCACATAAACTTCGCAACCCCAAATCTTCATGTAAGACATATGTGGTTTCTTACCACTCCATATCTCATATGGTGTCTTCTCAACCTTTTTGGATGGAACACGGTTAAGTGTGTAACCTGCTGTCAATAGTGCATGTCCCCAAAAGGAGTTTGGAAGATCGGCGTGACTCATCATGGATCGGACCATGTCTAACAGGGTTCGATTTCTTCTCTCAGATACACCATTCCATTGGGGTGTTCCAGGAGGAGTAAGTTGGGATAAGATCCCACACTCTTTCAGATGGTCATCAAACTCTAGGCTTAATTACTCACCACCTCGATCTGATCGAAGAGTTTTAATATTCTTTCCTAGTTGGTTTTGTACTTCATTTTTGAATTCCTTGAACTTTTCAAAGGACTCTGATTTGTGTTTCATTAAATACACATAACCATATCTACTGAAATCATCAGTCAATGTGATGAAGTACTGAAAACCTCCTCTGGCTGGTATGTTCAGTGGTCCACATACATCAGTATGTATGAGGGCCAAAAGATCATTAGCTCTTTCACCTTTTCCTGTGAATTGAGACTTTGTCATCTTTCCAATTAAACAAGATATGCATATCTCATATGATTCATAATCAAAAGAGTCCAACAGTCCATCTTTATGGAGTTTGGATATGCATTTCTCATTTATGTGGCCTAATCAACAATGCCAAAGGTAAGTTGGATTTAACTCATTAGGTTTCATCCTTTTAGTATTAATGTTATAAATAGGCATTTCAAGATCAAGGACATATAGTCCATTGTTCATTTGTGTAGTAGCATAGAATATATCATTCAAATAAATTGAGCAACAATTGTTCTTTATTATAAATGAAAAACCAAACTTGTCCAAACAAGAAACGGAAATAATATTCCTGCTAATTGCAGATACATAATAACAGTTCTCTAACTGAATTATTAAACCACTAGGTAAAGTCAATACATAAGTTCCTACGGCTAAAGCAACAACCTTTGCTCCATTTCCAACTCGTAGGTCGACTTCACCTTTTGCCAAATCTCTACTCCTTTTTAGTCCCTGCACATTGGTACAAATGTGAGAACTGCATCCAGTATCTAATACCCATGATGCAGAAGTAGATAAATTAATTTCAATAACAAAAATACCTGAAGTTGAAGTCTCTACTTCATTCTTCTTATCTTTCAAGTACTTTGGGCAGTTTCTCTTCCAGTGTCCGGTCTTACCGCAATGGAAGTAGGTGCCTTCTTTTGCTATGCCTCCACTAGGCTTCAAAGCAGCAACAGTGGGTTTGGGTTTGGCAACTTCCTTGCCTTTCCCTTTATCACCCTGCTTGGTGGGCCTTTTGTTCTGTCTCATTCCATTTCCGATCATAAGAATGGACTTCCCTTTTGACTTCAGATTCTGCTCAGCAGTTCTTAACATGGCTAGCAGTTCAGGAAGAGATTTGTCCATATCATTCATATTGAAATTTAGGACAAATTGACTGAATCTATCTGGCAACGATTGCAAGATCAAATCAGTCGCAAGTTCCTTTCCGAGGGGAAAACCCAATCTCTCAAGGTTTTCCACATACCCAATCATCTTGAGCACATGGGGACCTACAGGGGCTCCCTCAGCTAACTTGCCTTGAAAAAGGGATTTTGAAACTTCAAACCTTTCATGCCTTGCTTGCTCTTGATAGAGCATCTTCAGGTGTTCGATCATATCAAACGCTGCCATGTTCTCATGTTGTTTTTGTAACTCTGAGTTCATGGTAGCTAGCATGAGACAAGCAGTTTCATTGGTATCATCGACATGCTTCTTATAAGCATCTCTTTCTGCCTTAGGTGCAGAACTAGGAGGTTCCTCTTCAGGAACAAGTTTCTCCAAGACATACAGCTTTTTATCATGTTTGAGGATAATCCTCAGATTTCGGTGCCAATCCAGAAAATTTGTCCCAGAACATTTTTTCCTTCTCAAGGATTGATCGCAAAATGTTGTTAGAGGTGTTTGTTGTCATGGTAATCTACATGAAAATAATGAAAATATAAGTATCAATAACATATTTAATTAGGCCTTTAATTAAATATGCTCCCACTATTTTACTCAAAACAAATGACCCTCACCATTTGATTCGGAAAATCCCGTTGGAAGATTTTCTAGTGGGTCGAGATCCATATTTCACTTCGTTTTAAGTCTGCGTAGGTGGATTACACAAAACTAGGTTATTTAGGTAGGAACTCCTTCCAATTGTATCTAATACAACTCTCGAATATTTTAGTTGGGTGAATAACTCCTTATTCCAATCCATCACATGGATCATTTCCAACTCTTGCTTCTAAACATATATAATTTTATTATAATTTTTTTAGTTAAGTTTGACCCATTGTTTTAACAATTGGATATTACAATTATCCCATCGCACCTTACTAATGTAGAACATGCACCTCGCGTAGGCGAAACCTACATTATCTGATACTAGTCTTGATGAGTGTTAAAACTTGGAAAGCATAAACTTAATATTTAATTTGAGGGAATTTGCAATTATTTTGATCTCACCGGCTTATTTATCATATAAATCGTCTCTCACATGCATCAACATACATTCACATGCATCAACATACATACATAATGAAACAGTTATGGCCCCTAGCGCAATTGTTCTCCCAAGCCAATGAGAGAACCTAAGCTAACCTAATAACGATCTAAGCTTCTCCAAGCAAGATCTTCAAGGTTGTCCTTCTTTGATATTGAATTCTTCTCTTTCTTCATAACTTTACAGTACATAAAAGAAACTCGTTTTACATAGGAGGGAGTGAGATGAGAAAAGAAGTTACATTAAGGGATTAAAAGAGAGGCACGACACGCAGGTTGTATTTTAAAACCCAAAACAAAATAAAGGAAAACTAAGGCCATAACCGATCACCACAAGACAATAATAATAAACACATTATTATTATTAATTTTAAGTCTTTTAATTAATTAATACCAAATTAAATTTTGGCGACCGATCACACTACGCAGGGTTAGCCGGGGGTCCGCTGCCCGGTCAGCGGACAGTGGTTCCGCTGACCGTTCAGCGGACGGGGTCATGGGGGCAGTGCCCCTAGCCGAAAATTTTAATGAACAATTCATTTGAAATCGACGTCATTTTTCGCATCAACACTTGATACTTTAAAGCACAACTCTTGCGCAGTCACAACCCTAATCGCATAACTTTTTGACAACACAACCCTTGTGCCGTCATTAACCCTAATGCATAACTCTTTGACAACACAACCCTTGTGCCGTGATTAACCCTAATGCATAACTCTTTGACAACACAACCCTTGTGCCGTCATTAACCCTAATGCACCAATTTTAGACCGTCAAACACTTCTCGATTATTGATTCAGTATGATTGATCAATATGTCATTGCTTCACCATACTAATGTCGGATCAAGAAGCAAACGACCATTGATCGCTCAAAGGAAAACAACCATTAAGTGTTTGAATGAACGAAACAGTATATCATATATACCGTATTTTGCATCAGGATTACTTATATCATATATATAACTTGATCGATCTCAATTTAATTACTCGTTTATTCTTTGATTCATTTTGTCTTTTAATCGTATTAATATAGAAAATACAGAAAATAAACAGCTATCAGATGCATGGTTTCGTAAGTGGCTCTGATACCACTGAAGGAGAATGGCGATCGAAAATGCAGCGGAATTTAAAATTTCTCCTTTAATGATCCTTATGAATGGTCATGATCAGTGAGAGAATCGTTACCTCTTGTGGCGATCACGAACGTTGAACGATGACAACGCCTCTACTCAGTCCACACGAATGAATATCCTTCAATCTCAGTGCTAGCTGCTACGAATGAAGGCTTTGAGTGAGAGAGAGAGAAAGAGAGAAACGAAATTGCAAGTGTGCTAATGCTTCTGCACAAGGGTTCTATTTATAGAACCTTTTGTGTGGGCTATAACCTAAAAAAGCCCACTTAAGTGTATGTGGCCCATATCTTATAATATACCAATATCACTTAAGCGCATGGTACCTTACCATATTTCATATTCTACTTATGTACACCGTACCTTACGATGTTCTATAATTCACTTAAGTGCACCGTACCTTATGATGTTCCTTAGTTACTCTATCTCTCATTAATCCGTCCTTTGTGTGTGACCCTGTAGGTTTTCGCGGCCTTGGTAATTATATTAAATCACGCATTTAACATAATAAACAGTGAGCGGTATCTAGCAACACATCACTGCTACCCAAGACACGAAAATGTCATGTGATCTGACAAATCCTTATGTGATAATACTTATGTGTATAATTACCCTTTTGCCCTTATGTCTATATTGAACACAAGGCATAGACCGTGTCATCCTTGTCCAGTTCAATATTGGGCCCATAGACATTTATCCTGTTACGCAGGATGGGCAAATTCCATCTAGGTCACTCATGGCCCTTAGCATGCTTCGTGGAGTACCCATCAATTGTCTTTATGGTCATCCAGTTACGGACAACGTTTGATTAGCAATAAGGCACTCGACTCTACATCTAGGGTCCATAATGGTTTCAGGTCGAAGGGTGGTATACACCATTATCACCATGAGAATAACTTATGACACTTTGCATAACATTCTATATAGTATTCTCATAGTGGGTCAATCCAGTATAAATATTACTCTTAATATTCATACCTATGTTTAAGACTTGATAACTCCTTATCCATGATCCCTGAGATGTGATCATCAGTCTATAAACATAATAGTCTTCATGCTTTAATGTTATCCCACTTCACAATAAAGCTCGACTACGGATACTTTAAGAATAGTGTCCTTATGTTTAATGTGATCTCATGATTAAGTCACACTTGATACATTAAACGGACTATCTATTCTAGGGACTTTATTAAACAAACATAATAAAAAAAGCCTTTTATTATTAATAAATAATTCGATACAAGTACCAGAAGTATTGGCCTCTAGGGCTTACACCAACATTTGCATGGAGAAGATTTCGTTGAGACAACTTACCTTTTGTGAGTTTATTCTATTGCCTTATGCATGAAATCGCGTCTCCTTGCTTACCTATTGTAAGTCACCTCGTTGCCTTTTGCACGAGAAGAGTACCCCTGTCATAAATTTGCATCACGTTTTATTTTGAAACACTTGATGTAGGTTTGGTGAATCCCAGGATTTGGGTAACCATTGTTCGAGAACTTCATCCCAGCCGTTGCGCTTGTGGGACATAATGAGTTTTTCGCGCCTACTACAAAGTCCGCATCTGAGAAATAGTATCAAAGCCCAAATCCTGTTTGGAAAATTCATTCAAAGCATATGTTTCACCTGGTGAAACATATTCAAAACTTTTATAAGTATTTATGACCTTTCGTCAAGTGCTTACCTTTTGTAAGTCTTCCCATTTTTTCTGTTTGCAAGCTCTCCCTGTCTATTGCATGTAAAAAAATTTATCGAGACAACTTACCTTTTGTGAGTTTATTTTGTTTCCTTGTGCACGGAATCATGTCTCGTTGCTTATCCTTTGTAAGTCCCATTTTTGCCTTTTGCACGAGAAGGGTACCATTGTCAGAACTTTGAATCTTGTTTTGTTTTGAAACACTTTATGTAGGTTTGGTGAGTCATGGGGTTTAGGTAACCATTTTTTGAGAACATCATCCCCTCCGTTGCACATGTAAGACCCCAATTTTGACCCTAAGATCCCTCATGCTATCTTATCATTTGCATTAGCTTTGGGATCACACCTTGGCATCCTCCTTACCCATCATTCATTGGGTTTGCATTGGGAGAGATCACAGTCACTTTAGATTGTATTATACTTTATTTTTCTTTGTTTACTAACCAAACCAAAAATATGTCTATGTATAGCTTTGTTTCTTTTGTAGGTAGTGTGTGCTTCTACCTATGCCCTATCAAGCTCACAACTAGGGTTTGAGACCCTCAGTGCAAAGAGATCAATCAATAAAGGATTAACATTGGTTCTAAACGTTATATATGGAACCCCATGATCTTCATTTATCATTTTGATCAAGAATCCATCAAGAGTTTGAAGCTGGTTTGCCTTGGAAGCCCTAATTCATCTATGTATCTTATGTGACTTCCTCAACAAGTTTCTTCAATAATTGATCAAATATATCAAAGGATACTTCATATTACATCATATTATGCATATATGATCCTCCATGAGTCCCAAATATCAAGAAAACTTCAAGTTTGCAAGTTGGTTCAAGGTGGTTTACCAGAGAAAGTCAACTGATCAAAACTAGGGTTCCATAGACCTTTCTCCTACAATTTTTGTCATATGAAAATGATTTCAAAAGAAACGTTACTCTTTATGACATTCCAGAAAACTTTCATGTTGACATCAAGAGCTATTTTTTTTGGAAAGTCATTTTTTATGGTGAGAGATTATAGGTCATTTTGTTTGTGCCCTAGTTAGGAGGTAAACTTCCAAGGACAATAACTTGCTCAATTTTTATGATATGAAGGCCATCCAAGTTTCATGATCAATTTCAATATGTATTCTCCAACTTTGATTCTTTAATAAATGTCAAAATCAACTTGCAAGGACATGTTCCAAGAGGAAACATTATAGGTTATTTTGGGCCATCACCATTGAACAAGCAATTTTCCGCATCTGACAAAGTGTATCAAAGCCCAAATCCAAATGATGTCAAATTTGTGACCATATTTAAGAGGGATGAAATAGATAAAACTTTGGTGAAGAAACTATTTTCATTTGGAGCTCATAGCAAAAGTTATTTAAGGTGGAAGAAGTGGTCATTTGACTTGGTACTTAGAAAAATTTTAATTAAGTTTGATTTCTCAAAATTCCACCTCAAAATTCATCATGACCCAAGATCCAAATGGAAAAGTGTTCGACATCAAAGTTGTTCCCCTTGATGTCACATTTCCAAAAAGTCCAAGATCACCTTATTTGGACAAAGATTGAGTAACTTGCGCAAGGTTCCTTTCATAGGTTTATTTTTACAAGACTTGAATTCAAATAACAATTTCCTATTGCATGCTTACATGTTAATGTTTCATTACTCATTATGCATGAATTGGAGCAAGATCAGATCATGAATTGGGCCCAAATGAATGCCCATGCATCCAGGCACCAAAGTTGCTAAATTTGGAAAAAAATTCAAAGTGTGTGAAAAGCAAGTTGATGCCCTATAAATACATGGCCATTGTGATCAGAAAGAGGATCCCTGCTTGCCCAATCTTTGAACCATTGCCTCCCTAGCCTCCATTAAAGGATAAACTTGAAGATTTCACTTGAAATCGAGTTTCAATTCTCCTTCTGTTCAGAGATTAAATCTCCAAGAATTCAAGTCTCTCTTTGATCCATTTCACTTCCTGCAAGCTTCTAGAGTCAAGCCAATACAAATTGGAAGCAAGATAAAGTCAGATTCAAGCTACCTGAAGGTGATTTTTCAGAAACTTTGAGTCTTCGATTCTCTCTCAATTCTTCACCATTCTCTTTAATTTTTGGTTGGCTAAAGTCCTACTAATGTAGGTAACAAGATTGAATTTCTTTGAGATCAAATCGAAGCAACTCAGATCATGAACCTCAAATTTCAAATCCATGTATCTTTCAATATACTTGGAATTGGAAGAATTGGAGGTCAGATTCAAGCTCTTGAGCATTTTTCCTTTAAAACCATGTCCTTACTTTTCATTTTTATGGTGGTTTATGGTGGACTAGTCCAATGAGGTCCACCAGAGAAGATGACCGGAGCTGAAAATTCTAGTTATCAGACTTTCGATGTCACACGGGTTGTTATGACATCCAAATCTGCACAGACAAGAATTATGCAGAACTTAAAAGTAAGTGCAGTAAATAACACGAGTAATTATTTACCCAGTTCAGTCCAACATGACCTACATCTGGGGGCTACCAAGCCAGGGAGGAAATCCACTATCAGTAGTATTAATTCAAAGCTAAACTCACCCGTTTACAACTCTTCACTTAATCCCTACCCAATGCAATTTCAATCTTACTCTAAGATCAGAGTTCCTACTCACTCCCCCTCAATCACCTCAGTGATTACTACCTTTAATCAATATTAAAGACAATTTTGAAGTCACACTTCAAACAACTCTTGATTGTGCTTAACAACTTTAATCAAGATACACAGCACTCACGCTTAAAAGCTTAGAGTGACATAACACTTACAACTCAATGAACACCCTATGCCAAAGCAATCATCTACGTGATAATGGCTTGGCTTACAAGATATGTCTAATACAAGACTCACAAAAATACAGCAGTGAAGTGTGATGGACACACTAAATCTTCACGCCTCAAAATCCCCAGTTCTGAATGAAGGAACGACTTCCTTTTATATTGCAGTACTTGGGCCTTTGCACTTGTATTCTCCTGAATTTAAGGTCACGCGAGTTCCCCTAAATTCCACATCTAGGTTACTAACAAATAGGCTATTTGTTAGGTTCATTAAATGTAGCTTGGTTGTTGATTTCCTGGATTTTCTCTCAGCTGTTGAATCCCTGAAGAATAGCCTGAGAAAAAGCTGAAACAGAAAACTGAACAACCTACAATATAGCATATGCTGTCAGGAATGAATGTCACGACATTCAGCTTGACATCAAGGATCATATGCTAAGTCTGTTTTCCAGAAAACAGACTGTACCATTTTGCTGACCTGTATATGACCAAAATGACCGTACTACAGTAACAGCTTACATTAATAAATGTCAAAGTATCCAATTTGACATTTACACATTTGGCCTTAAGTCAGTTCTGTGATCCTCTTGAAGAACAGACTAAGAAACATACTGAAGTGTAGCAGAACACCACTCTGTCTATTATTCAGTATATACTATCCATGATGAATGTCATAACATCCAGTTTGACATTCATATAGTAGGCCTTATGCCAGGTCTTGTATTTCCTTGATAACCAGACTGCAAATGAATACTGAGCTCTAACAGAACACCAACTGTTCTATTCCTCAGTATCTGCTGACAGGGATGAATGTCACAACATCCAGTTTGACATTCAATAAATCCTGTATTAGCTAATCCTGCAGTAACTACTCAAGTGTGTCATGACATCAGTGAAGACATCAGAGTACAGTTAGATTTTCTAACCTACAATGCAGTCACACATACACACCATGTCATGACATCAGTCAAGACATTAGAATCCAACTAGTGTTTTACCATATAATGCAGCCAATTAAACACCTACAAACTCCCCCTTTGGCAAATTTTTGGCTAAAACACTTTGATCCCCATAACAGAGTTCATAGCAGCGGAACCACACATCTAGCAGGAAATAGACCTAGCTAATACACTCAGAGTGGCAGCACACTCACACACATGGAAGTTAAATAAAACTTCACATAGCAGCACAGAAACAGAAGTTAACTAAAAACTTCTACACACATCAGCTGCAGGGGAGGGAAGTTAAATAAAAACTTCACACACACATCAGCATACAAACAGAAGTTAAATAGAAACTTCATCACACATCAGCTGCAGGGGAGGGAAACTTGAATCTGTCATGAATATCTATTTTAACAAAATAATCTGTTGTCCTGGGGTATCACCTGTTACTCCCCCTTTTTGTCAAAAATGTTGCCAAAGCAACACTTGAAATTACAGATCCACAAATAATAAACAGAATTACACATAAATGACAGAAAAACAAGAATTTATTCCTCAGCCTCATCATCAGCCTCCTCCTCAGACCTGGCCTCCTCCTCACCTCCTGAGCTTTGCCTTGCAGCTCCATCTGTATCCTCACCAGACATCTCCAATTGAAAGATCAGCTTTTCCAAGGCGAGCTTCCTAACCTCCAGCTCTTTGCAAGTCTCTCTGAGCACAGCAATGACAGCAGCCTTATCTGGTTGGTTGCCAACATTGGATGTTTCTCCAGATGTCATGACAATGTCAGGAACATGCTTACCCAGGAACAGTTTGTAACTGAAGGCCAGTGGACTCTCTCTTCTTTGCACAAAGTCATTGTCTGTCAAGATGTTTGGGAATTGGTTCAACACAATGCCACAAATGAGAGACGGAAATGCTATAGGTCCCTTCACACTGAAACTTCCAGCATGTTTCATGGTTTGATCAAAGATGTAGGTACCATAGTCCACCTTTGCCTTGGTACCAACAGCATAGATGAACTTTCCTAACATCACAGATAAAGTTGACTTGTGATTAGTAGGGACCCAGTTTGCAGCTCCAACTTTGTGTAACATGGCATATTTCACACTGAGTTGGCTGGCCACCAGCTTCCCTTTAAGTGGCCACTTCCGAACTTGATTTGCAGTGATGACTTGACAGATTCTGTTGTCAGTCACTTCAAGCTCTGGTTGCACTTCATCTCCTCTTCCCAAATACAGATTGATTACTGAGGGGGAAAAGGTCACACACTTGCCACGCACATAAACCTTTCTAAATTCTTTGGACTTCCCATCTGCACACTCCTCTGATAGATTGACAATGAACTCCTTCACCAAGGTCTCATAGCACTTTGGGAGTTGAGTCACAGTTCTCATTAGCCCTGCCTCTTTAATCAGGTCCACAGTCTCCTTACACTCCAAGGCATTCTGAGCCAGTTCCCTCTCCAAGGCCAGTCTTTTGTGGTAGACATACTTCCACCTGTTCACACTAGAGGCAAAGTGGAAGGACACATTGTCAATGGGTACCTCTGGAACACCAGCAGCCAACTTGCTAGAGGTTGGCTTCTTCTTGGACAGGGATGTTGTGACATCACATGGAACATCCGAATCAGACTCCACCACAACCGCCTTGGTCTTCATTTTCTTGGGCACCTCCTTGCTCCAAGATTTTGCAGGTCCATGTCCTTTCCTTTTGAGGGGACTCTGAGTCACCTTTTGCTTGAGAGCAGTTGTCACATCCACCTCCCTAGTTGGGGACCTTGGCACCACTGTCTTCTTCTCTCTCCTAGTCCTAACTCTTTTGGCTAAGCTAGGAACAACTGAGGTCAACAGTTCATTGTCAGAGAGCTCTTCCAGATTCACAGTGTCAACATTAGGGTTGTCACTGACATCTTGAGTGACACCGACCTTCTCACCCCTCACATTGCCTGAGGGGTTGTCAATCTTTGACCCCTCATGAGCCTCAGGTTGCTCAACATTGTCAGAGACATTCTTTCTTATCACTACAACGTTATCTTGACATGCAACAATATCAGGTATGATAGTGTTCAAGGGAACAGAAACCCCGGGAACATTCCGATTACCAGATAGTATCTGAGTGACAATAGTTGCAATGGAGTTATGCACATACCTCGAGCCTTCCCTTGTTTGTTCATCAAGAGCGATTTCTGATGAAAATTCGGAGACCGTTTCCTTAGGTCTTCTTGCATGGGACGAAGTTGCAACGTCAGCAACAGGATCCTCCCGGGTAGGGTTGCAAGACTCAGTGCTGGGGGAATCAGACATGGTCGTGTAGGTGGTTGAGTCGGATATGTGCGACATGATTAATGTCTCGGAGGAGAGTTGAATCGTTTCTTTGGAGGAAGGTTTGCACGAATGAGAGTTGAAGCGACGGAATGTGAAGCGCTTGATGCACGAGTGAGGTCTATTAGTTTTTGACCACTTAGAGCACACTATTTGTTGTTTAATAATTTGACTTACTAAACAATAGCTAACTAACTTCATTAGTTGCTATAAATTATCAGACGTACACATTCCCTCTTTGCCCTTACTATTGTCAAACTGAGTAACGTACAATGTCATGACATTCCGGGTGACATTGTACTCAGTCTGCATCAGGTTCCTCCAAACTAGGGTTCACCACCTGCTACCAGACGCTAGGTATTTAGTTTCTGCAGACGACAATAATACACACATCTGTTTATCCCTTGCTGTCATATCATTTGTACGATGACCAATAGGTGCCGATGACTCATAACTTTCAATCAGACATTTTCCACAGTCTGTCCTTTTGTCTAAAGGCAGATATGGGCCTACTCTCATAGTTCCCTTGGAAATGCTCTTCTTCATTCCTTTTACATGAAGTTGATCAAGTCTTCCATGTCCCAGCTTCCCTTCCTGATCTCCCTTGGCTAAGGGGCACTTTGCGAAGTGGAGTGAGTCTTTAGATTTCCATAGATAGCAGTTATCTTTGGATCTGTCTCCTCTCATCACTTCCTGATTGCAACCATTCAACACCACACATCCTCCCTTAGTAAATTCCACCTTGCATCCTTGGTCACATAGATGGCTTATGCTTATGAGGTTTACAGTCACTCCTTTTACTAATAATACATCACTCAGTTTTGGAGCTTCAGGACAGTCCAGCTTACCAACACCCTTGACTTCTCCTTTAGTTCCATCCCCAAAAGTCACAAACTTGGTGGTAGGAGGTTGTAGCTTCACCACTAGGTTGCTCATCCCAGTCATATGCCTTGAGCAGCCACTATCAAGGTACCAGTCTTGTCTGATAGGTGCCCTTGGAGATGTGTGAGCAAGGTTAGCAACACATTGTTGATTCTCAGGAGAGGAATGAAGCTTAGATGCCTGCTGCTTAGGATTGACCTGAGGTGTCTGCTTAGCCGCCCATGTTTGTTTCTTAATGGGGACATTATGCTTAGACACCTTCTTCTTAGGCCTATCTTGCAAGGTCTGGTTTGGGTAACCATGCAGCCTATAGCAGAAGGGTTTAATGTGACCGAATCTACCACAGTAATGACATCTCCATCTCTGAAATTTCTTCTTCTGATGTTTGCTCATTCTGGTTCTCTGATGTTGAGACATTGGATGTGACTTCTGCTTGAATTTCTGAACTCCGGCCTTAGACTTTTTGAGTTCAGACGAAGCATTCTTAGCGAAGCCTAAGCCAGACATGGATCCTGACATCTGTCCTACCTTTAGAATCTCTTCCAAGGTGTCAGTCCCTTTATTCAACATCTTGATGGATTTGGTCATTTGGTCTAGCTTAGTAGTCAGCAAGGAAATCTCACACTGTAGACCCTCTATGATTTTCAGCTGCTTCTGTTTCTCAGCTTCCAGCTCTTTGATGAGTTTCTTCTGCTTCTCTCCTTGGATGCATACTTCTGCACTTTTAAGACATAGTTCTTTATAAGATGCAGCAAGTTCATCCAAGGTAAGCTCATCTCCGCTTGAGTTATCCTCTGAGGCACAGACACTGGTCAGAGCTGTGACATGTTTAGCACACTCTCCTTCAGATTCACTCTCAGTGTCTTCTTCTGACCAGGTGGAAGTCAGCCCTTTCCTTTGCATCTTGAGGAGGGTAGGGCATTCTGCTTTACTATGACCATATCCTTCACATCCATGACACTGGATTCCCCTGCCTTGGTTGAGCTTTTCTTCAGGAGTTGATCTTTTCCTTATGTCAGACGGGATGTTCTTGACATTGGGTCTACCCTGTTGTTCAGCCTTCTTTATGAACTTGGTGACCTGTCTTCCAAGCATGGATATGGCTTCTGCGATGCTTTCATTTCCTCCACAGTTTCCTTCTTCTGATTTCTCTTCAGTATTTGAAGCAAAGGCTATGCTTTTGTTCTTCTTTTCAGCATTCTCACACATGCCCATTTCAAAGGTTTGGAGAGAACCAATTAGCTCATCCACCTTCATATTGCAGATGTCATGCGCCTCCTCTATGGCTGTGACCTTCATAGCAAATCTCTTAGGCAAGGACCTGAGAATCTTTCTTACAAGTTTCTCTTCAGCCATTTTCTCACCTAGTCCACCAGAGGTGTTTGCAATTTCAAGAATATTCATGTGAAAGTCATGAATAGTCTCATCCTCTTTCATCCTCAGATTTTCAAACTTGGTGGTCAGCATCTGAAGTTTGGACATCTTCACCTTGGAAGTACCTTCATGAGTTACCTTGAGGGTATCCCAAACTTCCTTAGCTAGTTCACAGTGGTGCACCAGCCTGAAGATGTTCTTACTGATTCCATTGAACAATGCATTCAAGGCCTTGGAATTTCCAAGAGCTAATGACTCTTGCTCCTTGTCCCACTCTTCTTCAGGAATCTGCACACTGACTCCATCTTCACTTGTCTTTGTTGGATGTTCCCATCCTTTGTTGACAGCTCTCCAGACTTTGCTATCTAGAGACCTTAAGAAGGCTATCATACGAGGCTTCCAGTCATCATAGTTAGAGCCATCCAACATGGGTGGTCTATTTGAGTGTCCTATATCCTTGTCCATGGTACTAGAAAGTAACTTCCCTAGATCTCACCCAGAAATTTACAGGCAGGGTGCCTGCTCTGATGCCAATTGAAAATTCTAGTTATCAGACTTTCGATGTCACACAGGTTGTTATGACATCCAAATCTGCACAGAGAAGAATTATGCAGAACTTAAAAGTAAGTGCAGTAAATAACACGAGTAATTGTTTACCCAGTTCAGTCCAACATGACCTACATCTGGGGGCTACCAAGCCAGGGAGGAAATCCACTATCAGTAGTATTAATTCAAAGCTAAACTCACCCGTTTACAACTCTTCACTTAATCCCTACCCAATGCAATTTCAATCTTACTCTAAGATCAAAGTTCCTACGCACTCCCCCTCAATCACCTCAGTGATTACTACCTTTAATCAATATTAAAGACAATTTTGAAGTCACACTTCAAACAACTCTTGATTGTACTTAACAACTTTAATCAAGATACACAGCACTCACGCTTAAAAGCTTAGAGTGACACAACAGTTACAACTCAATGAACACCCTATGCCAAAGCAATCATCTACGTGATAATGGCTTGGCTTACAAGATATGTCTAATACAAGACTCACAAAAATACAGCAGTGAAGTATGATGGACACACTAAATCTTCACGCCTCAAAATCCCCAGTTCTGAATGAAGGAACGACTTCCTTTTATATTGCAGTACTTGGGCCTTTGCACCTGTATTCTCCTAAATTTAAGGTCACGCGAGTTCCCCTAAATTCCACATCTAGGTTACTAACAAATAGGCTATTTTTTAGGTTCATTAAATGTAGCTTGGTTGTTGATTTCCTGGATTTTCTCTCAGCTGTTGAATCC
The DNA here is from genome assembly GCF_024323335.1 of Lathyrus oleraceus. NCBI lineage: Eukaryota > Viridiplantae > Streptophyta > Magnoliopsida > Fabales > Fabaceae > Lathyrus > Lathyrus oleraceus. The sequence continues at coordinate 71,920,876 of NC_066582.1, read as the reverse complement.
CTGAAGAATAGCCTGAGAAAAAGCTGAAACAGAAAACTGAACAACCTACAATATAGCATATTCTGTCAGGAATGAATGTCACGACATTCAGCTTGACATCAAGGATCATATGCTAAGTATGTTTTCCAGAAAACAGACTGTACAATTTTGCTGACCTGTATATGACCAAAATGACCATACTATAGTAACAGCTTACATTAATAAATGTCAAAGTATCCAATTTGACATTTACACATTTGGCCTTAAGTCAGTTCTGTTATCCTCTTGAAGAACAGACTAAGAAACATACTGAAGTGTAGCAGAACACCACTCTGTCTATTATTCAGTATATACTGTCCATGATGAATGTCATAACATCCAGTTTGACATTCATATAGTAGGCCTTATGCCAGGTCTGGTATTTCCTTGATAACCAGACTGCAAATGAATACTGAGCTCTAACAGAACACCAACTGTTCTATTCCTCAGTATCTGCTGACAGGGATGAATGTCACAACATCCAGTTTGACATTCAATAAATCCTATATTAGCTAATCCTGCAGTAACTACTCAAGTGTGTCATGACATCAGTCAAGACATCAGAGTACAGTTAGATATTCTAACCTACAATGCAGTCACACATACACACCATGTCATGACATCAGTCAAGACATTAGAATCCAACTAGTGTTTTACCATATAATGCAGCCAATTAAACACCTATAGGAGCCTTAGCTCCGGTGATATGCTGGTGTGCATCCTGGCCATCTAATCTATTTGAAATGTTTTAATCTCAGCCTTTCCTTGTGTTTACCAAGCCTGCTGCGCATTGACTAAGGATCATTATGGAACGCGCGCTTACCCATCAGATCTGCCACCTCAATTAATGAGGGAGATCTGATGGCCCTTGTTTTTTAAATTTCTTTTTATTTTCTGAATTTTCATTTAATAACTTTATTTTTTTTAATTCATAATAAATCCATTTTTAATCCAAAAAATATGGGGCTTTCACCAAAAATCTTTAAATATTTTTCTCTTCCATATTCCGAATTAAAATTATTTTTTGGATTAATTTTGGTATTTTTCATGAATTAAATGTTTTTATGCATATTTTTAATTGTTTTAAAATACTTCTGACTTTCTAAAAATTGTGAATTTTTTTGTCTAAGGTCCTTTTACCTTGTTTGACTTAGGATAAACCCCTTGACCATTTTTTTTGGTATTTTGAAGGGATTTGAGGTTTTGTCCAAATTTAAAATGCATTTTAATTCATTTTTAATGTGATTTTTTAATTGATTAAATGTCTAAAAATTAGTTGAGCCATTTTTATGGTCTTGTGATGTTTGACTTTCTGTTTGGGCCTTGGTCATGGTTGATTTGACTTTTGTTTGATCAAAACCATTGGATTTAAGGGATTGATGAAATATACATTTCATCTCCCAAAATGAATGAATGGTATTGATTAGATGAAATTCCTGTCATGATCAATTTGTATTTGTATTTCCCCTTTCCTCTTCATCTTCATCCATATTTTTCCCCAATCCCTCATTGACCAATGAAATCTCTAATGTCTAAATGCTAATTGATTCATCAATGACCTTGTGTCAGATGAATCAATACAAGTTAGACTGAGATAGGTCGTTCCCGTTTTCAGTGTGTGGTATGTTTTAAGAGTTTGGTTCTTCGTACCAAATATCTAACATGCATTAACAACTATATTTTTATTACTCGACCTTAAATAGTTGTGACTTCTACATAAGTCCAATTACGACTGCTTAACATAGAACTAATTTTGATCAAGAAGGCATATCATTCTAGTAAGTGAGATTGTAGGTCTCCCATTCTTCATGGCATTATGTGGGAACTTGACCTTTTTTCCTTCCATGGGAACTAGTGGCATACTTGTTGAATTATCCAAGTTGGAGTCCTTCTCATGGAAGATGTCTTGGTTTAAGGATTCATACTTGTGAACGAATGGCTGAGTGTTCTCCAAAAAATGACTTAATTAATTAAAACTCAACACTAACCTTTGACTAACCCTTGACTAACTCTTATTAATATTACTTTACTTTCAAGTCATTTAATTTATGAAATTTAAATTTTAGTACCTTTATCATTCATTGCCATTTACATTTCATGAAACTTGTTTATGTTTCAAGCCATTTTCACTTTGCTCATTTGAGCCATATCTTATGATTTTATATATTTGTTTGCTTGATTTTGTTTTATTTGTGGTCTTAGGACCTTAAAACACTTAATAACTATAAAAACCCTTAAAAAAATTGGTGGACTGTTGGACTTGATCTGAACTCTTGGACTTAGACTTAGGCAACATTCCCTATGCTAAAGGACTTGGCCAATGCCAAAACTTGAGATTGATCTATCTTTGGTTATGCCTTCATTCGATGCAAGACATTTAAGTGTCATTGATTCATCTACTACTCCATGTTTGTGCTTAATTTTTATTTTGTTATTATTGTCTATGTCTGATGTTTTGTTCTGAGTTGATCAAGGAATATTTCATCTGATACATTGGAAAACCCTGAAGACTGCTAGCTATTGGAGTGCTAGCTTGGATATGGCTATATTTAATTGATGCCTTCATCTTTATGATGTCTGGATATTGCTCCTTGCTTATTGCGTATTGCTTGATTAAAGTCCAAGGGAAAACGGGTTTCTATACGACATTCTTGTCTTTTGGATTGCATCCCATTGGTCAGATCTTTTCAACTCTTAACTTTTAAACTTTTGCTTAGGGTAGTCTCTTCATCTCCTCCCACTTCTTTAATTTCAAAATCTCTCATTCTTTTTAAAAACTTTCTTTGCTTGTGATTTCAAACATAGATATATTTTAGTGATTAGAAACTTTGGCCTTATGCCATTGAATTTTTAAACTTCTTTTCTTAAATCAAATTTGTAAATAAACTTAACCATAGTGACTTAAATTTCAAAAGACAAAAAGAACTAACAACCTTATTCAAATCTTTGGCCTTTTGTTCCTTTTCTTGTTAAAATTTTAGTTAAAATCAATTCACCAACTCCTTTGAATATTTTACCACGAACTACAGGGTTTTGACCCCTCATTTTTATGTTGGTATGTAGGCATAAGACCGAAGGTCTTGTCAAACACAAAAATATAATCAATGAATTATTTTCTCATCCCTACACTCTATTTTTATCAAACATCTTTTATACCAAATACATATACACACATAAAAAAGGCCCCCTAAGAGTACCTAGGACACTTTGGATGCTAACACTTTCCCTCTGTGTAACCAACCCCCTTACCTGTAATCTCTGGCATTTTATTAGTTTTGATTTGAAAACTTCTTATCTTTGGGTTTTGTTCGTACTTTTCCCTTTTCCTTTGGAAACAATAAAAGCATGGTGGCGACTCTGGTTTTATTGACGTTAAGCTTATCCATAACTTGATGGTCATGAATTTATCGGTATAGCGCCTGAGGGAAATTATAAGGTTTTTATGCCTATTGCAAAGTCACTATCTCTCAGAGCAGGACAAAGCCTAGATTTCATCTGGAAAATCCCTTTAAAGTCTAGGATTCACCTATCTAATCATATTCAAACCTTTGGTTTTTCCTTTTGAAAACATTTGTGACCTTTCTCCAGTTGCTTACCTTTTGTGAGTATCCATTTGCCTTTTGCATGTTTTTCCCTGCCTTTTGTACGGAAAGGTGTTTGCTCCTTTTGTACGAAGTCGTGTCTCTTCACCTACCTTTTGTAAGTCCTCATTGCCTTTTGCATTAGAAAGTTATTCTTGACATGCTTCGCACCTTTAGCACAAGATAAAAGACTAGACGATGACCTACTCCCTTCTTGATTACTTTGAAATATTTGATGTAGGTTTGGTGACTCCTAGAGTGATAGCCATATTTTGAAAGTTTCATCCCTGCCGTTGCACCCGAGGGACATTGTGAGGTTTTCATGCCTATTGCAAAGTTCCCTCTACCTTTTTGATGAGGAGTATCACCTCTTTGAGCTTACCTTTTACAAGTACCCCCTACCTTTTACATGTGAAGTCTCTCTTTCAGCTTACCTTTTGTAAGTACCCCCTTCCTTTTGTGCGGGAAGTATCTCTTTCAGCTTACCTTTTGTAAGTTCCCTCAACCTTTTGCACGAGGAATTATATCTCCATTTGCTTACCTTTTGTAAGTACCCCTGCCTTTTGCATGGGAAATCCATATTGTCGCCTACTTGTTGTAAGTCCCTTATATATTTTGTACATGAGAATTACCTCATCATGTACTTGCCTTTTGCAATTCCTCTTCGCCTTTTGCATGAGAGATACCCTTATTGCCTTTTGCATAAGAGATTACATTTGCTTTTCACTTCACGAGTATTCCTAGCCTTTTGCTAAGAGATTATCCTCACCTTTTTCAGGAAAACACCAGTTCACTCCATATTTCTTCTTAAACTTTTTGTTGAGAAGTTTCCTCATTACATTTTGTATCAGAAACCCCATCCAGCTTTCTTCTTAGCCTTTGTTGAGAAGTTTTCTCATTGCCTTTTGCATGAGAAATCATATCCATCTTCATGCGTCTTCTTAACATTTTTGTTGAGAAGTTTTCTCATTACCTTTTGTATGATAAACCCCCTTCAACACTCTTCTTAACCTATTATTGAGAAGTTTTCTCATTTCCTTTCGCATGAGAAATCATGTCCATCTTCATGCGTCTCCTTAGTCTTTCACTAAGGAGTTTTCTTATTACCTTTTGTATGAGAAATCCCTTCCAGCTTTCTTGTTAACCTTTTGTTGAGATGTTTTCTCATTGTCGTTGCATGAGAAATCATATCCATCTTCATGCATCTCCTTATTCTTTCGCTAAGGAGTTTTCTCATTATCTTTTCTATGAGAAATCCCTTTCAGTCGTCTTCTTAAACTTTTGTTGAGAAGTTTTCTCATTCCCTTTCGCATGAGAGATCATGTCCATCTTCATGTGTCTCCTTAGTCTTTTGCTAAGGTGTTTTCTCATTACCTTTTATATGAGAAATCCCTTCTAGTCGTCTTCTTAAACATTTCTTGTGAAGTTTTCTCATCGCCTTTCACATGAGAAATCATGTCCATCTTCATGTGTCTCCTTAGTCCTTCGCTAAGGAGTTTTCTCATTACCTTTTGTATGAGAAATCCTTTCCAACGGTCTTCTTAACCTTTTGTTAAGAGGTTTTCGCATTGTCATTGCATGATACATCATATTCACCTTCATGTGTCTTCTTATACTTTCGCTAAGGAGTTTTCTCATTACCTTTCGTATGAGAAATCCCTTCTAGTTTTCTTCTTAACCTTTTGTTGACAAGTTTTCTCATTACCTTTTTGTATAAGAAGTTTCAATCCCTAGTGGACTTTTTTCGACGAGTTTTAACTACCTTCTGTATGATAATTTCACTCCCCGCCTTTTTCTTGACCTTTTGTCAGGGAGCTTCTCATCACCTATTGTGTGAGAAGCCCATCCTTTTGACAAGAAACTCCCATTTCTCTTGTTAAGGAGTCATTATTACCTTTTACATGAGAAACCATATCCCCAATGAAGTTGTCTTTTGCATTCCTCTTTCTTCTCGACCTTTTGTTAAGAGGTGCTCATTGCCTTTTGCATGAGAGATTACATTCACATTCTGAAGCTAGCGGAAATATACTCGGACATATCGTACGCTCGAACATACAACAGAGTCGCCATCGAAATTTATTTATCCCCAAAGGGAAGGGAAAATATCGATAAAACCCGAGGGAAAAGAGAGATGCTGGATAAGGAAGTCGGTTATGCAAGGAGAAGGTATTAGCACCCCAAACATCCGTGGTATTCCATGAGAATCATTTCAATTGTTCTCGCTCGAATAGGTGTTATCTCAAAGATTACTCGCAAAAGAATGGGAAAAAGGAAAGAAACAGATAAAGTGCTTGGTGAGGATTGAGGCCCTCATGCCTACGTATCCTCATAGTGCAATGAGGAATTCAGAGCTTCGTAGTTCAAATAACTAAAGGTGGGAGGTGAAAAGAAGTGTAATCAAGGTATGGTTTGAACCAAAGAATGATGTTTTGAGCTCCAACAAAGGTGAAAATATGAACCCAAGAGTAAGGTGACTATTACCAATACGTGGACCAGCAGGCCGCCACTATAGGGTCAAGTCGAAAAGGCGAAGAAATAAGTGTTTGGGCACAGTCCCAAACATCTCTTAGTTGACAAGGTGATGCAAGGAGGAGCACAAAGAGGTAGTGTATTTGGCTCAAATAACTAGTATATCACATGGAGTGGATGAAGGTAGAATATGAGTGTATCATGGAAATGAATGGAATGAAGTGACCAAAGTCACGAAATTGGATATTTGGTGCCAAGTGACTGAAGAAGTATTGTTTGAAACTGAAAGGTGAAAGTGTATTAGAATCCATAAGGGAAATGAGTTTTTTACCATAGAGGGAAATAACTTTAACCGATACGTGGACCAGCAGGCCACCCCTATAGGGTGTTTAGCCAAAAAGGAAGGAATTAAATGCTTGAGGTTATAGCCCAAACAACTCTAGGTAGAAAATCGGACTATATTAGGTGTCCTAAAAGGATGTATATGGAATTCCAAAGAAAGTGTATTCGATGTCAAAGGGATAATATGTCACTAGGTGAACGATTTATGATCGAAGGTAGATAATGAATTGTGAAAAGATATGAACGGTGCCCTAAGGAGGAAGAAGGAATAATTAGAATTATGCTCGTCAAGGATTCGTATCCTCGTGCCTATGTATTCTCATTATGCAATGAGAAAGTCAGAGCAACCGTAGTTCGGAACCACAAGAACAGAGAGATACATTTGTCTAAGCAACGGGGGCTCACAAGACAAACACCACTTTCAAGGAATGATTATAGTACTGTAGTACAAAGAGTAGTAGCACTTGCTGGGGAAATAAATAGTTCGAGATCAAATAAGGATAATATCTTAGATCCAAGAAGGAGATAGACTCTTAACCAAAGAGAAAGGTAGGCATTTACCAATACGTGGAGCAGCAGGCCGCCACTATAGGGTAAAGCCAAAAAGAAAGACTGAATTAAGTGTTTGGGGTTGTAGCCCAAACAACTCTCGATTGGGGAGATGGACTGTCATTAAGACATCCCAAAAGGATAGACAATGAGTCCAAGGAGAAACATAATTTATCTCAAAAAGATGGTATAGATTAAATGAATGAAGAATGATTGATTGATAAATAGGATATCAATAGATAAGGTAGATTGATAAATAAGATAGCTCGCGAAGAATATGAATTCTCCTGCCTACGTATCCTTATAGTGCAATAAGGAAATCAAAGTTTTTGTAGTTCAGCTCTCTAGGGCTGAAAGCAAGATGATTGGAGGCAAAAGAATGATGATTGATTAGACTTGAAGTGAACGGAAATGGAGAATAAGTGAAAATAAGAGAGTGAAGTAATAAGAGACTTGATAGTCGATTGATAAGAATCATCCTAAAGTCTATGAATAAGGGCGAACGCTTCGAATATTTGGGGCATACGCCCAATATGCAAAGTCGCTCTAGACGAGGATAGGAGAGACTCCGTCTCATTATTCCCTATTACTTAAGACTTGAAGTGCATGATACTTCTCTTGACTGACAAGTTGTTGGTGAAGAATCTTCATGGTTGATCCTTGTGTTGATGTTGATTTTGTATGAGGAAGACTTGGTACTTTAGTCGATTCACATTGTACTAAAATCTAGGAATAAGGGAGAACGCTTTGAATATTTGGGGCATACGCCCCATACGCAAAGTCACTATAGACAAGGATAGAAGAGACTCCATCTTATCATTCCTTATTACTTAAGGCTCATTTCATACAATTTGAATCAGGTTTACCAAGTGTTGACCTTTGATTTATCTCGGATAATTCGCTGCTTGGTGTGGCTGAGGATGCCTTTATTGAATATCTTGACTTGAGGCTTCAAGCTCCACAGCTTAGAAGAAAAGTCTTATTAAGTGACCAAGGGTCTTTTGGTCACTCAATTTTGATTGTGGGATTATACAAGTTCAAAGGATTTAATCAATCAAAATTTATTTTGATCAATTTAATTATGGGTTTTTTTGGTTTGAAAACTAGGTTAGCACTTAATCTAATGGTTAGAATTAACTACAAGCTAATCCTAAGGGTACATGCCATGGTGAGTCAAAAATTCGTTTAAAAGCCTATGTTAAAATTCCTAAGGGAACATGTTGTGATTAAGATTCTAAGTTAAATTCTATTCCTAAAGGAGCATATGATTATATGAGTGAAAATATTCAAAATTATCCCTAAAGGGTAAAATGGTCCTTTCACAATTTTTATGGTTATTAAATCTAAAATTCTAATTATGAAAATTCTAGTTGAACTCCTAATTGATCTAACTAACCTAAATTCTATCAATCAAAATTAATCAATAAAACCAAATAACAAACAAAAAAATAGAAAGTCTTTGCAAAATAGAGGGTGTGTATGCCTGATTTGGATGTGCAGGAAAAAGGAGAGAAAAACAGAGCCCAAATGCATGGACTTCAAGTGCCAAAGCCCAATGCTAAACAAATTTTTTCCAGCCAGGGGGTGCAGCAGAAAAGTTGGGATGATAGGATGATGCATTGGGCTTGGAATGTGGCAAGCCCCAAACAGGAAGAAGCTCAAAGCTTGAGAGCTAGCTTGGAAACAACCAACAGAAATTTGAATATGCATTGTGCGCCTTTTTCATGATAGTTCAGACTTTCGGTGTCGGAGCTCCACCACAGACCACCATGCCGGAAATCGCTTTCGGCGGTGGTGACTACCGGAAATGAAAAGCAGGAACACCTCCATCTTCGTCTCCTCTCCTAAACAAGGATCTACTCTCCAAATTCTTTAATTTCTGTCCTAAATCCAACAATGATACCGAATCCTCAAGAATCCCTAAGAACTTAGATCTAAAATACTCCTCCATGAGCAAGATTCGATAGCATGGTGTAATGTACATCATAACAACCAAAATGCAATGAAAAAAGGACCTGCCTCCGAAGCTGAGAATTGCTCCGGAGAGTGTTGATTGGAGAAGATGAAGATGGAAAATCACTTGTACAAGTAGGTGAAGTATTGCCTTTATCTTCCTCTGACTTGCTTATTTTCGGAATCTTCTTCTTCAAAAATAATATAGTGTGATGAGGTTAAGATCACTCTTCTTGAAGCTTCAATGTGAAGCTTCAATAGAGTTTTGGGAAATTGAGCTTTGAGTGTGAGAGAGAGAGGATTCAGAGAAAAATTGCAGAGAATTGAAGATTGAAAAAAGTGTGGAGAGTGTAGAGTGTAGAGTAGAGTAGAGAGAAGACTTCAAATGATGGTGAAGATGAGAATTTATAGAGATTAGGCTTGGGATTAATGAGGCTTGGAGTTAGTTAAAAGAGGTTTGGAGTTAGTTGGGATGAACTCAGTGAGTTTAGGTAGTTAACTCATTGAGCTGGAAGTTAGTTAATTGGTTAATTTAGTGGAAATGGTGGTTTATGACTGGATATTGCAGGTGAGAACTTGGATGAAATCAGGCTTTAATGTTGGCTAATGACATGCGATTCATTTGATTTAGGCATGAGTGACTTGCAATTGTAGGTTACTCATTGTGTGGTTATGTTGTGCAAGAGTGATTTTGGGTTATGTTGTGTTTGTACAAGTTTAAGTGTTTGTGAATTTTCCGTACTTGGTTTGCTGCAGAATTACTGTGTTCACAATGCATGTGGGTGAAGCTTGATAAAGTAACGAACCTTGGAGTGTTGTCGAATACCCATGGTTCTGCAGGTGTACATACTTGTCTTGGACGGTAAGCCTTGGCTAACTTCAATGATGAAGGATCATGCTCCAACTTAAAAGTTCCCTTCTTACATTAGTAGTGCAAAAATCCTACAAAACAAGCTATGAGTCGACTCAAACAGGGAATGAGTCAACTCAAACTGAATTTTTCCCAGGGTTGAGTCGACCTGTCCGGACCCGTGACAAAATGAATCAAAGGAAAACTGGAAATGAGTCGACACAAGGCATGCATGAGTCGACTCAACTAGGATTCCCCATAATTGAGTGGACTTGGGAGTCGACCTATTCGGAGCCGAGGGAACACGATTCAAAGAAAAAAGAGAATGAGTCAACATGAAGAGTGAATGAGTCGACTCACTTAAGTTTCCCAGAATTGAGTTAACTGGTGGGTCGACCTGTTCGGACCCGGGGGTTTTGCACCGAGTCATGAGTCGACTCATAGAGTAAAAACACCCAAAAATGCATTTTTGCAATGTATTATACCTTTTTTGCACCCTTTTTGTATGTAATGATTATTTTTAAGGATAAAATGAAAGAAATTGGCCAATTGAATGAAAACGACTCGGCTTAATACATGATCATGACCATAAACTCAAACCCAAGAGCTATAACTGACACATGGAAGCGAGAAACGTGAACCTATGGACCAAGCGATAGTGGTGTGACCATGATTAGACGAATGAACGAAGGTGGTTATTATGACCAATAGACTCGAGCACCCATGATGGAACCACAATCATGGAGACAAAATGAATGGACCAAACACATACTGAGTGAAAGACCTCATGAGATTAGGATTTTGAGGGCCTTTATGCCTTGGTGCAAGTCCAAACCAAGCATTCCCAGTCATTGTACAAACAAACCAAAGCCCTGCAAGCCAAACACTTAAAATCCATGGTGATGAATGGTGCTTATGCATGAGTTATTAATGTATGCAACTGAATCCTAGTCAAATGGTTAGATGGAGATGTGAAGAAAGGGGGAGGGTAAATTTTGGGGTACAACACATTCAGGTGCTTTCTTATCCTTTTGTTGAGATTTCCTCGTATGCATGTTGCATGAGAAAATATTATACCTCGTTGTTTTCCTCTTGCACGTCTCCTCTACCTTTTGTGGTAGGAAATTAAATCGTTTCTAAGTTGAGTCCCTTTCCTTTTGTAAGATGCTTATCTTCCTTTTGCAAAATATTCTAGTTTACGTCTATATCCTTTGGTACTTGCCTTTCGTAAATGCATAATATTTTACCTTCGCGGAATCCTGCGAGAATACCTCGATTATGAGTACATGCCAAAACATGTTAGTGGAGGCAGACCCAAAAAAAGAGAAAAGAGAAAAAATGAAAAATGAAAAAAGAAGGAAAATAGAAGATAGAAAAAAAAGAGGAACAATCATCTTGCATTAGCATACTGCATACGTCATGCATGTCTAACCTTTCTTTCATAACTACCCATTTCCCCACAGATATTTTAAACTAATTCCCAACAATTGCCCTATATAGAAGCCAGTTCATTATCCCATATCCCAGTGAAGAAATTCGCTAAAACCTATCTTCACATTACATTACATTACATTTGTTCCTCGTGGACAAATTTTTCAATATTTAAGTATTTAATCCCCTCCTACCTCAACTTGTTCGAGTGTTATTCTATAGTTGCGGCACGTCTCGTACTGGTGTCGAGTAGTCAGTTTTGCTAGACAAAGGGTAGAAGGCGCAAGTTTTTTTTACATTTTGGAAAATGACATGCATGATGATGAATGTAGATGCATAATTTTGTTGTTGTTTTGATATGCAAGGAAAATGAAATGCATGTATGGTTAGGATCCAGGATAACATGAGTAACTCCAGAACAAACTTATTTAGGCGGGCCCATTTCAACATGATAGCTCTAGGGATGTGTTATCAATGAAATAACTTAGAGTAACATATCATGTTCAAAATTTCACCGCAATAATGGGCTAACCACATTGCGATAAAAGTTATGAATTGATCTACTCTAAGTGGGATATTCGTATTGTTCGAACGGGGTGTAGACCCCTTAATTCAATACTACACAATCAGTGACCTTAGTAACAAGCTTCAGGTTAAGGTGGGGTAGTTAGAGTCATGGAAAATTTGAAAAGTCGAAAAAATCACGGAAATTGAAAAGTCGGAAAATCGGCAAAAAATAAAACTCGACAGAAAATTGAAAATCATGAAAATTGGCGAACGGCGGTTGGCGGCGGTCAGATGGTTGTGGCTGCAGGAGGAGGTCGGACAATGATCTGCAGTGGCAATAGTGGTTGGCGGCAGCTGCGATCCAGAAAAGTTTGGGTGTTTTCGTTCCTGTTGTCATTTTTCGAGTTCTGAGGTGTTTTCTTTGACATTCGTGTAATACTGGAGATAAATTGCATTATTTTGAGATTAAATTATTTTTCTAAGTAAAATAAAATAATTATAGTTTCCACTTTAAAATATAACAGAAAGGGAAAAATGGATGACATTTTGGAGTAATGGAATTGAAATATTATGAAAAATGGTGATTATTTTTGGAGCTTTGTATTGAGGCCACTCTTGATGCGTTCTCTAATTGTCACTAGGCGGGCGAAGTCTGATAATGCACTGCCTACCATCCTTTCGAAGTACGGGCTCTGTAGGGTATCCATAAATAAGTAAACCAATTCCTTTTCTAAGCATGGTGGTTGCACTTGGGATGCCAATACTCTTCACAGTTGAGCATATCCTTTGAAGGATTCGTTACTTTTTGATCTGGGGCCATGTCCAAATTGTACTTGTACTGCTTCAAAAAGGCGTTGGCAAGGTCGAACCATGATTGAATATGGCTCATTTCTAACTTCATGTACCAGTTCAATGATGCCTTATTCAAGCTGTCTTGAAAACGGTGAATAATCAGCTTATCATCGTGAGTATAGGAAGTCATTTTTTGGAAAAGCATCACCAAATGGTGTATTGGGTAACTATCCTCTTTGTACATATCGAAGTTGGGTACTTTAAATTGTGGGGGTATATTCAAGTCTGGCACCAAACACATCTCGTCAAGATTCAATGTACCAAAGCCTTCCATAGTTCTCAATCGTTTCTCCAAATCACGACTTTTTTATGTGACTTCATCAACTTCAGAATGCTCTATTTTTGTCATCAGGTGGGCACTTTGAAAATTTGGCATGTTTCTTGTAAATTGAGGACCCCCTTCATCAATGTGAACATTGGGGTTCCATTGCATAACAAAGACCTAATTAGATAACGGGATATGCACAGGCTGAGGTCAAGTAGGAACGTCCACTTGTGGAGGAGGATATTTAGGGGGAAGGTCGTTTATTGGGTTGGTCACCACTATAAAGCTTGATGGGGAACCAAAATTCTCCACAACTGCATGCTGAAGATTGTTCTTTGACATAACTAGCACAACTTCCAATATCTGGTCTACCTGACCTTTTAAGACGTCTATATTCCCTCTTATCTCTACTTGATCTTGCTTTAAATTCTCTATCGTACTTCAACAAATACCACTTGTTCAATATAGGTATCGGGAAATCAGCGGTTGGTTATGGACAAAAGGTAGGATGGATTTTTGTGTGGAAAATGATATGTAGTTCATGTAGATGAACGCAGATGCATAAAAAAAATTATATATGCAAAACTACAATGCCATGTTATGCAGGTTTGCGATGCAATGTCACATGCGAATTTAAGATGATATGATCAATAGAACCATATACCCAACTATTTCTGAGGTCTCCCTACAACAGGACGATTCTAGGCTTTCTACCCATAAACCACTTGCAAGATAGTTTCTAGATTGATGGATAAGGTTCCCGTAGTCACGAACCTTAATCGTATCAATGTCCTACAACAGGCTTTCCGTTTTATGATGAGAGTGACGAAAAAGTCTATTATGGGCAGGGTCTTCATGATATGCACACAAGGAGTGGTCTTTGGGAACTGTCACTACACAACAACCAAAGTTGAAACTGGTTCTAAGAGGGGCTTCTAGAGTCATGGACCCTTCATGAATTAACATTATGTGATAGGATTGCAATCTTATAATGAGATCTAGGAAAAGGTCTACTCTAGAGGGAATCTTCATGTTAAGGACACAAGGAGTGGTCCTTGGGGACTAACACTACACAACTTCCATTCTAACCTAAGTGTTATCTCTTCTTTTTCTAAAGCTTGGGTGTAGAGATTTACTCAAGATGTCATCCCAAAACCCACAAATAAAGATAATAAACATGCAAGATAAAAGGGAAAGTAGAAGAAAACAAAAGGAACAAAGCCAACATTTATCGAAATGTTAAATAAATTAGGCTTTACTCTCTCTTGCAAGAGCATAACCCTAGCATCGTTGCCAATTGTCGTACCTCAAAAAATATGATCCTTCATGAAGTGCATCGTGCGCTCACGATAAATGATTCAAATAGAGTCTCCACCAAAATTTATTTATTCCAAAAGAAGAAAAGTAAAATATCTATAAAACCTTTTAAAAAATAAGATGGTCGTCTCAACCATATTCGGGTTCGGGAGTCGATTACACAAGGGGAAGGTATTAGCACCCCTCATGTCCGTTGTAATAAACGAGAACCTTTTAGTCAAAATTACGATTGAATGTTAGCTTATGTCATTTGCTTTCTTCGATTTATTAAAAGAGAAAATAGAAAAAGAAAGGAGTCACAAAAAAGTTTTTTTATTAATGTGCTAGACGAGATTCCGGGTCTCGCTTCTACATATCCTCGGGTACAATGAGGAAGTCTAAGCTTCGTAGTTTGGGGTAGAAAATATTTTCTTTGTTGGTTGATTTTAGAGAAAGGTAGTTGATCGCATTCGAATAGAAAACATTAATTGCTACCCAAAACATGGAGAAGTTAATATTGGCATCGTATCAGAATGGATAACACAATCCGAATTCTCATGGATTTATGTTCTAGTTGCACTTGAGCTGAAAGCGTTTTACCTTCTTGTGCATGGTATGAATTAAGCTTTGTTTGCATCATCTCGGAATAGATGAAGCATCTTTTGTTTAAAATATTTTTGATTTGTTGAATGTTTTATAAGTGAATGATGAATGCTTGATGAGAACAAGACGTAAGCCTTGGGACCAATCATTTGGAGTTCCACCGGAATGCTAGACTCCAATGGTCATTTTTCACTCACGGTATTTAAGAAATTTGTTTAATGGACAACGTACGTGTCATACCCCAAAGTTTTCCCTCCCCTTTTCACTTTTTCATCTAACATATGGCTTGAGAATCATCTATGTTCATTCATACCCCATTCATATGCATCATTCATTCATGTTGACACTTGCTAACTAATCATCATATATTCAAAGTGTGTGGTTTGTAAAGCTAGGGTTTGCTTATGGATCAAGTTCAAGAAATTGGACATGGCTCTTCATATGTTCATCATGGGGGTGAAACCTTAATTTCTTGATCATTGAGATATGGAATCAAGGAGACCTCATCATGGCATTCATCAGGCATCAAAACCCTAGTTCTTGGCTTTGTTCCTCTGGGATCTTGTGATTGGTTCTCGAGCTTTGTTTTGATCTTCTATACCCTAATTGGGGGACTTTATGTTAGGAGGTTGATTTTGGAGCTTCATGCTTTGTTTGAAGACCTTGATTAGGGGGTGTGCATCAGAAAACCCTAATCAAGGATGCTTGGTACTTGTGTGCCATATGAGGTTGACTTTTGATCACGGGGTTTGAATGAAACCCTAGCTCATTTGGGGAAAAGTTCTTGGTCAACTTGTTGGCCATAGTCAACTGACCCACCATTGACCTCTAAGACTTATTTTCATTCATTCTACCATGTCTCATTGCTATAAATCTTTTTCCATTGATATCTTCGTGCATAAGAGACTTGGTCCGTTTCCAGGTCCATTTCTTCGTCGGACCAGGTCACGGACCAAGTAGACCAACTTTTGAACTTAGGCCTTTTTCCTTGTTTTTGGCCATTTCATTTCTTAAGAATCATTTTCACTTTCCAAACCACAATCATAAACTTTTCAATATTTTTTTTCATTAAATCATCATGTTTCTTTTCAATTTTCAAGCTTCATTCAAATCAATTTTCATTTTAACTTCAAGTTCAACACATACATTTCCATACAACTTCAAAATTACATGCAAATTCCAATTCATTTCAAACCAATAATATACATGTTTTCACATTACAATGATCAAGTAAAATATTACAAAAAGTGAGAATTCTTCAACCAAGCTCATTCTAAGCATTCAAGTCCAATTCATGCCAAGTAAACTCCATAATAGTCAATGCAAAGCCAACATATCCAAGCAACTTCCAATAAGTCCATAACATTCAAGTTGCCTAGCCATGAAAATAAGCATATGAACATTACCAATTTGACCATGAACCTGCAAAATTAATGCAAACTAAGCCATTTAATCCAACACACATAAACCACTTGATACATTATGTCTAAGTAATACAACCTGCATTGCATAACAGAAAATTGCCAAAAACATTCCACTTGCCTAGCATTTCCCAACAGAGCACCATATAATCCACTTTCTTTTTTAATAGAGAAATACAACTCCATTGCTAGTAACCGAAACAGAATCTAACATATCACTAACTGATTTTCATTGGCTAACTAACATTTACATCACATTCTGCATAACACCAACTAACTCTGAAAATGAAAAACTAACAGAAATTCACTCATTTACCCACTAACAGATTTCAGAATTTGCTAACTAACTTTCTAAATTTTGTTTGCATTTGAGATACATTTAAGCTACATTTATAACAAATTTTGAGGGGATATAAAAACAAAATCATTACTCTTCAATGAGAGAATAATAATTTTTCTCAGAACCCGATCATATAGCCAGTGGTTACCCGAGAATCCATCATCTCAGAATCATCTTGAGGACCCTCTCTCGAGTTCCCTCCTTTTTTCAATTTTTCTCTTCTTCACCTCAAATCAAGACACTCAGATACTCCCTCACGACCATTGATAGCTAAAGATTCACCATTGTCATCATTCAACTTCACGAGCCAACTCAGAGCTTCAAGTTTTTTCACAATGCAAAACAAATTCAACTCCAAAGAAAAAAAACGAGAAGGGGAAGAAGAAATATGAATCAAGAAGAAGAGAAGAGCGTGGAAGATTACCTGGGTTTGCACATCCTTATCTCTGATATTTCTCCGATGAGTTTGTATGATTCCCTTCCATTTCTCCGAGTTCTTGTCACTTTTGGTTCGTCGTGAAATGTAGATTGATAACCCCATGATGGTGGCTTGATTCTGGGCACGTTGACTATTTAATTTAGGTTTGATTCTTTTAGGGTTCTTGAGTTGTGTAACATCCCGAATTTTATCCGAGATATTAGTAATATTTAGATTATTTAAAATTTTATGGATATATATATATTTTCTTTGAGTATTTATAAAATAACTAGAGAAAGTGAACTTAATTAAAATTAAGAAGTCGTTCAAATATTCCTAGCGGAAAGATCCATGTCCGCAATTCTAAACGAGTTTAAAAGTGCAAAGACTTTTTGAAATATAAATAGTGTACCGTCACATTTTATTTATTACATAAAGTACTAATATTTTGGAAAACCCCGTTTTCCCCCGTGCACGCTTCAAGAAACGTATTCAATAATTTCTTTTTCCTTTAGTACCTAAAATCATAATTGTAAAGGGTCAATTTCCTTATCCATATTGATTCATACTCACCATAAGCAAATATCACAAAATAATAAGAAAACTTCACCAATTCAAAATATAATTATTAGTCATTTCATCTAAAATGTTTTTTTATATCATATGAAATGCAATATGACTCTGGTGACTACATGACACACACAAATGATTCGGATAAATAAACTCATTCCAATGGGAAACTGCCACGGAGGCTCCTTCCACAAAGGTCGGAAATCGTCAAACTTGCCACAAAGGCTGAAGGCGTCAATCTTGCCACAAAGGCCGAAAGCGTCAATCTTGCCACAAAGGCTACTGTCACAAAGGCCGAAAGCATCAACTTGCCACAAAGGCTTAACACAATGACACCTCTATACATCATATATGATGCATGTCTCAATGATATAAGAAACCATTCTCCAAAAATACAGGTGACTAGAGACTACCAAAAACTAGTCCTTATCATTATCTATTTTTATTTTCCTTTGATTTTTATAAACTAGTCATCAATAGAGAGATATAATCTTCACAAGTTTTAGGATAATATAGTTATATTCATAATGTCTATACATTTTGTGACAATGTAGTTATATTTATAATATCTATAAATTTTGTGATAACATTATTATCTAGGTATCAACTTAATAATATACTACATATAATTTTTTCCCCAAAATATGTGGTGGACAAAATAAAGAATAAATTGTTTTACTATATTTACTGTACCTCTATGCTCAATCATTTCTCCCTGTCTATTTCATTTTAAGAAGGTTAATATTATCATGGATTAAGATATGATGTCTTGGAATGAATTCCATTTTTATTAAAAACAGATGAAGAAATCTAACTAGATCATGAGAAAAATGAATAGCTCTTAAATTACCATACTGGAAAATTTTATATGAATACTAAATTTTAATTGTTTATCAATATATGAAAATATACATATAGCCATTAGCATATGGTATCTCATAAACAAGTTACATATATAATCAAATGCAAGATAAAAATATATTGAAAACCTAATCAATTAAATTTAAAACAGGATCAACAACATACAACTAATACATGAATCAAATGAATATATATAGTTAGATAATAATATCTCTTTTTGTTTATTTTGATTTTTTTATTAGATAAATGTTTCACTATCATTTTACAACATTGTCCTATGTAGCATGAGTGTATAGGAAAAAAGCCCTTACCTTGTGCGCTTTCTAACTTTGAACGATCAAGTGCTTAGTGCTCCCTTTTATTAAGAATTTCCGTAGAAATGTCCAAGATAAGTGGTAGTAAAAAGAAAGTGATGATTTTTTTTGTGTATTTTTTCTTTTCACATGTGAGATGAGATGAGTTTGTAAGTATTTATAGGAGTGGAAGTTGGGAAATAAGAGGAATATGAGTGGCTCCTAATAAAAGAAGCACTAGAGAAAACTAATCAATTAATTATAAGTTTTAGGATAGTGGAATGTGTATAGTATCATTTTATTAAATTGATCCAATATCACTTTATTCTAACTATTCAATTTCTAGTGCTCATAACACACTTATCCAGAAGTGATCATTCTGACTCAAATGATATTTCACATTACTTTTCTATACACATGTTATGTATCCTTTTGTTTTCCCCACTCATAATTATCATAATTCATATAATAGCATATGGACTACTTAATTCCTTAAAACTTAAATTAGAAAATAATAAGACACATATTCTTTTATTTTAGACCTATTGAATATATTAATTCAAACTTAATTTATGAAATGCTACTAACAATAACACATATATTTTTAAATTTTAGATTGTTTATTTTTCCTTAAACTAATAAATTATTTATTCGTTTATTATAGTCACACTAAATTGGATAATTTAGATAAATGGATAAAACATAAGATTTTACTTATTTAAATAGAATAGAGAATTACAATCCTTGCTAAATTAACTATCTTAAGTGATTAAAATATTTGATTTTGTTAACTAATTTAGTTAAAATAGAGAGTGCAATAAACCACTAAATCAATCACTTAAAAAAATATATGGTTCTAATTATTTAATTAATTAAATAGGATATTATGATTAACCATTTAAATAAAATAAATAACTAAATAACTAGATGAGTCTAGTTAATTACTTAAAATAGAGGGTGTTACAATACTTACCCCCTTAAATTAGTTTCGTCCTCGAAACAAACATTCGCAAAAAGATCTGGTTATAACCTCATCATTTGATCCTCTCGCTCCCATGTAGCATCACCGGTCTTCTGGTTCCAGATTATCTTGACCAATGGAATATCCTTGCCTCTCAACAATCTAGTTGAACGGTCACCAATACTTAATGGCGGGACCTCAAACGATAAATTATCCTTCAACTGAAAGTCATCTGGTGTGATAACGTGTGAAGAATCTGCCATATACTTTCTCAATTGGGACACATGAAATACACTGTGAAGGTTGGCCAAATTTGGAGGTAAAGCAATCTCGTATGCTATAGGGCCTACATGCTTAAGGATCTGGAAAGGTCCAATAAACTTAGGGCTAAGTTTCTTTGACTTTAATGCCCTACCTACACCAGTCATAGGCATCACCCTTAAAAACACATGATCGCCTTCCTGAAATTCCAAAGGTCTCATCCGCTGGTCTGCATAACTCTTATGTCTGCTCTGGGATGTCTTCATTCTTTCTTGAATTAACCTGACTTTCTCAGTCGTTTGTTGGACTAATTCAGGGCCTACTAAAACGTTTTTACCATCCTTATACCAACATAATGGAGTCTGACATTTGCGTCTATATAACGCGTCATATGGTGTCATTCCAATGCTTGCATGATAACTGTTATTGTAAGTGAATTCAATAAGTGGTAATAAACTGTCCCAACTTCCCCGATCATCTAAGACACATGCCCGCAACATGTCTTCTAAGGTCTGAATAGTTCTCTCAGTCTGTCCATCTGTCTGAGGATGATAAGCAGAACTCAATCTTAGCTTTGTACCCAAAGCCTCTTGCAATTCTCTCCAAAAGTGGGAAGTAAACTTCGTATCTCTATCAGATACAATACTAGAAGGTACTCTGTGTAGTTTGACAATCTCTGCAATATATATCTTAGCGAGTTTGGAGACATTACAATTGGCTCGCACTGGTATAAAATGAGTTGATTTTGTCAATCTGTCAACAATTACCCATATAGAGTCAAACTTTCTTTGAGTCCTCAGTAACGCCCCAACAAAGTCCATAGAAATGTCGTCCCACTTCCACTATGGCACATATAGAGATTGTAATAATCCAGCTGGCTTTTGGTGTTCTACTTTAGATTTCTGGCATGTCAAACACGAAGCCACATACTCAGCCACATGTTTCTTCATCCCTGGCCACCAAAATCTCTGTTTCAAGTCTTGATACATTTTGGTCACGCCGGGATGAATGCTCAGATTACTCTTGCGGGCTTCATCCAAAATAGTCTTTCTCAACTCTGTATTATTAGGAACACATACACGCTCATTGCATCGCAAGAAATTGTCCGATCCTAGTTTGAACTCTAGTGCCTTGCCAGTCTCAATCAACTTTCTCTTCTCCTGGATTTCTTCGTCAGCTCCTTGGAGGGCCACGATCTCATTCATCAATTCATTCTCAATAGTGATCATTCCGTAATGCGCTTTATTGGTTGAGGAATTCAAGTTCAAATCTAATCATGAAACTTCTCTAACAATTCCAATCCTTTCATTGTGATACTCGAGAGGTGAACTCGCTTTCTGCTCAAAGCATCAGCCACTACATTTTCCTTTCCTGGGTGATATTGCAAAGTGAACTCATAATCCTTGATGAATTCCATCCACCTTCTCTGTCTGATGTTAAGCTCCTTTTGGTCAAAAAAATATTTCAAACTCTTATGATCACTGAATACTTCAAAGCTACAACCGTATAGGTAATGTCTCCAGATATTTAGTGCAAATACTATGGCCGCAAGCTCCAAATCATGTGTGGGATGATTCTTCGCGTGAGTTTTCAGCTGTCTCGAAGCATAAGCCATAACTTGTTTATGTTGCATGAGCACACAACCCAATCCTTGATAGGAAGCATCACAATAAACTTCATAAGGTTCTCCTGATTGTGGAAGTACTAAGACTGGTGACATGGTCAGTTTCTCCTTCATTAGTTGGAAACTCTTCTCACACTACTCCGTCCATACAAAAATATGGTTCTTTCGAGTGAGTTGTGTCAGCGGTGTTACAATCTTTGCGAATCCTTTGATGAATCTTCGGTAGTATCCTACCAATCCAACAAAGCTTCTAATTTCAGTGGTTGTTTTTGGTCGTTCCCAAGAAACTACAGCTTTAACCATGGATGGGTCGACTGCAATACCTTCTTTGAAGATTACATGGCCTAAGAACTCACCTCCTCCAACCAAAACACAGACTTTTCTAAATTGACGTACAATTGTTTCTCTTTCAATACTTGCAACACTAGGCCCAAATGGTTTTCATGTTCTTGCTTGCTCTTAGAGTATATAAGGATATTATCGATGAAAACCACGACAAATTTGTCTAAGAATGGATGAAATATACGATTCATATAATCCATGAAAATTGCTGGTGCATTGGTAACACCGAAGGGCATCACCAAATACTCATAATGTCCATATTGCATTCTAAATGATGTCTTAGGTAAATCTTCTTCCTTCACCCGAATTTGATGATATTCCGACTTTAGATCAATTTTGGAGAATATTACAGCACCTCTAAGTTGGTCCATTAAGTCATCCATACGTGGCAATGGATATCTATTTTTGATTGTGACTTTATTAAGCTGTCGATAGTCAACACACAATCTCGACTTTCCATCCTTCTTCTTCACCAATAGTACATGAGCTCCCCATGGTGAGACACTTGGTCGGATAAACTTCTTTGACAATAAGTCCTCTAATTGATTTTTCAGCTCTAACATCTCAGATGGAGTCGTTCTGTATGGGGAAATATGAATAGGTCTGGTTCCTGGAACCACATCAATAGAAAATTCAACATCAAGTACTGGAGGTAACCCTGACACGTCTAATGGGAAAACTTTCGGGAAATCTCCTACCACCAGGATCTCAGAAATTTCTACTTCTGGTCTCACGCTGATAGAATTTAAGAATACATACTTCTGGATTCCTCCCTTTAAAGAAATTTTCAATTAGTTGATATTGAGGAATCAGGAAACATTAGGGTCTGGAAAGATTACACACTTTCGAGCACAATCCAAAAGAACGTGATGACTAGATGACCAGTCCATCCCAAGGATCATCCTCAGAGGTTTGAGAGGAATGCAAATCGAGTCGACTTTAAATTTCATGCCCAAGATATTCAAGGGACATTGTAAACAAGCTTCATTCAAGATTACAGGTTCAGCAGACGGTATGGTGACTACCAAATCAAAACGTAGTACAGTAACATGTAACTTTATAGAATTCACACAATCCACGGAGATGAAAGAATGTGTAGCTCCAGAATCAAATAACACAACTAGTCGTTTATTTGCGATTTCACACTCACCTTGGACTAATCCTGAGGCATTTGATGCTTCTTCTCCTCCAATGTGATAGACATGTCCCTTAGCAGTAGGACGGGGGATATCATTATTTTTATTGGTGGATGATATATGATCTCTTCTTGATGCTCTACAATCCTTAGCAAAGTATCCTGGTTACTGACAGAGATAACAAAGTCTTGCTCTTTCTGGCATTGAGTACTTACATGTCCCTCCTTATTGCAATGGTAGCATCGAATAGTACCTGAATTGTGCAGCTTCTGACCTCCCTTGAAATGTCCTCGAGGTTGGTCCCTACCATTCCTTGGGGTCGGGTGTATGGTTATTGCTGCTTTCCTCTATTAGTGTGGTATTGATGTCCCTGTTTGAAAAAGTCTTAGTGAAAGAAAATTCTCAACAAATTTATAGAAAAACCTTTTTTTCCTACCTAGGGTCTTGACGGTCCTCCAGCAACCCCTCTATGCAGACATCCTTGTTTCATTCGTTCCACCTTTTTACATTTCTCCACTAGAGCTTGAAACAGACAAATCTCCAAGGGCTCCACAGACTCCTTAATTTCATATCTGAGTCCCTGTTCGAATCTCTCACACTTATAATTCTCATCCATATTGTCACAGAAATAGAGGTAATATTTGGCTAGGGAGTCAAATTTGTCAGCATACTCGGCTATAATCATGCTGCCTTGGTAAAGCTTAAGGAATTGGGCCTCTTTCTCCGATCTAGCACTTGATGGGAAATACTTATCCAAAAATTTCTGTTTGAAAGCATCCCAGTTCAATGCTTCATTATTACTCTCTATTAGCTATTTCGCACCTCTCCACCAAGATTTAACCTCTGCCCTAAGCAAAAAGGTTGCATATTCCATCTTGTTAGCATCCTCACGATGGAGTATTTCGAAGATCTTCTCCATTTCCTATATCCATAGATCAACCCTATTTGGTTCATGTTCTCCATTGAATTTTGATGGATGTTATAAATTAAAATCATTCAGTCCTCTTGCAGCAGCAACATCCTCTCTCTGATCCCTTAGTGCCTCACGTTGAGCTCGAATTTCAGCTTGTTGAGCAGAAGTTGCTGCTTGTTGAACACTAGTTGCAGACTGTTGGGCCATAGCCATGGCCATCGCGTGTATTGCCTGAATGGCGCTTGCCATGTCAGCAATTGGCTGGGGATTTTATTGATTGGTAGGAGCTCTTCGTGGAGGCATCGTAGCTTCCTACAATTGCACGTGCAATAGAAGGATTTTCAAGATCTCTTTCTAACGCTTGGGTTAGAAATATCGGGGTGTCTAAAGTAACCTTCTAGGTGTAAAAGTTTATTTTACAACCTCTTCCAAAAATAAAGATTCACAACATTAATTTAACATATTAAAATTAGAATAAGTAATTCATGCATCATAATCTTCATAATCATGCGACATACAAGATCGTCCCACCTAAAACGTTTGTCCATGGATTATTGCTCTGATACCACTTGTAACATCCCGAAATTTTATCCGAGATATTAGTAATATTTAGATTATTTAAAATTTTATGGATATATATATTTTCTTTGAGTATTTATAAAATAATTAAAGAAAGTGAACTTAATTAAAATTAAGAAGTCGTTCAAATATTCCTAGCGGAAAGATCCATGTCCGTAATTCTAAACGAGTTTAAAAGTGAAAAGACTTACTGAAATATAAATAGTGTACCGTCACATTTTATTTATTACACAAAGTACTAATATTTTGGAAAACCCTGTTTTCCCCCGTTCACGCTTCAAGAAACGTATTTAATAATTCCTTTTTCCTTCAGTATCTAAAATCATAATTGTAAAGGATCAATTTCCTTATCCATATTGATCCATACTCACGATAAGCAAATATCACAAAATAATAACAAAACTTCACCAATTCAAAATATAATTATTAGTCCTTTCATCTAAATTTTTTTTTATATCATATGAAATGCAATATGACTTTGGTGACTACATGACACACACAAATGATCCGGATAAATAAAGCCCATTCAAATGGGAAGCTGTCATACAGGCTCCTGCCACAAAGGCCGAAAAGCATCAAACTTGCCACAAAGACCGAAGGCGTCAATCTTGCGACAAAGGCCGAAAGCGTCAATCTTGCCACAAAGGCCGAAAGCATCAACTTGCCACAAAGGCTTAACACAATGACACCTCTATACATTATATATGATGCATGTCTCAATGATATAAGAAATCATTTCCAAAAATACAGGTGACTAGAGACTCCCAAAAACTAGTCCTTATCATTATCTATTTTTATTTTCCTTTGATTTTTATAAACTAGTCATCAATAGAGAGATATAATCTTCACAAGTTTTAGGACAATATAGTTATATTCATAATGCCTATACATTTTGTGACAATATAGTTATATTTATAATATCTATAAATTTTGTGATAACATTATTATATAGGTATCAATTTAATAATATATTACATATAATTTTTTCCCCAAAATATGTGGTGGACAAAATAAAGAATAAATAAACATGCAGCAATCTAAATCAATACCACCAAGATCGAAATGAAACTTCACACTTAAATAATATACTTCATTCTTATGGATAAATAATTAATAAAACTATCATCGCAGGATATATAATATGAATTATTTTTTTTTATTGATTCATTTTAGTAGAAACTGTAAAATTTCTATAACCAAATTAATAATAATAGTTATGCCATATTTTCTCACACATTTGTTTTTGGTACTAATTGTATTACTACATCTACTGTACCTCTATGCTCAATCATTTCTCCCTGTCTATTTCATTTTGAGAAGGTTAATATTATCATGGATTAGGATATGATGTCTTGGAATGATTTCCATTTTTATTAAGAATGGAAAAAGAAATCTAACTAGATCATGAGAAAAATGAATAGCTCTAACATTACCATACTGGAAAATTTTATATGCATACTAAATTTTAATTGTTTATCAATATATAAAAATATACATATAGCCATTAACATATGGTATCTCATAAACAAGTTACATAGATAATCAAATGCAAGATAAAAATATATTGAAAACCTAATCAATTAAATTTAAAACAAGATCAATAACATACAACTAATACATGAATCAAATGAATATATATAGTTAGATAATAATACCTCTTTTTGTTTATTTTGATTTTTTTATTAGATAAATATTTCACTATTATTTTACAACATTGTCCTATGTAGCACGAGTGTATGGGGAAAAAGTCCTTACCTTGTGCGCTTTCTAACTTTGAACGATCAAGTGCTTAGTGCTCCCTTTTATTAAGAATTTCCGTAGAAATGTCCAAGATAAGTGGTAGTAAAAAGAGAGTGATGATTTTGTTTGTGTATTTTTTCTTTTCACATGTGAGATAAGATGAGTTTGTGAGTATTTATAGGAGTGGAAGTTGGGAAATAAGAGGAATATGAGTGGCTCCTAATAAAAGAAGCACTAGAGAAAACTAATCAATTAGTTATAAGTTTTAGGATAGTGAAATGTGTATAGTATCATTTTATTAAATTGATTCAATATCACTTTATTCTAACTATTCAATTCCTAGTTCTCATAACACACTTATCTAGAAGTGGTCATTCTCACTCAAATGATATTTCACATTACTTTTCTATACACATGTTATGTATCCTTTTGTTTTCCCCACTCATAATTATCATAATTCATATAATAGCATATGCACTACTTAATTCCTTAAAACTTAAATTAGAAAATAATAAGACACATATTCTTTTATTTTAGACCTATTGAATATATTAATTCAAACTTAATTTATGAAATGCTACTAACAATAACACATATATTTTTAAAATTTAGATTGTTTGTTTTTCCTTAAACTAATAAATTATTTATTCATTTATTATAGTCACCCTAAATTTGATAATTTAAATAAATGGATAAAACATAAGATTTTACTTATTTAAATAGAATAGAGAATTACAATCCTTGCTAAATTAACTATCTTAAGTGATTAAAATATTTGATTTCATTAACCGATAATTTAGTTAAAATAGAGGGTGCAATAAACCACTAAATCAATCACTTAAAAAATATATGGTTCTAATTATTTAATTAATTAAATAGGATATTATGATTAACCATTTAAATGAAATAAATAACTAAATAACTAGATGAGTCTAGTTAGTTACTTAAAATAGAGGGTGTTACAAGTTGTTTCCTTCGATTTGAGCTAATAAGTGAAAATTTAGGGAAGGTGAAAGGAGATTGCAAGAGAGGGTTCAGAGAGGATCATTTTGGTGGTTAGAATTTGATGATTGGGGCCACTCTGCAGCATCTGGTGCGGCGGAGCCTCCATCTTCGATGAGGGTAACTTGAGAGGGAAAAAGAAAGGTCAAGCAATGCATTCTGATTTTGATTTGAATTGGGAATTCAAACTCTTTTCCTCTTGGATTCGTGTTGGGCTTTTTAGCCCTCAGGCCCAAAGGACCTTAGCTCGTCACACCTTGATTTCATCTTACCACACCCCATTCTAACTCCTAGTTACATTAGGCTTGTGGTATATGGGCCTTACGCCCTTAACCCTTTACACCCACCATGATGCATGAGCACCCCCTGGCCTCATTAAAAATTGTTAGGATTTTAGGCTTTAATTTCTTAGAATTTTATATTTTTATTTGTTATAATTGTATGATTAATTTATTAGAAATTTATATTTTTATTTGATAGTTTTTTAAGATTTAATTCTTAGAGTTATACTTACTTGATGGATTTTTAAGTAATTTCTTAAAATTTTATGCATTTATTTGTTAGAGGCTTAATACATCAACTCTTAGATTTTCCCCAAATTTTGATTTGTAAGAATTTTCATCAATTTTAATCTTAGGATTAGTTTTGGTGAATTAATTTTGTAACTATAACATTTCCATGTTCCCCTAGTTCTAGGCAAATTTTACAATTGGAAGCATGTTGCTCTGATTATTTCATTGTACATGATCTTTACATGAATCCATCCCTTTGATTTAAGTTGATTAAAAGAAATTTTGATTAACTAAATCTTTTAATTTATGTATAATAACACAATCTATTAAAGTGATCAAAAGTCCCTTGATCACTTGATAAGTCTATTTCTATAAGTTGTGGATCTCAAGGCCTCAAGTTCAGACTTTCATACAAGGCATCCTAGGAAAATGAAGTTGTGGATTATACAAGGAATATCAAAGGTGTTTCTTCAAGAGTTTGTCAATCAAGATCAAATTGTGTGACATGAGCATTAAGAAATAGGGAATGAATGAGAGTGGAGAATTCAATTAACTCATTATGAATATCTTTGGGTATGAGACGAATGACCTAGTTGCTCATCATATTCACCTCTATTCATAGACTTCAGCACAATTCAAATCATATGATTGTCAAGTCTCCCCCATAAAGCAACAGTTCAACAATCAGAGGTCTCCATCAACAACTTATCAATCGGGATTCGAGTTGTATTCCATGAGCCTTAAGAAATAAAGAATGATGAGAGTGGAGAATTCATATCCTTGTCTAGGGTATCCTTGGGTACGAGACAAATGACCTAGTTGCTCAAGGTATTCTCCTTTGTTTGTAGATTTTAATGAAATTCAAATCAAATGATTAATATGATCTTCATCATCACAAGGAGCAGTAAAGATTCTTCTTCAGCAACTTGAAAGTTATGATGAGAATCACATGCCATAAGCCTTAAGTAGTAAAGAATGAATGAGAGTGGAGAATTCTATTAACTCATTCTGAATATCTTTGGGTACAGGACGAATGACCTAGTTACTCATAAACTTTAGTGTGGTTCATATCCAATGATGGCCAAGTCTTCTTTATCTTTCATTATCATATATCATATCTCATGCCTAAATCTCTTGTTGTCAGCCCTACTGGGCTGAACTACAAAAGCTATGACTTTCTCATTGCATGGTGAGAATATATGGCATGAGAATTCAGATTC
Source organism: Lathyrus oleraceus (assembly GCF_024323335.1). NCBI lineage: Eukaryota > Viridiplantae > Streptophyta > Magnoliopsida > Fabales > Fabaceae > Lathyrus > Lathyrus oleraceus. Next base: position 71,891,967 of record NC_066582.1, on the reverse strand, counting down.
TCCGTGAGCTACCCTATTTATTAACCCTACCTTATTTATTTCCACCTCATTTGTTACTCTTCAACAATCAATACCATCTTTTTAAGATCAACCTTGTGAACCAAGAGCTATTTGGCTTTTTGCCAGACACTTAATTCCTTTGTTTTTAGTTATCCCAATACAATGATACCCTACCTTAGGCCCCTCACTTGTTTGTTTATTCTTTACTCTTTGGTTCAGAGTTTATTCCTTAATGGATCCAATCTACCTTTCTTCTTTGGTTTCAAATTATTTGTTCCCTAAAGTGATATACTATTACATGTACCAAACATCTTTCTCCCACGGGTTCCATACTTACCCTTTTAGGACATTTGTCCACCTTTATACTAAGACTTGTTTGTGCTATAAAACCAAACATTTAATTCTCTTTGTTTGCGGTCATTCCAATATAGTGATAACATGCCTTAGGCCCCTCACTTGTTGGTTCATATGTTTACTCTTTGGTTTAAAGTTCATTTTTCCTTTATTGGTTCCCATGCTACCATTGTATTTTGGTAAAAGTTATTTTTCCCCACTTCAATCATACCCTTTGAGCTGTGTTTGTCTTGTCAGTCCTTGTTGCTTAAACAAACACTTATTTGTCCCTTCTCTTTGTTTTTGTGGTTCCACGAACTACGAGTGCTATGACTTTATCATTGCATAGTAAGAATACATAGGCACGAGGATTCAAATTCTTAATGAGCATAATCCTAATTATTCCTTCTTCTGGCTTAGGGAACCACTCATATCTATAATGAACCATTATCTACTTTCAATAATTGAACCATTCACTCCATGTGATATACCTGTTCTTTTTAAGCCAAATACACTATCTATTTGAACTCTATATTATGTTTTCTTGTGAACCAAGAGTTGTTTGGTTGAGAAACTAGACATTTAATTCCCTTTGTTTTCGATTATTCCAATATAGTGATACCATGCCTTAGGCCCCTCACTTGTTGGTTCATACCAGTTTTACTCTTGGGTTTAGTTTTCATTCCTTTTTGGAGTCAAAAAATATAATCTTTTGGTTCAAACCATACCTGTATCACAACTTCTTTTCACCTCCCATCATTAGTACTATGAACTATGGAGCTCTGAATTCCTTATTACACTATAAGGATACGTAGGCATGAGGGCCCTAATCCTCATCGAGCATTCTATCTATTCTATTATTTTCCTTCAACGAGTAATCTTCAGATATAACACCCATTAGATCAAAGAACAATCAAAATGATCCCTGTTGAGTACAACGGATGTAAGGGGTGTTAATACCTTCCCCTTGCATAACTAACTTCCTTATCTAGATTTCTCTTTCCCCGGGTTTTATCGATGTTTTCCCTTTCCTCCGAGAATAAATAAAGTTCGATGGCGACTTTGTTGTATATTCGAACGTGCAATGTGTTCGAGCATATTCCCGATAGCTTTAGTTGGTGACTCTGTTTGGGAACTCTGCTACATGGTGTTTCCTAGTCGCTAAAAGAAGTCAAGCCTAGTTTTGATTGCTTCTCCGTTTGTTTGGGTGTTTATGTTTATGTTTTACTCGCTTTATTTATCACATTCTTTATCGCTTTAAATATTGTTTATACTAGATATCTGTTATACTCTCTATTGGGTTAGGGTTATGGTACATGAGAGAAGCTCTATACCGAAGATGAGTACATACACATGATTGACTCGTGGATAGTCGTGTACACCTGCGTTTCACGCATTGGGCTGTCACGAGAACCATACCCAACCTAGATTCATTTGGAAGTACTTTTGTCCTACGAGAATCCTCTACGGCAGGTTATTTTCATTTTGGATCGATGAGTCTGGGAGACCATCTAGGAACTACCTTTTGAAGAATAGAACCTTCTTGTGAGGGGGGTATGGGTTTTGCTGCAGGAAATCCTAAACTCGACATACATTAAATATGATGGGTACGCCAAACTTTTGATCATACATCAGGCAGTATACGTAGATAATCCAAATTATTTTATGCTGATAACATACTTTATTACACATCATTTTTGCATTGTTGTATATATGCCAGAGTTTTGAACCTAAGTTATTACGCCATTAATGCTTTGAATCTATGGTTGTTGCATAATTATTTGCATTACATCCTCAACATCTGTATTCTTTCATTTGCATATCATGATTATCAACTAGAAAGATCTTACCTTGTCCTTTCCTCAGCCAGAAAGACGATGATTCTTCGACACCAGTACTTCACAAGAGCTAACAAGTCTAGAATTATGGCAGATATGGAACACGAGAATGCTGTTGTGAAGGAGGCTTTGGCCTAATTCCAGGGAGAAATAAACCTTTTTCGGGACAACATGAACACCATATTGGTGTACCTTGAAGCTCAAAAGGCCTCTACTTCTGCCAATCCTGAGACTGCTATGGTTATGAATGCCATTGTTGCCACCTCTTATGTTGATGTTGTTATGGACACTGTGATTCAACCTATGGTAACCCAGCTGATTTGTCAGTCGGGTCCTAGTAGGCATGTTGCTGCCTATCCGTGGGGGTTGCCCCTAAACTTTACTCCCTAAGTTGCTATTGGAAATGATTTTGTGCCATATCAACCGTTTGTTGTGCATCATGCCAATGCTAACTTTGTTGCCCATCCTTGGGGCATGACCACCCATTATCCTCAGATGGTTAATGCTGAAAACCATGAGATCAACCCAGAACAAGCTCTTCAAACTTATACGCCAGTTATTGTTGAAACTCCCGATGATAACAAAGATGAGTACAAAGTCCATAACCTTCATTTTTGTTTTCCTCCTCGAGCTACTCTACCTACTGTTCAGAATTTAAATAAAGGTATTCAGATACCTCCTCCTTGCCCTGGGGCATCTTCTGCTATTTCACCTTAATTTGTGTATCTTGGGGCACACTATGCTCCATATCAGGTTCAGTATGGTCAGACAGTTGGTCATATGGTTAATTCGGGATTGATGTATCCTCAAGGGTATCCGCACTTTAGTTCTCCTCCAGTCCTTGCTCAAGCAACTTCCCATGGCGTTAAACTCCCCAATCATCAAGTTAATAGTCATCATACTAATTAGGTTGCTTTTAATTCATATCATAATACATGGGCATACTATCGGTTACTAGATGAGAGGATAAGAGCCATTGAAGGTTTCTCTGCTTTCAGTCTAGATGCTAAAGACTTATGCCTAGTTCCTAATGTGGTGCTTCTTCATAAGTTCAAGGCGCCAGACTTACCAAAATACAAGGGTTTAAGTTTTCCTAGTAGTTATATTATTATATATTGTAGGAAGATGGCATCCTACATTTATAATGATGAGCTCCTTATCCATTACTTTCAAGACAACCTATCTGGGGCATCCTTAGATTTGCACATGAGCTTGGAATGTAGTAAATTTAGATCTTGGAAGGAATTGTTTGAGGCTTTTCTCAAGCAATAAAATTATAACCTGGATATGAATCCCACCAGGTTACAACTACAAAATCAAGCTTGCAAGAGCAACAAAACATTCAAAGAATACGCTCAGAGGTGGCATGAAATGGCTTCTTGAGTTAGACCTGCCCTGACAGACGCCGAATTGGTTGATATTTTCATGAGCACTCTTCAAGGTATGTACTATGAGAAGAGGGTTGATAGCTCGTCGTCCAACTTTGTCGACATAGTAACCATTGGAGGACGAATTAAGAATAGGCTAAAAACCGAGAAGATTGCTAGTGTTGATAACCAGACAGTGATCAAGAAATCTCAGGGTTTTGCTAAAAAGAAAGAGGCTGAGGCAAGTGTTGTGATATAAAATGTCTACCCTGAAGTTCAAGCTCTTATGGATCTTGTGCCATATTACCCTTTTACATATATTGTCGCTCCCCAATATTAGTAACCTGCATACCAACCTCAGCATCACCAGGCTCCAGTGTTTCAAAACCAGTGTCCTTCACAGGATAACAGAAACCAGGGTCAGGGTCAGAGTATACGTTATGATATAAAGCATCCTCAACGTAACCAAATCCCTGTATCATATGCTCATATGCTCCCATATCTCGTTCAGCAAGGGGCAATTGTGTCAAAGGAGATTCCACCTACCACTTTCCGTTATCATGAAAATCATAATCCTAATGCCTCATGTGCCTACCACGCCGGGCACATAGGACATTCCATCGAGGATTATTGGCCTCTCAAATCTAGGGTATAAGAGTTGATTGATCAGAAGATCTTATCATTCTTTGAGACAGGGCCTAATGTCATAATTAACTCGTTGCAACATTACTGTGGACAAATAGTGAATGCAGTTAGTGGTGAGGATTGCTCAGTTCCAGTTACCTATTTAAAGGAGTATCAAGACTAGCGATATCATATTGTTCAATCATGTCTCATTTGTAATTTTTTCTTGTTTGTTATATGTTGTCCATTTGTGAAACTTGTCTGGTTTTTAGATGATAATAATAATGAAATAAACGTGCATGTTTTGTTTAAATCCATTCGTGTTCACTCATATTTCATTTTATCAGTATCAAATTGTTTTTCAAGATAAATCAAAAGACAATGATGCAATTAAAATGCACAAGATCGCTACCTATATGCTTTTGAATAAGACTATGCCGATGATGTAAGGAATTGTTTCAAATACATAAACACCGGAGATATAAGGAAGTTAGTCCCTAGTCAACCCCTTTGGGCCTTGAAGTAGGAGTTTTTTCTTTATATATAAGACCCTCATGTTTAACTAGGGGAATGGTAGTCTTCAGTTAGCTTGAACTTGCATTCAAATTTCAGAAGGATAATATCTCATCAAGTGATTAATCATATCATATCCCTCTCAAGAGGATGGAATCACAAATCCAGAATGGTTATCCCTTACCTATAAAAGGAGTGAGACAATCACAACCCTTGCAACAAATCAAACAAGCAAATGGCATATGATTTGCTCCAATATAAAAGAAAGATGAAATGGAATGAAAAAAATCAAAAGCAAATCAAAAGCTTGTTAAGTCAAAAGCTTGAAAACAAGATTGGCTTAGGAAAAAGTTAGGGCATCCCGGTGGACTGCAAATCCCAAAGGACCCGTCCTGGAAAAAATAAGGGAAATCAAAACAAAAGAAAAGGAGGATCAATGACAAATTCCTCAGCAAGAGAGAATCCGTGACCATAAACAAAAGTAGAAGGTGAGTGAAAGTCACTCCAAGCTATCATTGGGTTCCATAACCATCATTGCTATTATTCCAAATCCTTTTCTGAAAGATGAACGCTTATTTTAAGCTAACTAAATGTAGGACTGGAGAACATCATGGAGAATTGGTGGGTTAGAATAGGTTTTGAGCCTTATATCATTTCCTTCTGAAAACGTGAACCAGGCCACTTTACAACCCTAAAAAGACCTAATTAAAGCAGGTTTTATTTTGAAAGCATACTATGGTGGTCAAAGTTGACTCCTAAAGACTTACTTATCATTTTACATTGATACTGATATGGGATTCTAATTGGTGATTCATTCACTATATGTCATAATCTTAGTGAACATACTCGAGTTTCAAAACTTACATGAGCATGACATTACAATTATCATTTTCAAAATGAGCATTTTTACTAGAGAGCAGGAACTTGACATCAAGAAAGCTTACATAGTGAGAATATTGGATATTTCTTCCGATATCCATAGCTTAGATCTCTTCAAGAGTCATTTAATCTGGGGCAACCACGTCAAGATTCTACAAATCTCTCTAAATCATCCAAACATGGGCAAAGTTACTTCAAGACTCATATTGGGACAGGCCACCTCAAGAGCACGAGGATTCAACCACTTCCAAAAATGGTTAATCAAGAGGATACACTTTCAAGACGATGGGGAAAGCCAGTCTGAGACCTTCAGATGATGAGACCATTCCATAACTTGTGACCGGGATAATCTGCAGATACTCAGCAGATTGGGGCAGAGGTAGGCTACACAGGTACAAGCTGTCTCCATATTTCAAACATAATTCAGAGGTGTGACAAAAACTGTTCATCTTGAAGTTGGTGTTGGAGATCCATGTCTCATGACCATTATCCTAGCCCAAATTTCCCACCTCCCTCTATGTGAGCATATGGCTTAACCATTTCATAAATCATCATCATGTATTAATCACGTCGCTTCACTCATACATATCATTCATCTAACATAGCATGAAGTCGTGTGTGCAAATAAGAAAAATTAAAGCTTAGTATTTTATTTGAAATTCTAGTTATCAGACTTTAGATGTCACACGGGTTGTTATGACATCCAATTCTGCACAGACAAGAATTATGCAGAACTTAAAAGTAAGTGCAGTAAATAACACAAGTAATTGTTTACCCAGTTCAGTCCAACATGACCTACATCTGGGGGCTACCAAGCCAGGGAGGAAATCCACTACCAGTAGTATTAATTCAAAGCTAAACTCACCCGTTTACAACTTGTCACTTAATCCCTACCCAATGCAATTTCAATCTTACTCTAAGATCAGAGTTCCTACTCACTCCCCCTCAATTACCTCAGTGATTACTACCTTTAATCAATATTAAAGACAATTTTGAAGTCATACTTCAAACAACTCTTGATTGTGCTTAACAGCTTTAATCAAGATACACAGCACTCACGCTTAAAAGCTTTGAGCGACACAACACTTACAACTCAATGAACACCCTATGCCAAAGCAATCATCTACGTGATAATGGCTTGGCTTACAAGATATGTCTAATACAAGACTCACAAAAATACAGCAGTGAAGTAAGATGGACACACTCAATCTTCACGCCTCAAAATCCCCAGTTCTGAATGAAGGAACGACTTCCTTTTATATTGCAGTACTTGGGCCTTTGCACTTGTATTCTCCTGAATTTAAGGTCACGCGAGTTCCCCTAAATTCCACATCTAGGTTACTAACAAATAGGCTATTTGTTAGGTTCATTAAATGTAGCTTGGTTGTTGATTTCCTGGATTTTCTCTCAGCTGTTGAATCCCTGAAGAATAGCCTGAGAAAAAGCTGAAACAGAAAACTGAACAACCTATAATATAGCATATGCTGTCAGGAATGAATGTCACGGCATTCAGCTTGACATCAAGGATCATATGCTAAGTCTGTTTTTCCAGAAAACAGACTGTACAATTTTGCTGACCTGTATATGACCAAAATGACCATACTACAGTAACAGCTTACATTAATAAATGTCAAAGTATCCAATTTGACATTTACACATTTGGCCTTAAGTCAGTTCTGTTATCCTCTTGAAGAACAGACTAAGAAACATACTGAAGTGTAGTAGAACACCACTCTGTCTATTATTCAGTATATACTGTCCATGATGAATGTCATAACATCCAGTTTGACATTCATATAGTAGGCCTTATGCCAGGTCTGGTATTTCCTTGATAACCAGACTGCAAATGAATACTGAGCTCTAACAGAACACCAACTGTTTTATTCCTCAGTATCTGCTGACAGGGATGAATGTCACAACATCCAGTTTGACATTCAATAAATCCTGTATTAGCTAATCCTACAGTAACTACTCAAGTGCGTCATGACATCAGTCAAGACATCAGAGTACAGTTAGATATTCTAACCTACAATGTAGTCACACATACACACCATGTCATGACATCAGTCAAGACATTAGAATCCAGCTAGTGTTTTACCATATAATGCAGCCAATTAAACACCTACATTATTGGCACCTTCAAATTCTCAAACTCGCTTGGTACCTTTTAAAACCAGTTTGTTTGATACTTTCCAAAATCCAACCAGCTCAGCATCTTTTAAAGCCTAGTTTGATTGGAATCTTTTTCCAACCTTTAGGGTTGATAAACTTTTGTTTCCGACCTTCATGGTTGGTGAATCTTTTTCCAACCTTTAGGGTTGATAAACTTTTGTTTACGACCTTCATGGTTGAAGACCTTTGTCTACAACCTTCGTGGTTGTTGAATCTTTGTTTCCAACCTTCATGGTTGATGAACCATTTTTCAATCTTCAGGATTGATGAATTTTTCCCAACCTTCAGGGTTGATGACATTTCTTTTTCAAACCTCCGTTGTTGAGTTGGTTTCTAGTTTTTGAACTAATGATTCATTTGTGAAACCCATTGTTTGCAAAGGTGTTCTGGAACTTTCATGCTTAAACTTATGGGCTCCCTGTTCCCATACCAGGCCCAAAGCTCATCTCCACCATTGTTACTTAGCACACATGGCTTCATGTGTCATAATGTAATAAATCATACACATAGCATTCATATCACGATTCTCTTTTGCAATTAGTACATTTCCCCCACGAAATATTTCAATGAAACCCCAACATATGAACCTCTGAAAGTTAAACTGCCATTCCATATTCCATCTATATTCACCATATCACCTGACGATCTTTCTCAACAGGAAAATTATCGGATATTGTGGTATTTAATCCTCTTATACCTTGAATGCTCGTAAAGATTTTGCAATTTTCCCGTTTAGGTTTACGTTAATTAAATAGGGGCAATTGTCATACCCCTAAATTTTCCCTCCCCTTTTCACCTTTTCATCTAACCATGGGCTTGAAATTCATCTGTGTTCATTCATACCCCATTCATATGCATCATTCATTCATGTTGATACTTGCTAATTGATGATCATAGATTCAAAGCGTATGGCTTGCAAAGCTAGGGTTTACTTGTGGATCAAGTTATAGAAATGGGACATGGCTCTTCATATGTTAATCATGGGGTTGAAACCCTAATTTCTTGATCTTTGAGATATGGATTCAAGGAGACCTCATAATGGGATTCATCAGGGCATCAAAACCCTAGTTTTTCGCTTTGTTCCTATGGGATCTTATGATTGTCTCTTGAGCTTTGTTTTGATCTTCTAGACCCTAATTGGGGGACCTTATGTTAGGAGGTTGATTTTAGAGCTTCATGCTTGGTTCGAAAACCTTGATTAGGGGGTGTGCATCAGGAAACTCTAATCAAGGAGGCTTGGTACTTATATGCCATCTGAGGTTGACTTTTGATCATGGGGTTTGACTAAAACCCTAGCTCATTCAGGAAGAAGTTATTGACCATCTTGTCATGCATCATTAACTTTTAAAATTGCCATTATGCATGAGATTCATCTAACCTACATGCCCACTTGTTTGGGAGTTCATCGGGATCAAGGTTTTTATTTGCACCCATTTTTATGGTGTTTTCAAGATCTTAAGTCTTGATTCACGGTCTTTTCTTCCATCCATAGTGTGTTGCCTTGGTCTTTGGTCTTTGGTCTTTGGTCAAGTCCCCATTCATGGCACATCCACGATTGTTAGGTCTTAGTTCTTGTGCCTGATTCATTGTCCATGGTCATTTTCTATACACTATTCATTGCAATTCATACAAGTCTATTCAAACCTCATTTCAATTCATATTGTGTTCATTTCATTGCAAAGGTGTTCTTATCCATACAACAACCACAAAATTTCCAAATTTGTTACAATTGACTTTTGGTCAACAATTGGCTTTTTGGTAAACCAGTTGACTAGAGTCAACTGACCCACAATTGAACCCTAAGACACATTTTCATTCATTATAGCATGTCCCATTACTACAAATCTTGTTCCATTGATATCTCTGTGCATAAGAGACTTGGTCCTTTTCTAGGTTCATTTCTTTGTCGGACCAGGTCATGGACCAAATGGACCAACTTTTGAACCTAAGCCCTTTCCCTTGGTTTTGGCCATTTCATTTTCTCAAGAATCATTTTCACATTCCAAACCACAATCATTACCTTTCTAATCTTTTTTTCTCTTCATTAAATCATCATGTTTCTTTTCAAATTTCAAGCTTCATTCAAATCAATTTTCATTACAACTTCAAGTTCACCACATACATTTCCATACAACTTCAAAACTACATGCAAATTCCAATTCATTTCAAACCAATAGTATACATGTTTTCACATTACAATGATCAAGTCAAATATTACAAAAAGTGAGAATTCTTTAACCAATTCCCATTCAAAGCATTCAAGTCCAATCCATGCCAAGCAAGCTCCATAATAGTCAATGCAAAGCTAACATATCCATGCAACTTCCAACAAGTCCATAACATCCAAGTTGCATAGCTATGACAATAAGATATAAACATTTCCAATTTGACCATGAACCTGCAAAATCAACGAAAACTAAGCCATTCAATCCAACACATATAAACCATCATATGCATCATGTCCAAGCAATACAGTTTGCATTTCATAACATAAAATTGCCAAAAATATTCCACTTGCCTAGCATTTCCCAACATAGCACCATATAATTCACTTGGTTTTTTTAATAGAGAAGTACAAATCCACTGCTAGTAACAGAAACGAAATCTAACATATCACTAACTGATTTTCATTGGCTAACTAACATTTACATCACATTCTGCATAACACCAACTAACTTCGCAAATGCAAAACTAACAGAAATTCAGTTTTTTAGTCACTAACAGACTTCGGAATTTGCCTACTAGCTTTCTAAATTTTATTTGCATTTGAGCTACATTTAATCTACATTTCTAAGATATTTCGAGGGGATATAAAAATAAAATCATCACTCTTCAATGAGAGAATAATAATTTTCCTAAGAACCCAATCATAGAGCCAATGGTTCTCGAGTTGTTTCCTTTGATTTGAGTTAATAAGTGAAAATTGAGGGGAAGTGAAAGGAGATTGTAAGAGAGGGTTCATAGGGGAGCATTTTGGTGGTGACAATTTAATGATTGGGGCCACTCTGTCGCTTCTGGCACGGAGGATCCTCTCTCGCCAATGAGGGTAACTTGAGAGGGAAAAAGAAAGGCAAAGCAACACGTTCTAATTTCAATTTGAATTGGGAATTCAAACTACTTTCCTCTTGGATTCGTGTTGGCCCTTCTAGCCCCCAGACCCAAAGGACCTAGCTTGTCACACCTTGATTTCATCTTACAACATCCCCATGCTAACTCGCAACCAGATAGGGCTTGTGGTATATGGGCCATGCGCCCTACCCCGTTTACACCCACCATGCTTCATGTGCACCCCCTGGCCTCATTAGAATTTGTTTGGATTTTAGGATTTAATTTCTTAGAATTTTATATTTTCGTTTGTTATAATTTTATGATTAATTTCTTAGAATTTTATACTTTCATTTGATAGATTTTTATGATTTAATTCTTAGAGTTATACTTATTTAATGTATTTTAAAGTAATTTCATAGAATTTTAGGCATTTATTTGTTAGAATTTTAATACATTAGTTCTTAGATTTTTCTCAAATTTTGATTTGTTATAATTTTCATCACTTTTAATCTTAGATTAGTTTTGGTGAATTAATTTTCTAACTATAACATTGCCATGTTCCCATAGTTCTAGGCAAATTTTAGAATTGGAAGCATGTTGCTCTGATTTGTTCACTGTACATAATTTTCATATGAACCCATCCCTTCGATTTAAGTTTATCAAAATAAATTAGGATTAACTAAATGATTTGATTAATGTATAATCCCACAGTCTATTCAAGTGATCAAAAGCCCATTGATCACTTGATAAGAATATTTCTGTAAGTTGTGGATCTCAAGGCCTCATGTTCAAATTTTCATACAAGGCATCGCAGGCAAATCAAATAGTGGATTATACTAGGCATATCAAATGTGTTTCTTCAAGAGTTTGTCAATCAATATCAAATTGTGTGACATGAGCCTTAAGAAATAGGGAATGAATGGGAGTGGAGAATTCCATTAACTCATTTTGAATATATTTGGGTACGGGACGAATGACCCAATTGCTCATCATATTCACCTTTATCCATAGACTTTAGCATAACTCAAATCATATGATTGTCAAGTCTCCCCCACAAAGAAAGAGTTCAATAATCAGATGTCTCCGTCAATAACTTATCAATTGGGATTCGAGTTGTATGCTATGGGACTTAAGAAACAAAGAATGATGAGAGTGGATAATTCCTATCCTTGTGTAGGGTATCCTTGGGTATGGGACGAATGACCTAGTTGCTCAAGGGATTCTCCTTTGTTCATAGACTTTAATTCAATTTGAATCAAATGATTGATAAGATCTTCATCATCACAAGGAGCAGCAAAGATTCTTCTCCAGCAACTTGAAAGTTATGATGAGAATCACATGCCACGAGCCTTAAGTAGTAAAGTATGAATGAGAGTGGAGAATTCCATTAACTCATTCTGAATATCTTTGGGTACGGGATGAATGACCTAGTTGCTCATCGTATTCACCTTTACTCATAGACTTTAGTGTGGTTTATATCCAATGACTGCCAAGTTTTCTTCATCTTTCACTATCATATATCATTTATCTTGCCTCAATCACTTGCTGTCAGCCCTAGTGGGCTGAACTATGAAATCTCTTACTTTCTCATTGCACGATGAGAATACGCAGGCACAAGAATTCAGATTCTCCGTGAGCTACCCTATTTATTAATCCTACCTTATTTATTTCCACCTCATTTGTTACTCTTCATCAATCAATAACATATTTTTGAGATCAAATATCATTTTTTTCCTTGGATTTCATATCCTTTTAGGACGAATTAACTGGAGTCTAATTTGTGAACCAAGAGTTGTTTGACTTATTGCCAAACACTTAATTCCTTTTTTTTTAGTTAACCCAATACAATGATACCATGCCTTAGGCCCCTCACTTGTTGGCTTACCTTTACTTTTTGGTTCAAAGTTTATTCCTTCATGGATCCAATATACCTTTCTTCTTTGGTTTCAAATTATTTGTTCTCTATAGTGATATATTATTACTGGTACCAAACATCTTTCTCCCATGGGTTCCATACTTACCCTTTTAGGAAATTGTCCACCTTTGTACTAAGAGTTGTTTGTGCTATAAAACCAAACATTTAATTATCTTTGTTTCAGGTCATTCCAATACAGTGATACCATGCCTTAGGCCCCTCACTTGCCGGTTTGTCTGTTTACTCTTTGGTTCAAAGTTCATTTTCTTTTATGGGTTACCTACCATTCTATTTTGGTACAAGTTATTGTTCATCACTTCAATCATACCCTTTGAGTTGTGTATGTCTTGTCAGTCCTTGTTGCTTAGACAAACACTTCTTTGTCCTTTCTCTTTGTTTTAGTGGTTCCACGAACTACGAGTGCTCTGACGTTCTCATTGCATAGTGATAATACGTAGGCACGAGGATTCAAACCCTTGGCGAGGACAATCCTAATTATTCCTTCTTCTTCCTTAGGGCACCACTCATATCTTTCATGAACCATTATCTACCTTCAATCATTGAACCATTCACTCCATGTGATATACTTCTTCTTTTTTAGCCAAATACATTATCTCTTTAAGCTCTATCTTGTGTCTGCTCGTGAACCAAGAGTTGTTTGGTTGTGAAACAAGACATTTAATTCCCTTTATTTTCGGTTATTCCAATATAGTGATACCATGCCTTAGGCCATTCACTTGTTGGTTCATACCAGTTTTACTCTTGGGTTCATTTTTCATCCCTTTTTGGAGTCAAACAATATAATCCTTTGGTTTAAACCATACATGTATCATAACTTCTTTTCACCTCCCATCATTAGTTCTATGAACTACAGAGCTCTAAATTCCTTTTTGCATTATAAGGATACGTAGGCATGAGAGCCTTAATCATCACCGAGAACTTTACCTATTCTATTCTTTTCCTTCCGCGAGTAATCTTTAGATATAACACCCATTCGAGCAAAGAACAATCAAAATGGTTCCCTTTGAGTAAAATGGATGTAAGGGGTGATAATACCTTCCCCTTGCATAACTGACTTCCTTATCCAGATTTCTCTTTTCCCGGGTTTTTTCGATGTTTTCCCTTTCCTTCGGGAATAAATAAAGTTCGATGGTGACTTTGTTGTATGTTCGAACATGCAATGCATTCACGCATATTTCTGCTAACTTCAGTATGCTTGATAAGAACAAGACGTATGCCTTAGAATCATCTATTCAAGGGTTCCCACAAAATGCTAGACTCCAACGGTCCTTTTCTTTGTCCAAGTTTATTAAGTGTTTTAGGAGCGAAATAAACAGCTAACCCAATACGAGTTTGACTAGAATGCTAGACTCCAACGGTTCTCTTCTTTCGCGTTTGTTAAGAAAAAAGGTTTTAATGTTACACTTTTTTCGGAAAATGTCACTCGATTGATCGAGCTTAGATTTGTGTTGCGTAGATAATAAATGATTTGGAATGATGAAAAATTGAAAACCAACTTGATTTTGATCAAATGTTTGTTCTTGTTTTGAAAGATTAATTTTATGATGTTTTCCCTCTTCATTGTCTTATCTAACAATTAATAGAGGCAATATCAAGAATCAAATATCACATACAAATCATTCACACAAGTAAACAAAGATCATATTAAAACAAGCATCCAATTAATCAAGGCCATTTCTTAGACTAAATAAAACTCTTTTTGATCTTTTTGAAATGTCACAAGATGACAACCTATACCATACATCTAAATTATTTTAAATAAATTTTGTAAAGGTCATGGAATAATAAAAAAAACCAAACTTTCTTTCTATTATTTTCTTAATATTGGTTTTAAGAAAGAAAAAGTAAATTATTTAATATATTTGTTAGAAAACTTAATTTAAAAAAATATGGTAAAAGAAAGAAGTATTTGAAAAACAAGCAATGATAAATTCTTAATTGACACATCATGGTTTCTACTCATAATTGCATGGTTCTTATATACCTGATCAAAGCTACTTTGAGTGACTTTAATGAAATTCTACAAGGTCTCTTCTAACTATGAATGTTTCCTTTGAAACAGAGCTTGTTGGTTTTGTTGCATACCTTGGTTAACATTTACAGATTAACTATTTCTCCAACGAAAATTTTGGTGATCTTTCCAACCTGGAATGTATGTGTTGGAATATGAGTTATTCTTCTAAAAATAGAAAATTGGACTTCTTTTCTTGACTCTTCTAACAAGAAACTTCCATCCACATGTTCTCCTCCATAAAAATAACACCTAAGTACTTGTACCTAGTTCACGCTAGCTTTACCTAAGCTACTTTCAGCTAGCTTTTTATTCAACAATTCAATCTGAGCTAAAGTAGCAGTATGGGTAACAACAACTAACATACCTTTAGGTGTTCCCACAATTTCAATCTTGACCGACCTTTCACTTTTTGACTTGTACTCATTCATACACATCTTCTCAATAAGGTCTTTCACTTGAGGTTCAGTTATTTGGCAGATGGTACCTCTCGATGAAGCATCCAATAACATGCGAGTTTGACTCTTGAGACCTTTGATGAAATCTTACATCTGCTCCATATTATTCATATTATGACTCGGGCATCTGCGCTACAAAATTTTGAATCTTTCCTAAGAGTCATAAAGTGGCTAAGTTTCATACTGCTCAAAATTCTCAATTTTTGCTCGACGCACAGTAAACTGAGTAGTAGTGAAGAATCTTTCCAAGAATTTGTCTTCCAATTTCTTCCAAGTCCAAATTGTTCCATTTAGAAGACAAAGTAACCAATCTTTCACCCTCCCAATCATTCAGAATCCAAACAACCTCAATTTAACCTAGCCTTCAGTGACATCAGTTGATTTGCACATTGAATTTGTTTCGTAAAAGCGTGCAAGATGTTCCCACAGGTATCTAACCGCGTTACCATCGAACATATTTTCTCTTAAACATGACAGTACAGAATTCTTAATATCAATGTTAGCAGGGTATGGCGGTACAAACCCTCTTGAAACCTGTCATTCGTCAGTTCTTTTACAGTAATCCCCCATAGTTAAGGGTGGTGCAGCTGCCATGGTGACTTCCTCTTCATAATCAGAAGAACTTGATAGTTACTCTTCTACTGGTATTCCGTCATCCAGAGTTGCTTCTATAACTCCTTTTCTAAGAGCACATGTTGTTCTTTTAATCTTTGGATCCAATGGTATTAATGATGATCCTGAACAATGCATACACAAGCAAAAAATACCTCAGTAGCACTATGATAAAGAAGAAAATAAAACAAAAATAAAAAAGACTAAAAATAAAACGTTGCAGAAACGTCGCCTTGTTGAGATATCAACAGTCCCCGACAACAACATCAAAACTTGATGATTTCCTGACAAGTTTACCGTTAATGTCGAAGTAATAAAAGATCGAATCCATATAGATTGCTTCTAACAAGGCAAAATGTATGCAATGTATAAAAAACTAATAGGGGGTTCTAGTTTTAATGTGGAAAGTAAATAAGAGATCAAACAGAATTACGAAAGCGGTCAGGTTGTATTTTAGAATCCCCTATTTCTCTATTGTTGATGTTTGATGCCTTGTATGAATGATCTTATCACTATAACCCCACGTTGAATTAACAAAAACATTATATCCGATCCCTCACGAAATAACTCACTAACCACTACTCGAAGCTTTCTATCCCTAGTCCACCAGCGTAAGCAGTGTTAGGCAATTCACAGAATTTTAATTCCCTATGCCACTACTCGGGGTCTCCTATTCCTATTCAACCAGTGTAAGTACAACAATTGCCCTAGGTCTAACACATAGACTAATGATCAATATTCCCCATGTTCCCAAAATTAATTTAAAAGAGTATCTCACACAAAAAACATTAAGAATAATAAGCAATTGAATGACATTATAGATCAAAAGGTTCATACAAAGTTAAATCAACGTATAAACCAACAATATCGAAATAGGTTCATCATAACACAACCTAACTTATAGGAGCTTATCTACTTATAATTCAGATAACAATATCACAATTGATAGATGAAAATAACATATGAATTCCCTTGAAGTAACGAACTCTAATGGATTCAAATGCCCTAAAATTCTCCTTTTATGGTCTCTAAATCGTTTGCTCTCTAATTTTCATAACCCTTATTAAAATGCAAAAACTCCCCTAAAAAGAGCTCAGAATGGATCAGACGCATCAGAAAAATCCCAGAAAAAAGGGCATCGCACGCGTGATGACTTCCATCGTGCAATGCAACTTTTATGGACCCTATCGCGCGCGCGATGGTGCATGTGATTATTTCCGAAGCTGCACTCTTTTTTGCTCATTTTTCACTAAGTCCACAATCTTAACACTTAGCTATTTTATCCTCATTCTTTGGTCTTTCTTCCTTATTTTGGCTCATCTTTCACTTGTTTTGATCCGATTCTTCAACTAAATTCATGCAATGACGGACTGTCATCAGGTGTCTAGTCATCGGTAAGTGTCCTCTTTATGGAGAGGGGTATCTCTTCTAAATTCTAAATTTAGTGATACTTTTGACTGGTTTTAGGAGGGTCTGAGGAGAAAGGTAGGATCTGATATGCTTACTTCTTTCTGGAATGATCTTTGGGTGAGAGTCACTCCTCTTTGAGTAGAGTTTTACATACTTTATCCTATCTCTAATAAAAGAGTTAAGGTGGGTGAGATTGGATGTTGGAAGGATAGGAATTTGATTTAGAATTTCCAATGGAGGTGACCTCTCATCGACTATGAGTAAGATTTGGTTAATGATATCATTTGATCTATTCATGGAACTTTAATTTCTTTGGAGAGTGATCGTTGGTGTTGGTATCATGTGTTAGGAGGATGTCTACTTTGTTGCATTTTCCTATCATTCTCTTTTTGAAGCCAACTCTGGTAGAAATACTTTTTTAAGTAGGTTGAAAACTACTTTCCCTTCTAATTGGTGTAGTTGAGCTCCCTCAAAAGTGATTATCTTTTCTTGGAAACTTCTCAAGATAAGATCTCAACTAGAGAAAATTTACTTAAGAGGTGGGTTATTCTTGACCCTGATGGTCTCTCTTGTGGCTTGTGTGTGAGGATTGTTAAGTCTTTCTCTCATTTATTTGTCACCTGTAGAGTGACATGAAATTTTTGGTATAGAATTTTACGATGGATCAGGGGGTGATATTCTTTCGCTTTTTAAGGTTTTTTGTATGAGTTTTAGCCAAGATCAGAGGGTGATCTTATCATGATTTGACACTACGTGGTGTGTACTATTTAGAAATTCGAGAATGACTTCATTTTTGGAAATACACCGATATTCAAATAAGATATTGAAGATATGAGCATCTCTCTTTCTTGGAAATGAAATTTTGGTAAGTCATCGTCTTACTCATGTCCTTTCTCTAATTGGCTTACAAACCCTATTCTTTCTCTAATTGGATTATGATTTTTTTGATGGTGGTTCTTTTCTTGAACTCTAGTCTAATTCTATCGGTGGCAAGGTAATGCTTAGACATTTGGTTCTTATCTCCTGATCTCTTTCTTTTCTTCTTCTTAACATGTTTTTTTAGGGTCATTGTGTACTTCTTGTACCGCATTTAACTCTATTGTATTTCACACTTTTTGGAATATATATATATATATATATATATATATATATATATATATATATATATATATATATATATATATCACAACATTATAATTACTTAAACTGAAATGATTTATTTTAAAAACTATATTCTGAAGTTTTCTTAACTTTGTATGTGATATTTAATCATAAAATGACCGTTGTTTTAAAACAACACATACAATAGTATTATATTACTATTTTTTGTTGCTATTTTTCATGATTTATTCTTGTTAGTCAAAAGCAGGATTCTTGACTAGGATAGTTGTACTAACAACAATTATTATAATCACCATAATAATATGAAATTACTTAAATAAATGTACACACCATAACTTGGAATTGGGAACCACGTGATACCATTAAGACAAAACCCCCGACCAAGTGATTAATTAAACAAAAAAAACTTCAATTTCGAGATAGAAAGTAACATCTTTGAACAATTCACTTCAGTCAAAACACCATGTCACAAAACTAATCAAAAAAAATTAAATATCCAACTAGTAAATGTTCTTTTACCTCTTTGTAAGTGGAACCTTAATTAGCTTAATTAATTTTATTGATTAAGGTAGCTAATTAACACTAACATAGAGGAGATCTATGAGGGATTCCTTTTCTTCTACTAATCATACTTGAAGCCATGTCTTCATCAGAAACTTTATTGATAGTATTATTTGCCATGAATTTTGCACACATACTTGTCCATCCACTTCTTCTTTTCCTAACAATTTCTGTGCATGCAATGCTCATATTTTCTGACCCTGATGATGATGATGAGGATCCTGAATATGAACTTATTTGTTCATCAATTGTTGATCTTGTTATCTCTTCTTCTCCCATTTCTTGTGGAATGAGATAATCAGGACTTAATTGTAGGATGTTGCATGTCCTTAAGTAGGGTGAAAGATCCCTGTAGTGTTTCAGCACAAAATCCACCTACAAATATATCATCAAAACATATTAACATTAAACTAACTCATTTTCTTCAATCTTAATAATCACTTGTTAAAACAATTATAATTTAACTATCAGGATCTAGGGCAAGCGATCGTTACTTAGGTTTTAAATAACAATTGCGTTTATGTTACGGTCATGTAAAGATTTTTGCAATTTCGGTATATATTTTCAGTCTGTATAAATATTGTTATACTGATTATAGTTGTTGTGGTGTGAATTAACCATAATCTTTTTCATTATAAAAACGATAAATAACGGCATAGATATCGATACCTCTTGATATCATTTAGTCGCGGTTGTTTTCACTGTAATAATCCGTTTTCTAAAACCTTGTGGAATGTATGAGTATCGTAAATTATATAAAGTCGGTTCAATTACTATATATCAATCTGTATAATCATGTATTTGTTTTATGAGTAGCATTCAAACTCAGTATCTTATAATTTATAACTCATATACAATGTGCATCAATCACCCAAACCCTAAACTCTTTGAATATATAGCTAAATCATATCAAATTATATGTTCAAATTCAATTCAAGTCAATTTCAATGTGAATAATCATTAAGCATAAAAGAACAGCTAATCCGTTTCATAAATCCATAATTCTAACTATATACATACAACTTTTTTAAGATAAGAGTGATTTTAGTTTGTTTAGTGTATATAATTAATATATGTACCTTGCATCCAAGAGAGCAATGAATAAAAGGTTCTTGAAGGCTTCTATCACATGAAGTACAATAGTTTCCTGAACCTTTGAATTGCCGATTTTGAGGTCTCTTCTTGATGAAAACCACTTTAGCACTATTGATAGTATAGGCCTATAGTAAACACAATTCAAACCCTTTTGAATCAAATTTATGTCATGATGAAGAAAGATTGAATTATAATTCAATTAACTGAGAAACGCTAACAACACTCTCTTTAACACAATATATACCTGAACGTTAGAGCAGTCAATTAATTTCTGAAGATCTTCCAATCTAACAACATCATGATAAACGTAACGACGGACTTGAAGAAGGCGATGAAAGCGATGAGACGGCAAACAATGAGGACAAATACTTGTACAACAATCTAAGCAACAAACATTCTTCTCATTCTTTTTTGCATTTTCATGATAAGAACAACCAACAAAGAACTTTTCTGTATAAAGAGCTTCCAACCATGCAGGCTTTTGATATCCCTATAATTAAAAATAACCAAATTACATCATAATTTTAACCAAAAGTGTATATAGGAATTCATCAACATATAAGAATTTTGATTAAAAAAAAAGAAAGAAAATTCATCAAATTACCATGATCATAGAAAAACTTGTTGAACACAAAAGAGTAGTTATGGAGGTTCACAAGAGGACTATATATATAAAAAATTTATTTATTTATTCTTGTTGGATATGTAAATAAATATATGAAAATATTTTGTACATATATAGGTAGGGGAAGGATGAAAAAGACAGAGAAAGAGAGAATCATAAAGAAACAAGTGAAGATATGAGGAGAACGTGGGAGGTGTTTCCATGTCTCCCATTCTTATAATCTAAACTATTCTGCTCTTCTTCTTGGCCTAAGAGCTCTATTTCTAAATAAACCTATCTTTTTCTTGAACAAGCTGCATTTAATTAAATTCCTATTTTTTTAATGTTTATTATTATAAAAATTGTCACACCTCACTTCTTATTCAAAAAATCTTGGAATTATAACATAGCAACTTGATTTTTGACTTTTAATTTTTTTTCCAATTAAAACATAGTTTGAAATAAAATTACAACAGTGATTACAGTCATATTTAATTTTATTTTTCCATAATACAAAACTTCTTAGTATAACAATGATTAAAAATTAAAAATCATAACTAGGATAGTAGTTGAATTATTATTTCTTTTAGAAACTGTTTTTAATTAGGTTAAATGCGTTAAAAATTTAGTCTAACTCTGCATTTATTTTTCGAGAATTAATTTTATAAAAATACAAATAAATATATAAGAAATATGAATGTCATATATATTTGACATGTAATATATGTCTTCAAAATATTATTTGAAAATTCATTTCATCAAATAATGTAAGTGGAATTATAGTAAATTTATATTTTAAAAAGCTCTCAAGTTGCACAACATAAGTTAAGAACAAAATTTAAAAAGAAAGAGAAAGGTCAGAGAGATTAATTGAGAAAGCACAACCAAACTTGGAATCACCTTTTCTCCAAACACTATTTTCTTTAATTCATTCGTGCTATGTTGGTCTTCTGCAAATCTCTGATCACCACAGTTTGCATTATTTTTAAATATACTGATTAATTATTGTAATGACTTCAAAGCTAAGCAATTAGAGCATAGAGAAACCAATCACTAACTACCTAGTTAGCAAGACATGGTATAAAACATAGTACCGGAAATTAAGAGTATACTTGTTTGATAAGTGGTAATATAGAGTAATCATTAACATCACATTTATCATGGAGAGGAAAAATGTTGTATCTATACGTTTTTTATATGATTGAAAAAAGAAAGCTATAGAGTTTTTTTTATAATGGAAAAAGCTATAGAGGTGTACCTAGAAGACTACTTACTGATATAACGCCAATGGTAAGTTGGGGATGATAGGCTCTATGGCTCGAATCTAGAGGATTAATGCTCGGAAAAATTTGTCCCTTTTGAATCACTATTGTTAGGAGTTGAAGTTATCAAAATTACAAACGTATTTATAGGTGTCTCTTTTATTAACATTTTTATGGACTAAGCTGAACAAAGAAGTACACTAGAAAAATAAACTAAGATAAAACTCATTTAAGAATATGAATTTTTTAATATATATGTAATGTTCTGAAACTGATAGACATCATCCTTCAACAAAATGAATTTGATGTGTGAGGATAAAGAATAATGATAATTAAAATAAATATTTTTTATAAAAAATAATTCTCTATAACAATAACACAATAATCGGTTATTCCATTTGATCAAACAATCAACTCAGAGAGAGAATAACTCTTCGTGTCACTATACTTCTAAATTTAAAAAAAAAAATTCAATTGAGTTACAAAATATAGAAATAACACAAGTCAAGATATTTAAAAGTGTTTTCTAATCCCCTTTAAATATCTTTAAAGGTTTCTCAAATTCCAAAAAAAACTCTCTTAACAATTTATCATTGACTCTCTGAGAATACAACTAGGATTCCTAAGTCTCTCTATATATCTTCAACTCTAAAATTTTGAAGGTTATCAAAACAATAATCATAGAGATACATATTTATAGCGGATGGAATCCAACGGATACTTAACAAGGCCAAAACACAACTCATTAACAAACTGATCCACAAACCAAAACAACCAAGTCTAATACACGAGGATTGCCAAGATCGGATCTGATACCCAACTTACATGAATTGTAACACCCCAACCTCTGAAGCTTTTATCTAAATCATTACTCGACAATTTAAGGTGTCACCAACGACAATTCAAAAACTCCATTCAACAATCAGCAACATGTTGTGGAAATCATATTATGAAAACCTCAATAAAACTTCATAGATACTTAATAAACTTCTCAAGCACCAAAGTCAACGTTAGCGCAAAGACATAACAAACTCTTGTCCCCGTTGTTACACGATCAGAGACTAAAACCATTAAAGTGCGATAATGCAATAAATAAAAAAATAAAGAGTAGCTCCAATAAACCACCTTTCACACACACAACAACAATGCTCACCCCTGGTTATCTGCAAGATGTCGATGGTGGACAACATGAAGAAAAGGGATGATAAACAACATTTAATATAAATAGTATAAAGAATACGAAGGTAGAGAAACGTACAACATGACACAAATTCAATATAAATAGTATAAAGAATGCGAAGGTAGAGAAACATACATTGTGAAACACATTCAATACACAATCAACATCTTCATAATCTCACACATATCCACCATAAAAAAAATTAATAATATGTGTGTGTGTGTGTGTGTGTGTGTGTGTGTGTGTGTGTGTGTGTGTGTGTGTGTGTGTGTGTGTGTGTGTGTGTGTGTGTGTGTGTGTGTGTGTGTGTGTGTGTGTGTGTGTGTGTGTGTGTGTGTGTGTGTGTGTGTGTGTGTGTGTGTGTGTGTGTGTGTGTGTGTGTGTGTGTGTGTGTGTGTGTGTGTGTGTGTGTGTGTGTGTGTGTGTGTGTGTGTGTGTGTGTGTGTGTGTGTGTGTGTGTGTGTGTGTGTGTGTGTGTGTGTGTGTGTGTGTGTGTGTGTGTGTGTGTGTGTGTGTGTGTGTGTGTGTGTGTGTGTGTGTGTGTGTGTGTGTGTGTGTGTGTGTGTGTGTGTGTGTGTGTGTGTGTGTGTGTGTGTGTGTGTGTGTGTGTGTGTGTGTGTGTGTGTGTGTGTGTGTGTGTGTGTGTGTGTGTGTGTGTGTGTGTGTGTGTGTGTGTGTGTGTGTGTGTGTGTGTGTGTGTGTGTGTGTGTGTGTGTGTGTGTGTGTGTGTGGTGTGTGTGTGTGTGTGTGTGTGTGTGTGTGTGTGTGTGTGTGTGTGTGTGTGTGTGTGTGTGTGTGTGTGTGTGTGTGTGTGTGTGTGTGTGTGTGTGTGTGTGTGTGTGTGTGTGTGTGTGTGTGTGTGTGTGTGTGTGTGTGTGTGTGTGTGTGTGTGTGTGTGTGTGTGTGTGTGTGTGTGTGTGTGTGTGTGTGTGTGTGTGTGGTGTGTGTGTGTGTGTGTGTGTGTGTGTGTGTGTGTGTGTGTGTGTGTGTGTGTGTGTGTGTGTGTGTGTGTGTGTGTGTGTGTGTGTGTGTGTGTGTGTGTGTGTGTGTGTGTGTGTGTGTGTGTGTGTGTGTGTGTGTGTGTGTGTGTGTGTGTGTGTGTGTGTGTGTGTGTGTGTGTGTGTGTGTGTGTGTGTGTGTGTGTGTGTGTGTGTGTGTGTGTGTGGTGTGTGTGTGTGTGTGTGTGTGTGTGTGTGTGTGTGTGTGTGTGTGTGTGTGTGTGTGTGTGTGTGTGTGTGTGTGTGTGTGTGTGTGTGTGTGTGTGTCCAAACTAGATCGAAGCTCATACCTATGATACTTGCTTTTTAACAACATTCAATATCACAAAAATTATCAACATATGTTTACTACAATTATGCATAACATCATTTTTAATACACAACAATTCATTAATTCCACAATAAACAATAAACAACACCAAAATACCTCCAAACAGTAATCAATCAGTAGCACCACGTCAAATATATATTCACATACAACACTCAATCATGTTAAATTATATCAACATTGGTTCATCATTAAGCATGTTGAATAATTTGCAGAATTACACATACACTTCACAACATATTCTCACACATTAACGTTTATTCCCACTATAATCAAGCATGTCAACTTTTTGTATTAAACAAACCCAAACATCAATCAACATTCGTCGGAATCAGAAACAGACCAACAATTCAACACAAATATACCACCCATATCCTGTCATACCCGCCAGGCGAGCATAGGAGCTCGTTGGGTGACATCTCGTTGAACGAGACATGGCTCGATGGGCGAGTTGTAGCTGGGCGAAGTTCATCCTTGCTGGGAAAGATAGCTCAGACTGGAAACTCCAAAAACACGATATTCAACCATTTAAACCCTATCAAAGCTCTAATTTCCAACCCCATTTGATCCCAAACATCCTAAATACTATATCACATTTTATAACATCAGTACAACATAACAAATCATACAAATGACACAATTGATTCACTAAATTCATCAAAGTCATGTTTAGTATCAAACCTTTAACAACTCTAACAATGGAATGACCACATACATTTAGAAACATAATATTATGCATACAATTCAGTCACGAAGGTTAATTAATTACACCTTACTTCATCAATTTTTAGAATAAATCGCACATTCCCTAAAGATAGTAAAGACTTATCTTCTCTATCATTCATGGTATACACCCATAGAGAAAGTCCTTTCTCCCCCTTACCTTAGATTTCTTGTAAAAATTCAGATTTCTCAAGGCTGCTATTCCCTCTTCAAGCCTTAGCCTTGCCTTTGTCTCTTTTCTCCCTGTTTTCACATTTTATTTTTCTTCAAAATTTTACTAAACACTATTTATCCCTAACCTAATTATTCCAACTCTTAAAAATCACACTAAGGCCAAACTTATGTTACAACTTTCACCACTCCCTTCGTATTCTCTAATTCCTACTTTCCACCCAAAATCTCATTTTCTAATTTATTTTAATTAATTAATCAAAATATCTATAATTTTAATTATTTTAATTATTTCAATTCTACTAATACTTCTACCATTCCACCAATGCACCCGCTACACCCAACCAATGCATATTTAATTAAAATCAAACTAAATACCTTTAATCAAATTTTAGGATGTTATAACTCTCCCTCTGTTAGAGAATTTTTGCCATCGAATATTGTAGGAAGGAAATATATTCGAATACGACTCCCTCATCTGACTCTCCAACTCCCATTTCATGTTTCCACCAGGAGGTCCTCGCCATATCATATTTCATACCCCAATTTTATTCGGGAATTTTAAACTTTCATGCATCGAACTTTATTTTGTTTTGCTTAGAATACAATTTTGATTTTATAGACAACCCGACTGAATCGATTTCTTAACCGCACGTAAAATCAATGAACCATTTTTTTTCTTCAGGTTTTGGCCTACAACTATCTATTTTATTGATCTACATGTTAGACCCCAATTTTGACCCTAAGATCACTCATGCAATTTCATCATATACATTAGCATTGGGACCACACCTTGGCATCCTCCTTACCCCTTTTTTCATTAGTTTTGTTTTGGGAGAGATCACCAAGCACTATGTGATTGTATCATACTTGTATATTATCATTTTTACTAACCAAAGTACCAAAAATATGTCTTTGCATTTTCCCGACTCTTTTGTAGGAAGGGCATGATCCCCATTTGATCTATCAAGTTCACATCTAGGGTTTGAGACCCTCATGGCTAAGAGAACAACCAAGGATTGGTCCACAAAGTTTCTAGGCATCATATATGAGTCCCGCATGATCTCTACATGTTATTTTGATCAAGAATTTTTCAAGAGTTTGGAGTTGATTTGTCTTGGAAACCCTAGTTTGTCTAGGTATCTTGAGTAACTTCTTCAACAAGATTCCTCATCAATTGATCAAATTCCTCAAGGTACACTCTAAAATTCATCGTCTTATGCTTATATGATCTACCATGAGCTTAAAAAGTCAAGAGATTTGCAAGTTAGTAAGTTGGTTGATGGTGGTTGGCCAAATAAATTCATCTGATCAAAACTTGGTCTCCCTAGACCCTATCTCCTACAATTTTCACCAAATGAAAATGATTCCAAGAGAAACGTTACTCTAAATGACATTCCAAACAACTTTCATGTTTAAGTCTAGAGATAATTTTTCTTGGAAAGTCATTTTATATGTTGAAACATTTTAGGTCATTTTGTCTAAACCCTAATTTGAAAGTCAACTTCCCAAGGCCATAACTTGCTCATTTTTTATAAGATGAAAGATTTACAAGTTTGACAATCAAATTCAAGATGTTTATTTCAACTTTTATGTTTGGAGTGAAATCTAATTCAACTTTTATGAGCATGTGATATAAGGATACATTATAGGTCATTTTTGACCTATACCATTGAATAAGTGATTTTACTCTATTTCAAAAATGCATAACTCTATCATTCTAAATCCAAATAACATGAAATTGGTGACCATTTTGAAGGCCTTTGAAATAGATACAACTTTGATGAAGACACGTTTCTCATTTGGAGCTCACATGAAAAGTTTAGTTAGGTGGAACATTGAGGTATATGGCTTGACACTTAGAAAAAATTTCAACATGTTGAAATTTCCAAACTTCCACCTCAAAATTCACCTTGATCCAAGTTCCAAATGGAAAAGTGTTCAACATAAGAGTTTATCCCCTTGATCTTATATTTCCAAAGAGTCCTATTTCATCCATTTTGGACAAGGTTTTCTAGGGCTGCACATGGTCTTAACAAGTCTGCATCAAGTGGACAGATCAAATGTTCAAAACATCACATAGCATTGCCTTACCATTCAAGCTTCGTTTCAACTTCATTTCAAATGCATTTGAACCAAAACGGATTGCTTCATGGGCCTGTACATGCCCATGCAAGCATGTGCATGAAATTGCCAAATTTGGAAGCAAATTCAAGTGTGCAAATAACATTCTTAATTGCTATAAATACAAGCCCTCTGAGCTCATTTGAAGGATCCCTTGCGCGACAGCTTTGCCCCCCTCTTTTCGAACCCTCACAATTCAAATGAAAACTTGAGAATTTTCAATCTGAAAATTGAGTTTGAATCTCACTGTTTGGAGATTCAAAAACTTCAGGATCCAAAGCTTTGTTCCATTTCCAAACCACTTCTGCAAGCTCCCTGAGTGTGATCAAGCGAGGATTGAAGCAAGCATGATCAAGTTCTGCACAACATTGAAGGTATTTTCTAGAAATTTTCTTCTCTTCGATTCTCACTCAATTCTCATCAATTCTCTTGGATCTTTGGTTGTCTGAAGTCCTACCAATGTAGGCAAGAAGATTTAGTTGCTTTGAGGTCAAATCGAAGCAACTCAGTTGACACAACTCAAAATTCAACTCCTCATATCTTTCTATATATGTGGAGTTAGTTAAAATTGAGGTCAGATTCGTGCTCTACGCCATTTTTTCTTTCAGATCATGTCCTCCTTTTTCATTTATGTGATGGTGATGACTGAACCAGTTCGACGAGGTTCGCCTGAGAAGGTGACCGGTGGTTTAGCGCCGTGATGTGTTGGACAGGTTTTGAGCCACATGATCAGTTCAAAATGTTTTAATCTCACGCGTTGGTTTTGATTATCATCCATGTGACGCATTGACTTAAGTCCATGGTGGAAAGCGTGTTGGTGACCACTTGATCTGCCACCTGAATTAATGAGGGAGACTAAGTGGTCCACGTTTTTTTGTATTTTATGATTTTCATTTTATTCCTTTGATTTTAATTAATTCATATTAATTTTAATATTGATCCAAAAAATACGAGAGTTTCACCAAAAAAAAAATTAAATAAAATCCTCTTTCATGTTTTGAATTAAAATTATTTTTTGGATCATTATTAATATTTTTCATGATTTAATTGATTTTGTGATTATTTTTAATTGTTTAAAAATACTTTTAAGTCTCTAAAAATTCTGAATTTTTTTCTATAAGGTCCTTTGACCTTGTTTGACCTATGATAAATCTCATGGCCATTTCTTTGGTGTTTTGATGAGATTTTAGGAATTTGACAAACCATATTTAATTTAATGCATTGTTTTTAGTATTTTTAAATTGAATAAGTGTCAAATAATTGTGTTGAACCATTTTGTTTTCTTGTTTGAGTTTGACTTGTGTTGTTGGGCCTTGGTCAAGGTTGATTTGACTTTGCTAGGTTATGATCATTGGATTTAGGGGATTGATGGAATGTACATTCCATCTCCCAAAGTGAATGAATGATCTTAATTTGGTAAAATTCCTCCTTTGTCCAATTTGAGTTTTGATATATTCCCCTCCCTCTTCATCTTATTCCCCTTCTTTATGCATTCATGTCATGGTCCTATGATATTTTAATGTCCTAAGGCTAGTTGATTGAAAATCAACATAAGCATGGATGATATTAGGCCACCTCTTTTGCATATTCTTTTTGTGTGTGGTATGTTTCATGAGCATAGTACATTATATTATGTCTCTAACATGCATTAGCACCAAAATTCTATTGCCCGACCTTAAATAGTTGTGACTTCTACATAAGTCCAATTACGATTGCTTAACATAGCGCTAAATTTTTGACACGAGAGGCATAACATTCTAGTTAGTGAGATTGTAAGTCTCCCCGCTTTCATGGTATTGTGTGGAAACATGGCCTTTTTTTCCTTCTTTTGGAAGATATCTTGGTTCAAGGATCCATGCATGTGATAAGTGGGTTGAGTGTTCTCCAATGAATGACTTAAAAGAAAAAGAAAAAGCAATACTAACCTCTAACTCATTAACAACTAACATTTACTTTCAAGTTATTTAATTTAATGCACTTTATTTTTAAGCCCTATTCATTTATCATTATTCATACCATTCTAATTGTTTATGTTAATGTCATTTTCACTTTGTCTATTTGGACCATATTTTGTGATATATTTTGCTTGTGTATATTGTGTTGTTTGGTCTTTGGCCATTAATGTACATAATAAGAACAAAAACTTTAAAAAAACATCTTGTATGGACTGTTGGTTTGATTTGAGACTGTTGGACTTAGAATTTAGGCAACACTCCCTCTGCAAAGGACTTGGCCATTGCCAACTTTTATGTAACCAAGTGCTTGTAATTTGAAACTTCATTTGATACATCATTAAAGATCCATTTGAGTTCATCTGCAACATGATCATTGTGAAGCTGTTATTTTGAACCTGTGACCTATGGCATTTTGAAATTCATGTGCTACATGGGCAGATTTGAAGAAGATCATGGAGTTGCTAAGCTTGGACGAGGCTATTCTTACTTGATGTCTTGCTCTTCAAGTTGATATTTTGTGCATTATTTGTTGCTTGATTCTAATGTCCAAGGGAACTTGGGTTTCTATATGACATTCTTGTCTATTGGATTGCATCCCATCGGTCAGATCTTTTCAACTCTTAACTTTTAAATTTATGATTAGGATTAGTTTCTTCATCTCTTCCCCATTTATTTAATTTCAAAATCTCTCCCTCCTTTTAAAAACTTCTTTGATTGTGATTGTTTTTCTAAACTTAGACCCTTTGCAAATTAGAAACTTTGGCCTTATGCCATTGCATTTTCAAACTTCTTTTCTTAAATCAAACTTGTAAATAAAGTTAACCATACTTGACTTAAAATTTTCAAAAATCCAAAAAGAACTAACTCATTCAAACCATTTTCTAGTCCTTTGTGCCTTTCAAACATAATTTTTGTTAAAAGCAATGCATCCACTTTGAAATTTGTATCACGAACTACGAAGTTTTGATCCCTCACTTTTATGTTGGTACGTAGGCACAAGTCCGAAGGTCTTGTCAAACACAAAAATATAATTAATGAATTCTTTTCTCATCCCCCCATTCTATTTGTTTGTAAACATCATTTTGTACAAAATACATATGCACACAAGAAAGGGCTCCCTAAGAGTACCTAGGACACTTTGGGTGCTAACACCTTTCCTCTGTGTAACCAACCCCCTTACCTGTAATCTCTGGCATTTTATTAGTTTTGATTTGAAAACTTCTTATTTTTGGGTTTTGTTCGTACTTTTCCCTTTTCCCTTGGAAACAATAAAAGCGTGGTGGCGACTCTTGTTATTTGATGTCCTGCTTATCCATAGCTTGATGATCATGAATTTACCATTACAGAAATTAAGTGGCGACTCTGCTGGGGAGTAGTCTTCAGTGGGTTTAGCCTACTTTTTTGTGTGTATATAATTGTATAATTGATGTATGTATATTTGTTTATATGATATCATCTGCTTGTTGTGCTTGGTGATCTCTGAGTGGTGAGATAAGTTCTAACCTGAACTTGAGTGCAATTAAGATAGGAGGATAGTATAGTCATGTTCGACTTGTGTGGAGTAGTCCTTAACAAGTTGGCTTGAGATCCACCTGCTCAGTGGAGACCCTTTTGGATTTGGGAATGTCACACAAGTATTTATGGTTAGGCATTACTATCTCTAATTTGGGGTCCGAGAAGCTGAGGACCGTAGAACATTTACCCCCTCTTGGCCTATTTAGGACGTAGTGTGGAGACTGTTCAAGTGTAGACTTGATAACAGTTGTTACGCGATACTACACTCAAACGAGTTTCTCTTGAGAATATTATGGGTTGATGAGTCAATCATCCTAACCTGTAATATCCGACAGATAGAATTAAGACTCTGGGAGCTTTTTAGAACATGATCTATATGTTGCTATCCTTTGTTCACTCCCTTGAGATGGTTCTTACCCAGACTACATGCTCGTGACTTACAACAAACCATTGATTCTTGGTTGATCCAATCAAGTCTTGTCAATATCAATGGAACTTGGGTGTTGATAAGGTGTAAACAATAATCCACCAAAATGGATGATTGATCTTGACAATGACTTGATTCATCCCTTGACCTTTGTTTATTTGCCTTGTGGGTGATCCCCTTTTTGTGATTGTTGCATTCATGCATTCATGCGCATCATGACATTCATCACACAAAAATTTCAAGGAACTAAGATGTTATTTGCAAATATTTTCAGACCATGGATTGTGGACGAAGGAACACTAAGAAGTACAGTTTCAAATGTCCCGACTTGAAAGAGTTAAGGAAGCTAGCATCTTTTGTATTAGATCCCTTAGACTTCAAACAACGTCATGGGAAGCTTCTATCTATCTTGTCTACTGATGTGGTTGAAGGACTTTTGAGTGTGTCGGTTCAGTTCTATGATCCTCTCTACCGTTGCTTCAGTTTTCCTGATTATCAGCTTGTGCCTACGTTGGAGGAGTATGCCCATCTCTTAGGAATACCTATTTCTAGTAAGGTGCCTTTTAGTGGGTTGGAAGAGATTCCTAGATCTCATCTTATTGCTGAAGCTCTTCACTTAAAGAAGTCTGAGATAGAGGCCCATTGGGTGAAGAAAGGAGGATTGTTTGGGTTGCCATATGATTTCCTTATCAAGGAACCTACTGCCTTTGCTCAAGCCGGTAGTGTGGACGCTTTTGAAGCTATCTTTGTGTTGCTCATTTATGGATTAGCTTTGTTTCCTAACATTGACGGTTTTGTCGATGTTAACGCCATTAGAATGTTCTTGATTAGGAATCATGTGCCTACTTTGTTGGGTGATATGTACTTCTCTTTGCATCTAAGGAATTCTAAGGGTGTTAGAATGATTATCTGTTGCATTCCTCTTCTATACAAGTGATTTATTTCGCACTTGCCTCAGACACCTGCTTTTGTGGAGAACAAGTAATGTCTACGGTGGTCTCAGAGACTTATGTCTCTCACTAATGATGATATAGTTCGGTATGATCCTTATTTGAGCAGTTTGAAGATTATTTATAGTTGTGGTGAATTCTCTAATGTGCCCCTCATTGGTACACAAGGAGGAATTAACTACAACCCTGCTTTGGCTCGTCGTCAACTTGGGTTCCCCTTGAGAGACAGACCTAATAACATCTTGTTAGAAGGTTTTTTCTATCAAGAGGGTAAAGATCCCCAACATTTGAAGCAGAAGATTGTGCATGCTTGGCATAATGTGCATAGGAAAGGAAGGTCCGAGCTTGGTCCGTGCAATTGTGTAGCTTTGGAAGCTTACACTCTTTGGGTGAAGAAGAGAGCTATGGAATTGAAGATTTCTTTTCCTTGTGAGAGACCTATGTCTATGGTTGTGGTTGAGCCATTAACTCTCCCTAACCAAGATGTAGAGGAGTTGGAAGACGCACTCGCCAAGATGAAGCGAGAGAAGGATATGCGGGAAGAGCGTTTCCATGCTTTGAGCAAAAAGCATGAGGAGTTGCAGTTGTAGTCTAAGGACAAGGATGCACTTATTGAGTTACTTGAAGACCGAGTGACAAAGAGACAGAGAGAGCCAGAGGTTTCATCTTCTAGCATGCCTCAGCCTTCTGTTGCTTGGAAGAAGATTGTTGATCAGCTTGTCCTCGAAAGACTCAGATGAAGGCTTCTTTTGAGACCGAGATTCGACTCATTCGAAGGAAGTATGCACCTACAGCCAGATCTTCTGACGTTGTTAGGGATCCTTAGGATGACTAGTCTCCTTCTCTCTTGTATTTTTCATTTGGTTTCTGAAATTGTACTCAGTGTAATCCTTACAATTATATAAATAAAAAGAGATTTTTTATGGTCATATCAAATTGTTGCAATTGTTGTTATATATATATATATATATATATATATATATATATATATATATATATATATATATATATATATATATATATATATTTGCAAATAATATAGTAAGTTCCTTGAAAATAAAAATAAACAAGCATTGCATTTCATGCATCATTTGCGTAAGCAGGTTTCTCTTTTGCCAGATGTCTCATTGGTGTTTCTTCTGTGCTTCAGCCAAGCTGACTCATCGATACAATACTCGCGCCAATCACTCCAGAATTATGGAACATCTTGAGCAAGAGAATAGAGACCTGGAAGAGGAGATCGCCCGCCTGACTGCCATGATGGAGTCAGTTCTAGCCGCGCAGAGCCAGTCTACTCCAACACCCGCAACTCCTCCTCCTCAGAGGATTGTTATTCCAGAGGTGGCTACCTCTACCATGCCTGCTGCTACCGCTCATTTCGCACCTGCTATGCCTGCCGAATTCCCGTGGGGAATGCCGCCAAACTTCATGCCTGAGGGCTTTTTGCCCACATTTGCTTCCATGATGGTATCTCGCTCTGTCATGTCTGTACTGCCACTTGTAGTGCATACCTTACCTCGTGTGGAAGACACCATTTATCATTCCGAGCTATCTGAGGGCCCAAACATTTATGAGAAAATGGATGAGATGAAAGATCAATTTCTTAAGTTGCGCAAGGAGTTGAAGACTTTGAGAGGTAAGGACCTTTTTGGGAAGAGTGCTGCTGAATTATGCCTGGTGCCGAATGTGAAGATTCCAGTGAAGTTCAAAGTGCCTGACTTTGAAAAATACAAAGGGAACACATGTCCGCTCAGTCATTTGCTGATGTACGCTCGCAATATGTCTACCAAAACAGACAACGATCAGCTATTAATCCACTACTTTCAAGACAATATGACTGATGCTGCATTGAGATGGTATATGAGGTTGGATAGTGCGAGCATCCACACTTTCAACGATTTGGGTGAAGCATTTGTTAAGCAGTACAAGTACAACATTGATATGGCTCCGGACCGAGATCAGTTGAGACCACTGTCTCAGAAGGACAAGGAAACGTTTAAGGAGTATGCGCAGAGGTGGAGAGAACTCGCTACTCAGATCAACCCTCCTTTAGAGGAAAATGAGATGACCAAGAATTTTCTGAAGACCCTTAGCTCATTTTATTATGAGAAGATGATTTCCAATGCCCCCAGTGATTTTACCGAGATGGTAAACATGGGGATGAGGCTAGAAGAAGGTGTTCGAGAAGGACGGTTGTCAAAGGAGGAGGTATCATCCAACAAAAGATATGGTAGCAGTTTCAGTAAGAAGAAGGACAGTGAAACCAACGCAATTTCTAGTGGGAGGTAGAGGAGGCCTCAAATCAGAAGAAGTCAACCATCCCATCAACACCATCATCAAGTATCTTTAGTGATTCCCGCTTTCTCAGCAAATAAATCAACACCAATTCAACAACAATACCGTCAACAACAACAACCACAACAACGAACAAACACCTACAACAACAACAATACCAACAATCATCAACAACAAACGTTTGAGAGGAAGAAGGTCTCTTTCGACCCAATCCCTATGACATATGCAAAACTTTATCCATCGTTGGTTCTCAAGAACCTTCTACAACCGAAAAATCCGCCACAAATTCCTGAACCACTTCCATGGTGGTACAAGCCTGACCTCCGGTGTGCTTTTCATCAAGGAGCACCCGGTCATGACATTGAGAACTGATATCTACTTAAATATGAAGTTCTGAAGCTAGTGAAGAGTGGAATGGTGTCCTTTGAGGACCACTCACCTAATGTGAAAGCAAACCCATTACCCGCTCATAAAAATTCATCTGTTAATACGGTAGACGGATGCCTTGGGGAGTTGAAAGTGTTTGATGTCTGTTTCATAAGGATATCGTTGGTGACGATGCACAAGGATATTTGCTTGGTTAATGAATGTGAGCATGACCACGATGGTTGTGCTATTTGCAGTGTTAATCCAAGAGGTTGTGAGGTTGTGAAAAGGGATATCCAACGGTTAATGGATGAGGGTATGATTCAGATTGTTCAATCCCGTTATGTAGATGACGATGTGAATATGATCATTCCAGTGTTTAAGAATCCCGAGAGAGTGGTGATTCAATATGATAGCAGCAATAGTAACAGTATCAGTCAGAGATCGGTATCACCGTTAGTTATACAGTTGGCGGGTCCAGTCCTGTATGCATCTCATAAGGCTGTTCCTTATCAATATAATGCAACTATGTTGAAAGATGGTCAAGAGGTTCCATTACCTACGACCAGTTCTGTCGTGAGCATTGCTGATGCTACTAAGATGACCCGTAGCGGTCGAGTGTTTGGGCTGGTGTTCCCAAAAGATGTAGAAGATTCAACAGTTGGAAAGAAAGTGGAAGTGCCTACAACAGATCCAGTTAGTGCATCAAATCGTCAATCTGGTGAATCCAGCAATTTGAAAACTAATGATAATGATGAGGTACTTAGGCTGATAAATAAAAGTGAGTTTAATATGGTGGAGCATCTGCTCCAAACCCCCTCGAAGTTTTCAAATCAAAACTAATAAAATGCCAGAGATTATAGGTAAGGGGGTTGGTTACACAGAGGGAAGGTGTTAGCACCCAAAGTGTCCTAGGTACTCCTAGGGAGCTTTTTCTTGTGTGCATATTTATTTTGTACAAAGTGATGTTTACAAACAAATAGAATGAGGGGATGAGAAAAGAATTCATTAATTATATTTTTGTGTTTGACAAGACCTTCAGACTTGTTCCTATGTACCAACATAAAAATGAGGGATCAAAACCTCGTTGTGATACAAATTTCAAAATGGATACATTGCTTTTAATCAAAAATTAAGTTTGAAAGGCACAAGGGCCTAGAAAATGGTTTGAATGGGTTAGTTCTTTTTGGATTTTGAAAATTTTAAGTCAAGTATAGTTAAGTTTATTTACAAGTTTGATTTAAGAAAAGAACTTTAAAAATACAATGGCATAAGGCCAAAGTTTCTAATTTGCAAAGGGTCTAAGTAAAAAAGAAGACAAGCACAAGCAAAGAAGTTTTTAAAAGGAGGGAGAGATTTTGAAATTAAAGATATGGGACGGAGATGAAGAGACTAATCCTAAGCATAAATTTAAAAGTTAAGAGTTGAAAAGATCTGACCAATGGGCTGCAATCCAATAGATAAGAATGTCATATAGAACCCCAAATTCCCTTGGACATTAGAATCAAGCAACAAACAATGCACACAATATTAACTTGAAGAGCAAAGAATCAAATAAAGATAGTCACATCCAAGCTTTAGCCACTCCGTGATCTTCTTCAAATTTTCCCATGTAACAGATGAATTCCATAAGTCACAGGTTCAAAAACAACAACTTCACAATGATCATGTTGCAGATAAACTCAAAGGGATCTTCAATGATGTCTCAGATGAAGTTTCAAATTACAAGCACTTAGTTACATGAAAGTTGGCATTGGCAAAGTCCTTTGCATAGGGAATGTTGCCTAAATTCTAAGTCCAACTGTCTCAGATCAAATCAACGGTCCACACAAGATGTTTTTTAGGGTTTTTGTTCTTATTATGTACATTAATGGTCAAAGACACACAAACAAACACAATACACGCAAGCAAAATATATCACAAAATATGGTCCAAGTGGACAAAGTGAAAATGAAAATAACATAAACAATTAGAATGATATGAATAATGACAAATGACTAAAGCTTAAAGATAAAGTGCATTAAAAGTAAAAGGACTTGAGATTAAATGTTAGTTGTTAATGATTTAGAAGTTAGTATTGCTTTTGCTTTTTTGTTTAATTTATTCTTTGGAGAACACTCAACCCATTTATCACAAGCATGGATCCTTGAACCAAGACATCTTCTAGAGGAAGGAAAAAAGGTCAAGTTTCCACACAATACCATGAAAGAGGGGAGACTTACAATCTCACTAACTAGAATGCTATGCCTTTTGTGTCAAAAACTTAGCGCTATGTTAAGCAATCGTAATTGGACTTATGCAAAAGTCACAACTATTTGAGGCTGGGCAATAGAATTTTGGTGTTAATGCATGTTAGAGACATAGTATAATGGACTATGCTCATGAAACATACCACACACAAAAAGAATATGCAAAAGAGGTGGCCTAATCTCATCCATATTTAAGTTGATTTTTCAATCAACTAGCCTTAGGACTTTGAGATATCATAGGACCATGACATGAATGAACAAAGAAGGGGAATAAGATGAAGAGGGAGGGGAATAGATCAAAACTCAAATTGGACAAAGGAGGACTTTTACCAAATTAAGATCATTCATTCATTTTGGGAGATGGAATTTACATTTCTTCAATCCCCTAAATCCAATGATCTTTACCTAACAAAGTCAAATCAACCTTGACCAAGGCCCAACAAAACAAGTCAAACTTATACAAACAATCAAAATAGCTCAAGACAATTATTTGACATTTGTTCAATTTAAAAATACTAAAAATAATGCATTAAGTTAAATATGGTTTGTCAAATTCCTAAAATCTCATCAAAACACCAAATAAATGGCCATGAGATTTATCATAGGTCAAACAAGGTCAAAGGACCTTGGAGAAAAAATTTGAGAATTTTTGGAGACTTAAATGTATTTTTAAACAATTAAAAATATTCACAAAAATCAATTAAATCATGAAAAATATTAACAATGATCCAAAAAATAATTTTAATTCAAAATATGAAAGAGGATTTTATTTAA
The DNA here is from genome assembly GCF_024323335.1 of Lathyrus oleraceus. Taxonomy (NCBI): domain Eukaryota; kingdom Viridiplantae; phylum Streptophyta; class Magnoliopsida; order Fabales; family Fabaceae; genus Lathyrus; species Lathyrus oleraceus. The sequence goes on along the minus strand of NC_066582.1, from coordinate 71,854,067 downwards.
ATATTTTTGGTGAAACTCTCATATTTTTTGGATCAATATTAAAATTAATATGAATTAATGAAAATAAAATAAATTAAATGAAATTCAAATAATCAGAAAAAACGTGGCCACTTGATCTCCCTCATTAATTGAGGTGGTAGATCAAGTGGTCTAAAACACGTGTTCCACCAAACACACGAGTCAGCGCGCCACATCAAGGGTATTCAAAAACAACGCTCAGGATTAAAACAATTTGAACTGATCATGTGGCTCAGAACCTATCCAGCACACCATCGGCGTTGAAACTCCGGTCACCTTCTCAAGCGAGGCTCACCGGACTGGTTCAGTCATCACCATCACATAAATGAAAAAGAAGGACATGATCTGAAAGAAAAAATTGCGTAGAACACGAATCTAACCTCAATTTTAACTAACTCCATATATATAGAAAGATATGAGTAGTTGAATTTTGAGGTGTGTCAACTGAGTTGCTTCGATTTAACCTCAAAGCAACTTAATCTTCTTGTCTACATTGGTAGGACTTCAAACAACCAAAGATCCAAGAGAATTGATGAGAATTGAGTGAGAATTGAAGAGAAGAAAATTTCTGGAAAATACCTTCAATGTTGTGCAGAACTGGATCTTGCTTGCTTCAAACTTTGCTTGATCACCTTTAGGAAGCTTGTAGAAATGGCTTGAAAATGGGACAAAGCTTTGGATCCTGGAGTTTCTGAATCTCCAAATAGTGAGATTCAAACTCAATTTTTAGATTGAAAATTCTCAGGTTTTCCTTTGAATTGTGAGGATTTGAAAAGAGGGGGCAAAGCTGGCGCGCAAGGGGTCCTTCAAATGAGCTCAGAGGCCTTGTATTTATAGCAATTGGGAATGATATTTGCGCACTTGAAAATGTTTCCAATTTTGGAAATTTGCATGATACAAGCTTGTATGGGCGTGTACAGGCCCATGAAGAAATCCATTTAGGTCCAAATTCCACTGTTCTGAAGTCTCAAAGAATTTTGAATAGCAAGGCAATATGAAATGGTGTTTTGGACATTTGATCTTTCCACTTGATGCATACCTGTTAAGACCATGCGTAGCCCTAGCAAACCTCATCCAAAATGCATGAAATATGACTCTTTGGAAAGCTTAGATCAAGCGGAACAACTTTGATGTTGAACCCTTTTCCATTTATAACTTGGATCAAGGTGAACTTTGAGGTGGATGTTTGGAAATTTCAACATGTTGAAATTTTTTCTAAGTGTCAAGTCGTATACCTCAATGTTCCACCTTACTTAACTTTTCATGTGAGCTCTAAATGAAAAAAAGTGCCTTCATCAAAGTTTTAGATATTTCAAAGACCTTCTAAATGGTCACCAACTTCATGTCATTTGGATTTATAACGATAGAGTTATGCATTTTTGAAGTTGAGGAAAATCACTTGTTCAATGGTATTGGTCCAAAATGACCTATAATGTATCCTCATATCACATGCTCATAAAAGTTGAATTACCTCTCACTCTAAACGTAAAAGTTGAATTTGCAACTTGGAAATCTTTCATATCATAAAAAGTGACCAAGTTATGGCCTTGGGAAGTTGACTTTTAAACTAGGGTTTAAACAAAATGACCTATAATGTTTCAACATAGAAATTGATTTTCCAAGCAAAACTAGCTATAGGTCTCAACATGAAAGTTGTTTGGAATGTCATTTAGAGTAACTTTGCTCTTGGAATCATTTCATATGAGAAAAAATATAGGAGATAGGGCCTAGGGAGACCCAGTTTTAATGAGATGAATTCATCTGGCCAACCACCATCAACCATCTTGCTAACCTCCAATTATCTTGACTTTTTTGGCTCATGGTAGATCATATATGCATAAGATGATGAAATTTTAAGTGCCCCTTGAGAAATTTGATCAATTGGTGAGGTAGCTTGTTGAAGAAGTTACTCAAGATAACTAGACAAACTAGGGTTTCCAAGGCAAACTACCTCCAAACTCTTGAAGAATAATTGATCAAAGCAACATATGAAGATCATGGGGACTCATATATGATGCTTTGAGACATTGTGGATCCATCCTTGGTTGTGCTTTTATCCATGAGGGTCTTAAAATCTAGATATGATCTTGATAGATCAATGGGGATCATGCCCTACCCACAAAAGAGTTAGGCAAATGCAAAGACATATTTTTGGTATTTGGGTTAGTAAAATGATAATATACAAGTATGATACAATCAGATGATGCTTGGTGTCTCTCCCAAAACAAACCCAATGAAAGAGGGGTGAGGAGGATGCCAAGGTATGATCCCAATGCTAATGCATATGATGAAGTTGCATGAGGGGTCTTAGGGCCAAAATTGGGGTCTTACAGCTGCCCCTATTTAAGGATATTCTAATTGAGGAGGTGAAGGTTAAAATCTTCATATCGACTCAGTAGAATGGGCTTAAATAACAACATATTGAAAAAAAAATTGGTCCCTAAGAGACCTCATGATGCATATGATATGAATGTAAAAGCAAATTCTATGTGGGGAAACATTGCCACAAAGGAAAAGAAATCAGAGAGACTGAAGGTCCGCAAGAGCATAAAGCATTCCATAAGGAAAACTCACTAGGGAAGACAAAGACTCTGAGGAGATAAAAAGGGTTATTCGTATGCCAAACTACGACTTAAAAACTGCTGGGAGATTAAAGGAGTTCCATGAAAATGGAAGGACTCGGACAGGGAAACAAAACATCTGCAGGGGAAACAAGTGGATCAGGATGAAACTGACATACTTGAATGATGCAGGAAAAATGACTTCACTAAGGAAATTCACACTCAACTCAACTGGAGAAGAAATAAACTTCAACACAAGAGGAGCAGAAATCTATTATCCACTACCTGTTACTGGGTAAGGAGATAATAAAGATCTGATAGAGAGGACACCCGTCATCGGTTAGGATGAACATATAAAGGATGGCTCAGTGGGAATTTCCACCAGGAGGGAGTATTCATTACCGGTTACTGGGTAAGAATAACCTTGCTGGGGGAAAACTACAGAGATAGGATTTACAACTACTGGTTATTGGGCAGAAGACCAAAGATGAGAATATCCGTCACCGGTTAAAGTGAACATATCAAGGATAGACTCAAAGGAAAGAAAATCTGTCATCGGTTAGGATGAACATATCAAGGATAGACTTGCCTGAGGATGTTAAGGAGGATATCTGTCATCCGTTAAGATGAACATATCAAGGATAAACTCACTAAACAAAAAGTGGGAATTACATCTATCGAATTTTGGATAGAAAACCAACAAAGAGAAAATTCATCATCGGTTCGGATGAACATATCAAGGATAGAATCTGTGAGGAGAGAAATAGGAATTACATCTATCAGTTACTGGATAGAATACCACATGATAGATAATCCGTCATCGGTTAGGATGCTCATATCAAGGATTAACTCTGCAAAGGGGAGAAAAAGCAGGATTTACAACTATCGGTTACTGGGTAGAAGACCACAAAGAGAAGGAAATCTGTCATTGGTTAGGATGAACATATCAAGGATTAACACTCTGGAGAATAAAATAGGGATTACAACTACCTTTTTACTGGGTATAATACCAAAGGTGAGAGTATCTGTCATCAGTTAGGATGAACATATCAAGGATAAACTCAAAAAGGAGAAGAACATATCCATCATCGGTTAGGATGGCCATATCAAGGATATACTTCCTAGGGAATCACAAAAAATGAATCCATTGGGGACTCCACCAAGGAGAAAACATGTGTACTTTTACCGGGTATTGGGAAAGAAGTAGCAAACTGCAAACTAAGAAGGATATCACCATTTACTGGGTAATAAACTCTTAGGGGACCCAAAGCATCTATCTAGACAAGAGCTAGAAAGAAATGGTCAATAAAGACTCAACCCAATGAGGATATAACTCAAGGGGAGCGGTTCCATCCAGATAATCAACTGGGGAGGAAACTGAAGTAATAATCATCCATAAGGAAATAACTCAGTGGGGAAAAGAGAAAGGTTAAAGTCTTTCTGCTTAAGGGGTTGGAACTCTACAATTGAGGGAGGACACACACCAAACTCATATGGGGATAAAATACCGCCATAACAGAGAATAAGAATCACAGGAAGGAATCAACCGTTGTGAACATGTAATTATGCAATCATGAAATCATATTAGTGTATATATGTATATGTATATGATGATTATGCTGACAAAATGACCGCAAAGGATACAAAGGTGTCGCAATTTTGATTCGTTGGTACAATTCTCGGTCAATCCACAGGAGAGGGAGACAAATGTCGGAGAAAAGAGAGATCAACATCCCAAAGGCTCAAACCTAACTGGGGAAGAAGGAGATCAGCTGAGAAATATGTTATCGAGTCTGCAAGAAATTTTAGTTCAACACCATATCAAATGGGAGACAACCCTGCAGAGGAACAAGCGTGAAAAGCTGCTCAAAAACCAGGAGAAAACTCTGACTGGGAGCGAATCTGATGGTGATTAGCGAGGAAACCAAAGTTCTACCGCAACCACACGATCTGCTTAAGATACCAACCTTACTCCACTGGAAATAAAACTGGCTGGGTAACAAACACAAACTCCGCTGGGGAATTAAATTGACTTAGGGATTACGAAGAATCGAATGCTTGGGGAGAACCGTCAGTGCTTCACACTTATGGCTTACTGCTTTCGAACTACTTTTGACATTCCTTTTTATTGCTTTAAAATTCATGCTTTTATATGTTTTTTTTTAAAAATGATTTTGATTTTAAAATTTTTTAATTTCGAAAATGATCATAATAAAATTTAAAACTATTTGGCTGAAGTAAACAAGAGTGGAAACAATTGGATAAAAGCTCAAATTTATTTAAGGGAATGGTAGTCCGTAAATGACAAGACTCCATAGATTTTTACAAAGTTGAAAATGATAGTTTACATGGAAAAGGGTTACATTAAATAAAAATGATCACTAATCCTTCTACCAACTCTTGATGTCCACTGTGCTTTTGGCCGCTACTGGGGATGATGAATCACTGTCAACCCTTGTGCTTAACAAAGTTTTTCCAATGCTGAAGATCAGCAGGATGCAGTTACTTGCCATAATCCCTATTTTTTTTCATAAATTTTCCGAAGGTGGGTTACTCAATTTATCGGGATGATTCCTTCTGTTTTATGTCTCTAACTTTTGCCTGGACCGCCCTTTCGGGTTTTCAATCCACCGAGATGCTCATTTTTGCCTAAGCCACCCTTTCGGGTTTTCAACTTAGCGAGTTGTTCTTTTCTTTTTAGGTGAAGTATTTCTTGACTGCATTTGCATTCACATGACGAGTGAACTCTTCACCATCCATAGTTGTAAGAATCAAAGCACCGCCTGAAAAGGCTCTTTTAACAACATATGGACCTTCATAATTAGGAGTCCATTTGCCTCTAGACTCAGGTTTGAAAGTTAGAATCTTCTTGAGCACAAGGTCACCTTACCTGAATACGCGAGGTCTGACCTACTTGTCAAAATCTTTCTTCAATATTGAGCCCACATTTCCATACCTTTGTAAGTCGGTCGCTTCTAGCATCGCCATCAACCTCATATAGCTTACTCTTGGGCTTTCTTACAATGAGACCTATTCAATTTTAATTAATTGAGTAGACGATTGATTCACTAAGTAAAATCCACTTCATTCGTAAACACAAATTTAAAACCTCGATCCAACATCGAGTATTTTTTATTGAAATTAAATTAAAATACCTAATCACTATTAAGTACCATTTCATTTAGGAACGAAAAAGGGTATGGTTTTGAGTTTTTAACTCCTCTCCTCGATTATTTGAATACGAGTTCTCTTACTCGGTTAGTCCAATAATTGTCATTTCTACCTCGCCTAGGCTTATTGAAATCAAATTATTTTTCATAATAAAGAAATGAAAAGGGGGATGGTTTTAAGTCTTTAACTCCTCCCCTCCATTGTTTGAATACGAGTTTTCTTACTCGGTCAGTTAGACACTCGTCATTTCTTTACAAACTCCTAAATTCGATTAAATCAAAACATTCTTATAATAAGTTAAATGAAAAGGGAGATGACTTTGAGCCTTCAACTTCTCTCCTTAATTGTTTGAATACGAGTTCTCTTACTCGGTTAGTCAAACAATTGTCATTTCTCTTAAAACCAAATTAATAAATTAATCAAAATCATTTTCATAATAAGTTATACGAAAAGGGAGATGGTCTTGAGTCTTCGATTCCTCTCCTCAAATGCTTGGATATGAGTTGTCTTACTCATCCATTCGAGTACTTGTCGTTTATTCTAAAACACATCAATCATACACAAACTTATTTTCATAATCACTAAGATGAAAAATAAAGTGGTCTAGAGTCTTCTATTCCCTTTCCCGACTGTTAGGATACAAGTTATCATACCCGACTATCTGAGTAATCGTCATCCAGTCAAAATACCTTAACTATCATCAAATCCTTTTACAACTAAGGATGAAAAGGGAGATGGTCTAGAGCCTTCGATTCCTCTCATCGGCTATTAGGATACGAGTTGTTTTACACGACTATCCGAGTAATCGTCATCCAATAAAATATCTCAACACATCAAATCTATCTTTTCTCGCCCCCGTGCGATCTAAACTAACCAAACAAAACGTCAAACATATTAATCTAACTTGTCACCCTCGTGTGACTAAACTCTTTTTCAGAAAGAACACTATTTAATCCTTTCTAATACGCACAACAAACTAGTTCTTGAGCCTCCGCCGAGAGTAAAGAAGCCAACGTTTAGCCTTTAGAATGCGATCTAAACAACTATTCGGTAAAAGACACCAAACAATCGTATTTCCCCAAACTACGAATGCTCTGATTTCTTTATTACACCATAAGGATACATAGGCACGAGATTGCGAGATCTTTGCGAGCACACTAATAAAAAAACCTCCATTTTCCCCTTTCCGAGGTTTCCATCCATCTCTATTTTTAATCCTTTATTCACTCGAAGAGAACAAACAACATAAGCTAACATTCAACTCGTAAGTTAAACTAAAAGGTTCTCGTTGAGTACAATAAACGTGAGGGGTGCTAATACCTTTCCCTTGCGTAATCGACTCCCGAACCCGAATATAGTTGCAACGACCATTATTCTATATTTTCAAAGTTTTTATCTATATTTTCCTATTCCTTCATTGGAATAAATAAAGTTCGGTGGCGAATCTGTTTGAACTAAATTTTTCCACGACCATCGCGAGGGATCGCATTTTTCGAGGTGCGACACCAACGATAGATAAAGCTCTGCATATGTCATTAGAATTGGGTCGAAAGAGACCTTCTTCCACTCAAAAGTTTGTTGTTGATGATTGTTGGTATTGTTGTTGTTGTAGGTGTTTGCTCGTTGTTGTGGTTGTTGTTGTTGACGTTGTTGGTGTTGATTGATTTGCTGAAAATACTGGGATTACTGATGATACTTGATGATGGTGTTGACGGGGTGGTTGACTTCTTCTGGTCGGAGGCCTCCTCTTCCTCCCACTAATGATTGCGTTGGCTTAATTATCCTTCTTCTTACTAAAACTGCCGCCATATCTCTTGCTAGATGATACCTCCTCCTCGACAACCGTCCTTCTCAGACACCTTCTTCAAGCCTCATCCACATATTTACCATTTCGATAAAGTCACTGGGGACACTGGCGATCATCTTCTCATAATAAAATGAGCTAAGGGTCTTGAAAAATATCTTGGTCATCTCCTTTTCCTCTAAAGAAGGGGTGATCTGAGCAGCGAGTTCTCTCCATCTATGCGCGTACTCTTTAAACGTTTCCTTGTCCTTCTGAGATAGTGATCTCAACTGATCTCGGTCGGGAGCGATATCAATGTTGCACTTGTACTGCTTAATAAATGCTTCTCCCAAATTGTTGAAAATGAGGATGCTTGCACTATCCAACCCCATATAGCATCTTAGCGCAACGCCGGTCAGACTGTCTTGAAAGTAGTGGATTAACAGCTGATCGTTGTCCGTTTGGGTAGACATCTTGTGGGCATACATCACCAAGTGATTGAGCGAACATGTGTTCGCTTTGTATTTTTCAAATTCAGGCACTTTGAACTTCACTGGAATCTTCACATTCGGCACCAGACATAATTTAGCAGCACTCTTCCCAAAAAGGTCCTTACCTCTCAAAGTCTTCAACTCCTTGCACAGCTAAAGAAATTGATCTTTCATCTCATCCATTTTCTCATAAACGTCCGGACCCTCAGATGGCTCAAAATGATAAATGGTGTCTTTTACACGAGGTCGGGTGTGCACTATAGGCGGTGGTATAGACATGACCGGGCTAGATGCCAGCATAGAAGCAAAAGTAGGCGCAAAGCCTTCAGGCACGAAGTTTGGTGGCATTACCCACATGAATCCGGCAGGCATAGTAGGTGCGAAATAAGCGGTAGCATCAGGCATGGTAGAGGTAGCCACCTCTGAAATGACAGTTCTCTAAGGAGGAGAAGTTGCAGACGTTAGAGAAGACTGGCTCTGTGCAGCTAGAACTGACTCCATCATGACAGTCATGCGGGCAATCTCGTCCTTCAACTCTCTATTCTCTTGCTCAAGATATTCCATGATTCTGGAGTGATTGGCGCGAGTATTGGACCGATGAGTCAACTTGGCTGAAGCACAAAAGAAACACCAATGAGACATCTCGCGAAAGAGAAACCTGTTTATGCAAATGATGCATGAAATGCAATGCTTGTTTATTCATTTTTATTTTTTCAAGGAACTTACTATATCATTTGCAAATATATATATATATATATATATATATATATATATATATATATATATATATATATATATATATATATATATATATATATATATATATATATATATATATATATATATATATATATATATTGCAATGACTTGATATGACCAAAAATCTCTTTTCATTTATATCTATTGGAAGGATTACTCTTAGTACAATTTCAGAAACCAAATGAAAAATACAAGAGAAAAGGAGACTAGGCATCCTAAGGATCCCTAACAACAACGTCATAAGATCTGGCTACAGGTGCGTACTTCCTTCGAATGCATCGAATCTCGGTCTCAAAAGAAGCCTTCATCTGAGTTTTCTCGAGGACAAGCTGATCAACAATCTTCTTCCAAGCAATGGAAGGCTGAGGCATGCTATAAGATGAAACCTCTGACTCTCTCTGTCTCTTTGTCACTCGGTCTTCAAATATCTCAATGAGTGCATCTTTGTCCTTAGACTCCAACTGCAACTCCTCATGCTTTTTGCTCAAAGCACGAAAACGCTCTTCCCACATATCCTTCTCTTTATTCATCTTGGAGAGTGCGTTTTACAACTCCTCTACATCTTGGTTAGGGAGAGTTAATGGCTCAACCACAACCATAGACATAGGTCTCTCACAAGGATAAGGCATCTTCAACTCCAAAGCTCCCTTCTTCACCCAAAGTGTGTAAGCTTCCAAAGCTACACAGTTGTGCGGGCCAAGCTCGGATCTTCCTTTCCTATGCACATTATGCCAAGCATGCACAATCTTCTGCTTTAAATGTTGGGGATATTTACCCTCTTGATAGAAAAGACCTTCTAACAAAGTGTTATTAGGCTTGTATCTTAAGGGGAACCCAAGTTGACGACGAGCCAAAGCAGGGTTATAGTTAATTCCTCCTTGTGTACCAATGAGAGTAACATTAGAGAATTCACTACAATAATCAATAATCTACAAACTGTTCAAAGAGGGATCATACCAAACTATATCATCATTAGTAAGAGACATAAGTCTCTGAGACCACCGTAGACATTGTTTGTTCTCCACAAAAGTAGGCGTCTGAGGCAAGTGCGAAATAAACCACTTGTATAGAAGAGGGATGCAATAGACAAGAGTTCCTCCACCTTTAGAATTCCTTAAATGCAAAGAAAAGTACATATCACCTAACAGAGTAGGCACAGGATTCCCAATCAGGAAAGTTCTAATAGCATTAACATCAACAAAACCGTCAATGTTAGGGAACAAAGCCAACCCATAAATGAGCAACACGAAGATAGCTTCAAAAGTGTCCACACTACCGACTTGAGAAAAAGAAGTAGCTTCCTTGATGAGGAATACAAATGACAACCCAAACAATCCTCCTTTCTTCACCCAATGAGCCTCTATTTCAGACTTCTTCAAGTGAAGAGCTTCAGCAATTAGATGAGATCTGGGAATCTCTTCCAACCCACTAAATGACACTCTACTAGAAATAGGTATCCCTAAGAGATGGGCATACTCCTCCAACATAGGCACAAGCTGATGATCAGGGAAAATGAAGCAACGATAGAGATGATCATAAAACTGCACCAATACACTCAAGAGTCCTTCAACCACATCAGCAGACAGGATAAATAGAAGCTTCCCATGATGTTGTTTGAAGTCCAAGGGATCTAATACAAAAGATGCTAGCTTCCTTAACTCTTTCAAGTCAGGACATCTGAAACTGTACTTCTTAGTGTTCCTTCGTCCACAATCCATGGTCTGAAATTATTTGCAAATAATAACTCAGTTCCTTGAAATTTTCGTGTGATGAATGTTATGATGTGCATGAATCCATGAATACAACAATCACAAATAAGGGATCACACACAATGCAAACAAACAAAGGTCAAGGGATGAATCAAGTCATTGTCAAGATCAATCATCCATTTTGGTGAATTATGGTTTTCACCTTATCAACACCCAAGTTCTATTGATATTGATAAGACTTGATTGGATCAACCAAGAATCAAGTGTTTGTTGTAAGTCACGAGCATGGAGTCTGGGTAAGAACCATCCCAAAGGAGTGAACTAAGGATAAAAACCGGTAGTTCGTGTTCTAAAAGTTCCTAGAGTCTTAATTCTATCTATCGGATATTACAGGTTAAGATGACCGACTCATCGACCCATACTATTCTCAAGAAAAACTCGTCTGAGTGTAGTATCGCGTAACAACTGTTATCAAGTATACACTTGAAAAGTCTCCGCACTACGTCCTAAATAGGCCAAGAGGGGTAAATGTTCTACGATCCTCAGCTTCTCGGACCCAAATTAGAGATAGTAATGCCTAACCCCAAATACTTGTGTGACATTTCCAAATCCAAAATGATCTCCACTGAGCAGATGGATCTCAAGCCAACTTGTTAAGGACTACTCCACACAAGTCGAACATGACTATACCATCCTCTTATCTTAATTGCACTCAAGTTCAGGTTAGAACTTATCTCACCACTCAGAGATCACCAAGCACAATAAGCAGATTATATCACACAAACAAATATACATACATCCAATATATACAGTTATATACACTCAAAAAAGTAGCCTCAACCCACTGGAGACTACTCCCTAGCAGAGTCGCCACTTAAATGCTGTGCAGAACTGGATCTTGCTTGCTTCAAACTTTGCTTGAGCACAAGGTCACCTTCCCTAAATACGCGAGGTCTGATCTACTCTTGTCACCTTCTCAGGCGAGGCTTACCGGACTGGTTCAGTCATCACCATCACATAAATGAAAAAGGAGAACATGATCTGAAAGAAAAAATTGCGTAGAGCACGAATCTGACCTCAATTTTAACTAACTCCACATATATAGAAATATATGAGGAGTTGAATTTTGAGGTGTGTCAACTGAGTTGCTTCGATTTTACCTCAAAGCAACTTAATCTTCTTACCTACATTAGTAGGACTTTAGACAACCAAAGATCCAAGAGAATTCATGAGAATTGAGTGAGAATTGAAGAGAAGAAAATTTCTAGAAAATACCTTCAATGCTGTGCAGAACTGGATCTTGCTTGCTTCAAACTTTGCTTGAGCACAAGTTCACCTTCCCTGAATACGCGAGGTCTGACCTACTCTTGTCACCTTCTCAGGCGAGGCTCACCGGACTGGTTCAGTCATCACTATCACATAAATGAAAAAGGAGGACATGATCTGAAAGAAAAAATGGCGTAGAGCACGAATTTGACCTCAATTTTAACTAACTCCATTTATATAGAAAGATACGAGGAGTTGAATTTTGAGGTGTGTCAACTGAGTTGCTTCGATTTGACCTCAAAGCAACTCAATTTTCTTGCCTACATTAGTAGGACTTCATACAACCAAAGATACAAGAGAGTTGATGAGAATTGAGTGAGAATCGAAGACACGAAGTTTTCTAAAATTTACCTTCAATGTTGTGCAGAAATGGATCTTGCTTGCTTCAACCTTGATCTGATCATACTTGAGAAGCTTGCAGGAGAGGTTTGGCAATGGTACAAAGCTTTGGATCCTGGAGTTTTTAAATCTCCAAACAGTGAGATTCAAACTCAATTTTCAGATTGAAAATTCTCAGGTTTTCCTTTGAATTGTGAGGGTTTGAAAAGAGGGGGCAAAGCTGGGCGCAAGGGATCCTTCAAATGAGCTCAGAGGCCTTGTATTTATAGCAATTGGGAATGATATTTGCACACTTGAAAATGTTTCCAATTATGGCAATTTGCATGATGAAAGCTTGCATGGGCGTGTACAAGCCCATGAAGTAATCTAGTTAGGTCCAAATTCCACTGTTCTCAAGTCTCAAAGAATCTTGAATAGCAAGGCAATGTGAAATGGTGTTTTGGACATTTGATCTTTCCACTTGATGCATACCTGTTAAGACCATGTGCAGCTGTAGCAAACCTTATCCAAAATTCATGAAATAGGACTCTTTAGAAAGCTTAGATCAAGGGGAACAACTCTGATGTTTAACACTTTTCCATTTGGAACTTTGATCAAGGTGAATTTTGAGGTGGAAGTTTGGAAATTTCAACATGTTGAAATATTTTCTGTATGTCAAGTAATATACCTCAATGTTCCACATTACTTAAATTTTCATGTGTGCTCCAAATGAAAAATGTGCCTTCATCAAAGTTTTATCTCTTTCAAAGACCTTCAAAATGGTCACCAATTTCATGTCATTTGGATTTAGAACGATAGAGTTATGCATTTTTGAAGTTGAGGAAAATCACTTGTTCAATGGTATTGGTCCAAAATGACCTGTAACGTATCCTCATATCACATGCTCATAAAAGTTGAATTAGCTCTCACTTCAAAAATAAAAATTTAATTAGACATCTCGAATTTGATTGTGCAACTTGGAAATCTTTCATATCATAAAAAATGAGCAAGTTATGGCCTTGGGAAGTTGACTTTTAAATTAGGGTTTAGACAAAATGACCTATAATGTTTCAACATAGAAAGTGATTTTCCAAGCAAAAGTAGCTCTAGGTCTCAACATTAAATTTATTTGGAATGTATTTATAGTAAATTTTCTCTTGGAATCATTTTCATATGGTGAAAATTATAGGAGATAGGCCCTAGGGAGACCCAGTTTTGATCAGATGAATTCATCTGGCCAACCACCATCAACCATCTTGATAACCACCAATTATCTTGACTTTTTTGGCTCATGGTAGATCATATATGCATAAGATGATGAAATTTGAAATGTACCTTGATAAATTTGATCAATTGGTGAGGTAGCTTGTTGAAGAAGTTACTCAAGATACCCAGACAAACTAGGGTTTCCAAGGCAAACTACCTCCAAACTCTTGAAAAATACTTGATAAAAGTAACATATGAAGATCATGGGGACTCATATATGATGCTTTGAGACCTTGTGGATTCATCATTGCTTGTGCTTTTAGCCATGAGGGTCTTAAACCCTAGATATGAGCTTGCTAGATCAATGGAGATCTAGCCCTGCCTACAAAAGAGTTAGGTAAATGCAAAGACATATTTTTGGTATTTGGGTTAGTAAAATGATAATATAAAAGTATGATACAATCACATGGTGCTTGGTGATCTCTTCCAAAATAACCCCAATGAAAGAGGGGTGAGGAGGATGCCAAGGTATGATCCCAATGCTAATGCATATGATGAAGTTGCATGAGGGATCTTAAGGCCAAAATTGGGGTCTTACAAACATTGTTGGGCATTTCAAATTTGGTCATCAATAAAATTAAGTCTATTAATCCACATCTATGATGTTTGTTTTTACTTTTTGCTTTATTCTGAAAATGGTAATCATAAAAAACATAATTAAATAATATAATTGTCCATCTGCATAATATTTGGTCACAAATTCACTTCTCTAAAATCAAAATATCAAATCATTATGCAGGTTGGTTTCTAACCCCATTGAATACAATGATCCTTCTCCTTCTCCAAATTTTGAATTCCCTGTGTTTGAGGATGGTGAGGAAAGTGATGAAGAAGTGAGTGATGAATTATCTCGTCTTCTTGAGCATGAAGGAAAAGCCATTCAGCCATTCGAAGAGAAGATTGAGCTAGTCAACTTGGGTTCCGAGGTTGAAGTGAAGGAAGCCAAGATTGGATCTAGACTTTGTTCAGACATTAAGAAGGGGTTGATTGATCTTCTTCGAGAGTATTCAGATGTGTTTGTTTGGTCATATCAAGACATATCTGGTTTGGATTCCGAGATAGTGGAGCATAGATTGTCGTTAGAGCCAGAATGTCCGCCAGTCAAGCAGAAGTTGAGAAGAATGCATCCTGATATGGCAGAAAAGATCAAAGAAGAAGTGCAAAAGCATATTGACTTCGGTTTCCTTGTGACCACTGAGTATCCGCAATGGGTGGCCAATATTGTGCCTGTGCCGAAGAAAGATGGAAAAGTCCACATGTATGTTAATTACCGAGATTTGAATAAAGCCAGTCTGAAAGATGATTTCCCTCTGCCACACATTGATATGTTGGTAGACAATACTGCTAAATTCAAAGTCTTTTCGTTTATGGACGGATTTTTCGAATATAATCATATCAAGATGGCACTCAAAGATATGGAGAAGACCACATTCATTACACCTTGGGGAAGATTCTGTTATAGAGTGATGCCTTTCGGTTTAAAGAATGCTGGTGCAAATTACCAAAGAGCAATGACTACTCTTTTTCATGATATGATTTTTAAAGAGATTGAAGTTTATGTCGATGACATGATCGCTAAATCTATTGATGAAGAGGAACATGTTGAGCATTTGTTGAAGCTTTTCCAGCGTTTGAGGAAGTATCAACTCCGCTTGAATCCCAATATGTGTACTTTTGGTGCTCGTTCTTGTAAGTTGTTGGGCTTTTTTCGTCAGCGAGAAAGGTATTGAAGTTGATCCCACCAAGGTCAAAGCAATACAAGAGAAGCCTGCGCCCAAAATTGAGAAGCAAGTCAGAGGTTTCCTCGGCCGCTTGAATTGTATCTCTAGATTCATTTCACACATGACTGCCACATGTGCACCTATATTCAAGCTTCTTCGGAAAGATCAGTCTTGTGATTGGACCGAAGACTTCCAGAAAGCTTTTGATAGTATCAAAGAGTATCTACTTAAACCTCCGATTCTGTCTCCACCTGTTGAAGGAAGACCGCTGATTATGTATTTGGCTGTGCTTGAAGATAGTATGGGTTGTGTTCTTAGTCAACAAGATGAGACTGGAAAGAAAGAATTTTCAATTTACTACCTCAGTAAAAAGTTCACCGACTGTGAGACTCGGTATTCTATGCTAGAGAAGACTTGTTGCGCATTGGCTTGGGCTGCTAAGCGTCTGCGTCCGTATATGAACCATTGCTTGAAGAAGGGCCAGAACCTGGTTTCCGTTGGGGCATGGTATTTGATGAAGCTGTTAATTAGTATGGTAATGTCATTGGGGCAGTAATCATTACTCTTAAAGGTACGCATTTTCCATTTACAGCTAGATTAACTTCCAAGTGTACAAACAATATGGCAGAATATGAAGCTTGCATTATGGGGCTTGAAGAGGCCATCTCAGAATCAAGCATTTAGATGTCTTTGGAGATTCAACTTTGGTAGTGAATCAGATCAAAGGTGAGTGGGAGACGAGTCAACCCAGTTTGATACCATATAGAGATTATGCAAGGAGAATTTCAACTTTCTTTACTAAGGTTGAGTTCCATCAGATCCCTCGAGATGAAAACCGGATGGCAGATGCTCTTGCAACATTGACATCAATGATTGTAGTGAAGTGTTGGAATGAGGTTCCCAACTTGACTGTGATGCGTCTTGATAGGCCAGCTCATGTGTTTGTTGTTGAAGAGATCAAAGACGAGAAGCCATGGTATTATGACATCAAGTGTTTCCTCCAAAGTCGAATTTACCCGTCTAGGGCATCTTTGAAAGATAAGAAGACTTTGATGAGATTAGCCACAAGTGTCAAATATATGCGGATAAGATTCATGTTCCTCCGATACTGTTGAACGTCATTTCCTCCCCATGGACCTTCTCTATACGGGGAATCGATATGATTGGAATGATTGAGCCCAAAGCTTCGAACGAACATTGTTTCATTTTGGTGGAAATCGACTACTTCACAAAATGGGTTGAAGCGACATCGTATGCGAATGTAACCAAGCAAGTTGTTGTAAGGTTTATCAAGAATCAGATTATATACCGTTATGGTGTGCCAAGTAAGATCATTACTGATAATGGATCGAACTTGAATAATAATATGATGGAAGCTCTTTGTAAAGACTTCAAGATTGCACATCCTAATTCTTCTCCCTACAGACCTAAGATGAATGGGGTTGTTGAAGCTACAAACAAGAACATCAAGAAGATTATTCAGAAAATGGTGATAACATATAAGGATTGGCATGAGATGCTCCCATTTGCTCTGCACGGGTACCGTATACCCATCCGCACTTCAACAGGGGCAACCCCTTTCTCTATTGTATATGGCATGGAAGTTGTGCTCCCCGTAGAGGTTGAGATCCCCTCATTGCGTGTGCCCATGGATGTCAAGTTGACTGAGGCTGAATGGTGTAAGACCAGGTTTGATGGTGTAAGACCAGGTTTGATCACCTGAATTTGATTGAAGAGAAGAGATTGACTGCCATGTGTCATGGTCAGTTATATCAGTAGAGAATGAAGAAAGCATTTGATAAGAAGGTCAGACATCGCGTATTCAGAAAAGGTGACCTTGTGCTCAAGAAGATTCTATCTTTCAAACCAGATTCTAGGGGCAAATGGACTCCTAACTATGAAGGCCCATATGTTGTCAAGAGAGTCTTTTCAAGCGGTGCTTTGATTCTTACAACTATGGATGGTGAAGAGATTCCCTCGTCTTGTGAACGCAGATGCAATCAAGAAATACTTCGCCTAAAAAGAAAAGAACAACTCGCTAAGTCGAAGACCTGAAAGGGAGGCTTAGGAAAAAATGAGCGTCTCGGTGAATTGAAACCCGAAAGGGAGATCTAGGCAAAAGTTAGAGACATAAAACAGAAAGATTACCCCGATAAATTTATTACCCCACCTTGGGGAAACTTATGCAAAAAATAAGGGATTATGGCAAGTAACTGCATCCTGCTCATCTTCAGTTTGGAAAACTTTGTTGAGCACAACGGTCGACGGTGACACATCACTCCAGTAGCGGCCAAAAACACAGTGGACATCAAGAGTTGGTGGAAGGATTAGTGGTCATTTGTATTCAATGTAACCTTTTTCCATGTAAATTACCATTTTCAACTTTGTAAAGATCTAGGGAGTCTTGTCATTTACAGACTACCATTCTATTAAATAAAGTTGAGCTTTTATCCAATTGTTTCTACTCTTATTTATTTCAGCCAAATAGTTTTAAATTTTATTATGATCATTTTTGAAAATTAAAGTTTTAATCAAAACATATTTTCTTAAACATATAAAAGCAGTAATTTTAAACAACCGATTTCATTTAAAAGGAATAACAACAATGGTTCAAAAGCAGTAAGCCCTAAGTGTGGAGCAGTATTGGTTCTCCACAAGCAGTAGGCGCAATTTCTCTTCCAGCCCCGACGACATTCTTCAGCACTCGTTTTTGTTTGTCATCCCCCGGTATAATAGTCAGCTAAGTTGGTTGATTCAGTTCCCCTGTGGAGTGTTTTTCCCCTAGCAGATATTGTGGTTATTCCCTAACGAGGTTGTTGATTATTACTCGACCATTTTTATCTCCAGCAGAATGAGGATGTTGTCCTCAGCAATTCGCATGATTGTGGTAGAACTTTGGTTTCCTCACCAATCATCATCAGATTTGCTCCCGGTCATAGTTTTCTCCTGGTCTCTGAGCATCTATTTGTGTTTATCCCCTGCATGGTTGTCTCCCATTTGATATGGTGTTGACCTAAGATTCCTCGTAGACTCGATAACGTTTTTCTTGGCATATCTCCTCCTTCCCCAGCTAGATTTGAGCCTTTGGGATGTTAATCTCTCTTTTCTCTAGTGGTTGTCTCCCCCTTTTGTGGATTGACCGAGGATTGTGTCGATGATTCAAATCTGTGAGACCTTTGTATCATTTGCGATAGTTTTGTCAGCATAATCATCACATATACATATACATATACATGCACTCATAAGATTCCATTATTGCAACATCACATTGATTGTATCATTCCTGTGATCTTAAATTCTTTGTTATGGTGGTACTTTATACCCATACAAATTTGGTGTTTGTACTCCCTCAATTGTAGAGTGTCAGCCCCTTAAGCAGAAAGAATTTAACCTGTCTCCTTTCCCCACTGAGTTATTTCCTCGTGGATGATTATTGTCTCAGTTTCATCCCCAGTTGGTTATCTGGATGGAACTACTCCCCTTGAGATATATCCTCATTGGGTTGAGTCTTGATTGACCGTTTCTTTCTAGATCTTACCTAGATAGATGCTTCGGGTCCCCTAAGAGTTTATTACCCAGTAACTGGTAATATTCTTCTTAGTTTGCAGTTTGTTATTTCTTACCTGAATACCCGGCAAAAGTACCCCTGTTTTCTCCTTAGAGGAGTCCTCAGTTGAATTCATTTTTTATGTTTCCAGGGAATATATCCTTGATATGTTCATCCTAACCGATGACGGATATTTTCTTCCCTCATTTTGAGTTTATCCTTGATATGTTCATCCTAACCGATGACGGATACTCTCTCTGTTGGTATTCTACCCAGTAAAAAGGTAGTTGTAATCCCTATTTTGTTCCCCAAAGAGTTAATCCTTGATATGTTCATCCTAACCAATGACAAGTTTCCTTCTCTTTTGGTATTCTGTCCAGTAGCAAGTAGTTGTAAATCTTGCTTTCCTCCCCTATGCAGAGTGTATCCTTGATATGTTCACTTTAACCGGTGACGGATACTCTCTCTTTGGTATTCTATCCAGTAACTAATAGATGTAATTCCTATTTACTTTCTTCCTCACAGAGTTTATCCTTGATATGTTCATCTTAACCGGTGACAGGTATTCTCTTTGATGGTATTCTATCCAGCATTCGATAGATGTAATTCCTACTTTTTGTTCAGTTGATATATCCTTGATATGTTCATCTTAATCAATGACGGATATCCTCCTTAATATCCCCTGCCAAGTCTATCCTTGATATGTTCATCTTAACCGATGACAGATTTTCTTTCCTTTTGAGTCTATCCTTGATATGTTTAACTTAACCAGTGACGGATATCCTCATCTTTGGTCTTCTGCCCAGTAACTGGTAGTTGTAAATCCTATTCTTGCAGTTTTCCCCAGCAAGGCTATTCTTACCTAGTAACCGGTAATAAATACTCCCTCTTGGCGATTTCTAGTGAGTAATCCTTGATATGTTCATCTTAACCGATGACAGATGTCCTCTCTGTTAGATCTTTATTATCCCCTTACCCAGTAACAAGTAGTGGATAATAGATTTATGATCCTCCTGTGTTGAAGTTTATTTCTTCCACAGTTGGTTATCTAGATTGAACTACTCCCCTTGAGATATATCCTCATTGGGTTGAGTCTTGATTGACCGTTTCTTTCTAGATCTTACTAGATAGATGCTCAGGTCCCCTAAGAGTTTATTACCCAGTAACTGGTAATATTCTTTTTAGTTTGCAGTTTGTTACTTCTTACCTGAATACCCGACAAAAGTACCGTATTTTCTCCTTAGAGGAGTCCCTAGTTGGATCCATTTTTTATGTTTCCAGGGAATATATCCTTGATATGTTCATCCTAACCGATGACAGATATGTTCTTCCCTCATTTTGAGTTTATCCTTGATATGTTCATCCTAACCGATGATGGATACTCTCTCTGTTGGTATTCTATCCAGTAAAAAGGTAGTTGTAATCCCTATTTTGTTACCCAGAGAGTTAACCCTTGATATGTTCATCCTAACCAATGACAAGTTTCCTTCTCTTTTGGTCTTCTGCCCAGTAGCCGGTAGTTGTAAATCTTGCTTTTCTCCCTTGTGCAGAGTGTATCCTTGAGATGTTCACTTTAACCGGTGACGGATACTCTCTCTTTGGAACTCTATCCAATAACTGATAGATGTAATTCCTATTTACTTTCTTCCCAACAGATTTTATCCTTGATATATTCATCTTAACCGGTGACGGGTATTCTCTTTGATGGTATTCTTACCAGCATTCGATAGATGTAATTCCTACTTTTTGTTCAGTTGGTATATCCTTGATATGTTCATCTTAATCAATGACGGATATCCTCCTTAATATCCCTAGGCAAGTCTATCCGTGATATGTTCATCTTAATCGATGACAAATTTTCTTTCCTTTTGAGTGTATCCTTGATATGTTTACCTTAACCGGTGACGGATATCCTCATCTTTGGTCTTCTGCCCAGTAACTAGTAGTTGTAAATCCTATTCTTGCAGTTTTCCCCAGCAAGGCTATTCTTACCCAGTAACCAATAATGAATACTCCCTCTTGGCGATTCCCAGTGAGTAATCCTTGATATGTTCATCTTAACCGATGACAGATGTCCTCTCTGTCAGATCTTTATTATCCCCTTACCCGGGTACAGGTAGTGGATAATAGATTTATGATCCTCCTGTGTTGAAGTTTATTTCTTCCCTAGTTGGTTATCTGTATGGAACTACTCCCCTTGAGATATATCCTCATTGGGTTGAGTCTTCATTGACCGTTTCTTTCTAGATCTTACCAAGATAGATGCTTCGGGTCCCCTAAGAGTTTATTACCCAGTAATTAGTAATATTCTTCTTAGTTTGCAGTTTGTTACTTCTTGCCTGAATACCCGACAAAAGTACCCCTGTTTTCTCCTTAGAGGAGTCCCTAGTTGGATTCATTTTTTAAGTTTCCAGGGAATATATCCTTGATATGTTTATCCTAACTGATGACTGATATTTTCTTCCCTCATTTTGAGTTTATCCTTGATATGTTCATCCTAACTGATGACGAATACTCTCTCTGTTGGTATTCTACCTAGTAAAAAGGTAGTTGTAATCCCTATTTTGTTCCCCAGAGAGTTAATCCTTGATATGTTCATTCTAACTGATGACATGTTTCCTTCTTATTTGGTCTTCTTCCCAGTAGCCGGTAGTTGTAAATCCTGCTTTTCTCCCCTGTGCAGAGTGTATCCTTGATATGTTCACTTTAACCGATGACAGATACTCTCTCTTTGGTATTGTATCCAGTAACTGATAGATGTAATTCCTATTTACTTTCTTCCTTACAGAGTTTATCCTTGATATGTTCATCTTAACCGATGACAGATATTCTCTTTGATGGTATTCTATCTAGCATTCGATAGATGTAATTCCTTCTTTTTGTTCAGTTGGTATATCCTTGATATGTTCATCTTAGTCAATGATGGATATCCTCCTTAACATTCCCAGGCAAGTCTATCCTTGATATGTTCATCTTAACCGATGACAAATTTTCTTTCGTTTTGAGTCTATCCTTGATATTTTTACCTTAACCGGTGACGGATATCCTCATATTTGGTCTTCTGCCCAGCAACTGGTAATTATAAAACCTATTCTTGTAGTTTTCCCCAGCAAGGCTATTCTTACTCAGTAACCGGTAATGAATATTCCCTCCTGGCGATTCCCAGTGAGTAATCCTTGATATGTTCATCTTAACCGATGACAGATATCCTCTCTGTCAGATCTTTATTATCCCCTTACCCAGTAACAGGTAGTGGATAATAGATTTCTGATCCTCCTGCGTTGAAGTTTATTTCTTCCCCAGTTGAGTTGAGTGCGCATTTTCTTAGTGAAATCGTTTTTTTCCTGCATGATTCAAGTACGTCACTTTTATCTTGATCTATTTGTTTCCCCCGCAGAGGTTCTTTTGTTTCCCCCGCATAGGTTCTTTTGTTTCCCCCTGCTGAGTCTTTCCATGTTTATGGAATTCCTCTAGTCCCCCAGCAGTTGTAAGTCATATCCTGGCCTACGCATACCCTTTCTATCCCCTCAGAGTCTCCGTCTCCCCAGTGAGTTTTCCTTACGGAATGCATCATGCTGCTGCGGATATTCGGTCTCTCTGATTTCTTTTCCTTTGTGGCAATATTTCCCCATAGAGAAGTTTCTTTTACATTCATATCATATGCATTATGAGGTCTCTTAGGGACCAAAATTTGTTTCTATATGTTTTTATTTAAGCCCATTCTACTGAGTTGACATGAAGGTTTTAACCTTCACCTCCTCAGTTAGAATGTTCTTAAATAGGGGCAGCTGTAAGACCCCAATTTTGACCCTAAGATCCCTCATGCAATTTCATCATACATATTAGCATTGGGATCACTCCTTGCATCCTCCTTACCCCTTTTTTCATTAGGTTTATTTTGCGAGAGATCACCAAGCACTATGTAATTTTATCATCCTTGTATATTATCATTTTTACTAACCAAAATACCAAAAATATGTCTTTGCTTTTGCCTGACTCTTTTGTAGGAAGGGCATGATCCCCATTTGATCTATCAAGTTTACATCTAGGGTTTAAGACCCTCATGGATAAAAGAACAACCAAGGATTGATCCACAAAGTTTCTAGGCATCATATATGAGTTCCCATGATCTCTACATGTTATTTTGATCAAGCATTCTTCAAGAGTTTGTAGTTTATTTGTCTTGGAAACCCTAGTTTGTCTGGGTATCTTGAGTAAATTTGTCAACAAGCTTCCTCATCAATTGATCAAATTCCTCAAGAGACAATACAAAGTTCATCATCTTATGCATATATGATCTACCATGAGCCTAAAAAGTCAAAAGAATTGCAAGTTAGCAAGTTGGTTGATGCTGGTTGGTCAGATAAATTCATCTAATCAAAACTGGGTCTCCCTAGACCCTATCTCCTACAATCTTCACCATATGAAAATGATTCCAAGATAAACGTTACTCTAAATGCGATTCCAAACAACTTTCATGTTGAAGTCTAGAGCTAATTTTTCTTGGAAAGTCATTTTACATGTTGAAACATTATAGGTCATTTTGTCTAAACCCTAATTTGAAAGTCAACTTCCCAAGGCCATAACTTGCTCAATTTTCATGAGACGAAAGATTTCCAAGTTGCACAATCAAATTCAAGATGTCTATTTCAACTTTGAGGTTTGGAGTGAAATCTAATTCAACTTTTATGAGCATATGATATAAGGATACATTATAGGTCATTTTTGATCTATACCATTGAACAAGTGATTTTCCTCAATTTCAAAAATGCATAACTCTATCATTCTAAATCCAAATGACATGAAATTGGTGACCATTTTGAAGGCCTTTGAAATAGATACAACTTTCATGAAGACACGTGTCTCATTTGGAGCTGACATGAAAAGTTTAGTAAGGTGGAACATTGAGGTATATGGCTTGACACTTAGAAAAATTTTCAACATGTTGAAATTTCCCAACTTCCACCTTAAAATTCACCTTGATCCAAGTTCCAAATTGAAAAGTGTTCAACATAAGAGTTGTTCTCCTTGATCTTAGATTTCCAAAGAGTCCTATTTCATCCATTTTGGACAAGGTTTTCTAGTACTGCGCATGGTCTTAACAGGTCTGCATCAAGTGGAAAGATCAAATGTTCAAAACATCACATAGCATTGCCTTGCCATTCAAGCTTCGTTTCAACTTCATTTTAGATGCATTTGGACCAAAATGGATTGCTTCATGGGCCTGTACACGCCCATGCAAGCATGTGCATGACATTGCCAAATTTGGAAGAAAACTCAAGTGTGCAAATAACATTCCCAATTGCTATAAATACAAGCCCTCTAAGCTCATCTGAAGGATCCCTTGCGCGCCAGTTTTGCCCCCAATTTTCAAACCCTCACAATTCAAATGAAAACTTGAGAATTTTCAATCTGAAAATTGAGTTTGAATCTCACTGTTTGGAGTTTCAAAAACTCCAGGATCCAAAGCTTTGTTCCATTTCCAAACCACTTCTGCAAGCTCCCTGAGTGTGATCAAGCGAGGATTGAAGCAAGCATGATCAAGTTCTGCACAACATTGAAGGTCTTTTCTAGAAATTTTCTTCTCTTCGATTCTCACTCATTTCTCATCAATTCTCTTGGATCTTTGGTTGTCTGAAGTCCTACCAATGTAGGCAAGAAGATTTAGTTGCTTTGAGGTCAAATCGAAGCAACTCAGTTGACACAACTCAAAATTCAACTCCTCATATCTTTCTATATATGTGGAGTTAGTTAAAATTGAGGTCAGATTCGTGCTCTACGCCATTTTTTCTTTCAGATCATGTCCTCCTTTTTCATTTATGTGGTGGTGATGACTGAACCAGTTCGACGAGGTTCGCCTGAGAAGGTGACCGGTGGTTTAGCGCCGTGATGTGTTGGACAGGTTTTGAGCCACATTATCAGTTCAAAATATTTTAATCTCACGCGTTGGTTTTGATTACCATCCCTGTGACGCATTGACTTAAGTCCATGGTGGAAAGCGCGTTGGTGACCACTTAATCTGCCACCTCAATTAATGAGGGAGACCAAGTGGTCCACGTTTTTTTGTATTTTATGATTTTCATTTTATTCTTTTGATTTTAATTAATTCATATTAATTTTAATATCGATCCAAAAAATACGAGAGTTTCACCAAAAAAATTTAAATAAAATCCTCTTTCATGTTTTGAATTAAAATTATTTTTTGGATCATTATTAATATGTTTCATGATTTAATTGATTTTGTGATTATTTTTAATTGTTTAAAAATACTTTTAAGTTTCTAAAAATTTTGAAATTTTTTTTCTAAGGTCCTTTGACCTTGTTTGACCTATGATAAATCTCATGGCCATTTCTTTGGTGTTTTGATGAGATTTTAGGAATTTGACAAACCATATTTAATTTAATGCATTATTTTTAGTATTTTTAAATTGAATAAGTGCCAAATAATTGTGTTGAACCATTTTGTTTTCTTGTATGAGTTTGACTTGTGTTGTTGGGCCTTGGTCAAGGTTGATTTGGCTTTGCTAGGTTATGATCATTGGATTTAGGGGATTGATGGAATGTACATTCCAGCTCCCAAAGTGAATGAATGATCTTAATTTGGTAAAATTCCTCCTTTGTCCAATTTGAGTTTGGATCTATTCCCCTTCGTCTTCATCTTATTCCCCTTCTTTATGCATTCATGTCATGGTCCTATGATATCTAAATGTCCTAAGGCTAGTTGATTGAAAATTAACATAAGTATGGATGAGATTAGGCAACCTCTTTTGCATATTATTTTTTTGTGTGGTATGTTTCATGAGCATAGTCCATTATACTATGTCTCTAACATGCGTTAGCACCAAAATTCTATTGTCCGTCCTCAATGTCGCAACCTGAAAAATACAGTGTGCGAAAAAACAACCGGCGAAAGAAAATGACAGAAGAGTCGCCACCATGCGTTATTTATCCCAAAGGAGGGAAAGGAAACGCTCGAAGTAAATCTGAAAAGATGAAAGGAAAAGACAAGGTCTCGCAACCAAATCTTGGGTTCGGGAGTCGGTTATGCGAAGGGAAGGTATTAGCACCCCTACGCATCCGTAGTACTCTACGGGATCCACTTTTGTAGTTCTTGTCTAAAAGGTGTGAGTTTATCTTGTGCTGTTTACTAAAAAAGGGGTTAAATGAAAATGACTCGCGCGGATGTCGCATCCACTGCATTCGTATCTCATCTGAATATGAGAATCAGAGTCCTCGTAGCTCGGCTGACCTATGGGTCGGGGAGATGTGTGCTCGCTAAGACATCGTGTCTTATGCCTACGTATCTCATTTGGAATGAGAATCAGAGCAAGCCGTAGTTCGGCTAACTACGGGGTTAACGATTATGTTTTGGGGGCGGACGACGTCACTACGCAATCTACCGGATGCTCGACCTTTGGAGACTTACTCACCTGTAGTAGAAGGAGTAAACGTGTGTTTAGGAGAAGAAAAATCAATGAAGGGTTAGGGTTTGAGATGCTCATGCAAAAAGGCAGTCCTTGATGAAGGGTTAGAGTATTCAACTTCAAAGCACAAAGGTAATGGGAATAGGGCAAACCTGATTGGAGAGCTTGATTGAAATAGAGTTGCACCTGTGAGGTTTACAAAACAATCTTTGGGGTTTACTTGAGCTGAAAGTGTGTGAGTTAGAATGAACCTTTCAGAGTTGCCTGGAGGTTGCTCTGAACTCTGTTAGCTTTTCTCTCACTATCTTTTCCCCCAGGGTTCTTCTCTCACTATCTTTTTCCCAGACAGGGTAATAGGGATAGAATGAATATTTGTTTTACTGAAACTCTGAATTTATAACCTAATTTTTGTGGACCTGTGGGCTCAAATGAGAGAGGTCCAAGTCCATGATTTTTCTTTTATTTATTTATTTATTATTTTATTTATTTATTTATATATTTATTTATTTAATTAATTAATTTTATTTATTTTTTTCGTTTTTCTTTTTTTTTTCGTTATTTTTTTTTTCGGGAAAAATGAAGGGTAAATTTTGGGGTATTACAGTTGCCCCTATTCAATCAACTGGAGACCTGGAAAGAAGATAGCAGCGACTTTCGTGCTTTCGAGGTATCAAGGGATTGAATACAATAAAAGCCCGAAAATTTGCACTGAAGTGAAGTGAAGTAACAATGCCTGTCAGAATCGGCAAAGAGGTGGTCTTGAAAGAAGAATCCGTCTGGTACGGTGAGAGTCAGTCTGAATACCGAAAAAGAATGTTAACCTGGATACCAAAATAAATGGTAACAGAGAAATAACCATGGCCTGAATACCGCTCATCAGTCTGAATACTGGAAATGACTTCGATCTGAACATCGGGAGATATGAGATTATTAATATCGGTCTGAACACCGAGAGGCTGGCCTGAATGCCACAAGTTGCGTCGACCTGAACGTCGGAAACTTCTTCGATCTGAACATCGGAAAATTGGCCTGAACGCCACAAGTTGCATCGACCTGAACGTCGGAAACTTC
The DNA here is from genome assembly GCF_024323335.1 of Lathyrus oleraceus. Taxonomy (NCBI): domain Eukaryota; kingdom Viridiplantae; phylum Streptophyta; class Magnoliopsida; order Fabales; family Fabaceae; genus Lathyrus; species Lathyrus oleraceus. Next base: position 71,826,902 of record NC_066582.1, on the reverse strand, counting down.
TTCGATCTGAACGTCGGAAAATTGGCCTGAATGCCACAAGTTGCATCGACCTGAACATCGGAAACTTCTTCGATCTGAACATCGGAAAATTGGCCTGAATGCCACTTCGGTCTGAATACCGGAAACTGGCCTGAATGCCACAAGTTGCATCGACCTGAATGTCGGAAACTTCTTCGATCTGGATGTAGGAAAATTGGCCTAAATGCCACAAGTTGCATCGACCTGAACGTCGGAAACTTCTTCGATCTGAGCATCGGAAAACTGGCCTGAACGCCACAAGTTGCATCGACCTGAACGTGGGAAACTTCTTCGATCTGAACATCGGAAAACTGGCCTGAACGCCACAAGTTGCATCGACCTGAAAGTCGGAAACTTCTTCGATCTGAACATCGGAAAACTGGCCTGAACGCCACTTCGGTCTAAATACCGGAAACTTCATACCTGTCAGCATCGGCAGAAATAGGGAATGATAATAGAGGCGGCGCATGGGCCAATGACACTTGCTGGGGATAATAAAGGTAAGTCATGAACAATCTTCAGTCTGAGTACTGGAAACAACTTTTGGCTTATCACTTGGGATACCGAGAATGTTTTATGCTTACATGTGTATGTTTGAATTTTTCAATGGTGTAATGCTCCACGAAAATGGAAATGCTACGCGGTTTGGGAGGATGCAATGCAATATGATTCTACATGCAGGGATGCGAAATGCTGGGTAGAATGCCAAGCTGAGGCAAGGGGATCTGCTGGGGAAATGATCACCATCTTCTGGACCCTGGCAAGGCTGCTGGAGATGCACAGCGCAAAGAATTCTGTGGGGAAATAACCCGCCACACGGTGTTCTAGCAATGACGAAATACCGAGATTCTGACTGGGGAGAGAACGGCACTGAAAACCTGTTGTTGGGGAAAGCGATAGTGGTTCTGGCAACCACGATCTGCGAGAGAGGACTCAGCAGGGGAAACAAACACCGATACGATACCGAGGTTCTGCTTTAAGGAAAGAAACCAAGGGTCTGGCATTGGGATTATCGATCTGGCATCGAACTCTAAGGAGCAGCCACTTCTGCTGGGAAGATACAGTCTGGCACTATCAACTCCGCTGGGGGTATATAGTCTGACACTGTCAACTCTACTAGGGAGTGTATAATCTGAAACCACCGCTTGGGGGGAGGTACAGTGGTGAGAACCTGCTGGGAATTGAAGAATCCAACGCTCTGCAGGGATAAGATACCGAATTCCAACTGTTGGCGGAAAACATTCACGATCATCTGTAGGGGATTTTAAGGAAATGCCCCGAGGGTACCTGTTCTGAATAGACGATCCAAAGCACTTAAAGTTTACAACAATTTTAAATGTTTATTAAGCATGTACCTGTAAAGCTCTTATGTGTCATGATGCAATGTTTATCAAAAATTCGGACGTCATTCTTGCAAACAAAACAGTAAAATGAAAATGAAAACAAAGATATACTGAATAACATGATTTTATTGATTGAATGACATCTGAATAGGCTTTTACATCAGGAAGCAATCCCTGGAAAGAGGTAATCGCACCACAGATAAAAACAGACATTAATCTAATGGCAATGTGAAATGGATTTCTATTGGGTTCCAATTCTGCTATGACTTGCTCGTCTTCGAGATCCTCCAGATGATCAGCTTTTTGAAAGAGTGATTGGACTATTTCCTATCCTTCAAAAGTTTCCAGTCATTGACACGAGATGAGATTCAGAATTACTCAGAACGCAGTCATTCGCTTAATCCCTAACTTTTGCCTGGATCGCCCTTTTCGGGTTTTCAATCCACCGGGATACCCATTTTTTGCCTAAGTTGCCTTTTCAGGTTTTCAACTTACCGAATGTACAATCTTTTCACTTTTAATCCCTAATTTTTGCCCGAACCTTTTTCATTTTCTTGGTTCGCCGGGATGCCCATTTTTGCCTGGACTACTCTTTTTATTGTCCAGCGGGTCTATTTCATGCGAAGTATTTTTTAACTGCGTCTGAGTTCACCGGGGAAGTGAAGTTTTCACCATCCATCGTTGCAAGCATTAAGGCCCCACCATCAAAAACCTTGGTGACAATATACGGTCCATCATAGTTAGGAGTCCAATTGCCCCTGTGATCTATCTGAGGAGGAATGATCCTTTTCAACACCAAATCTCCGACCTGGAAGCATCGAGGACGCACTTTCTGATCAAAGGCTCCCTTCATCCGACTTTGATACAACTGCCCATGACAAATGGCTGCCATTCGCTTCTCTTCGATAAGACTCAACTCATTGAACCTTGTCCGAATCGATTCAGCTTCATCCAACTTGACATCCAACAGGACTCTTAGAGAAGGAATCTCCACTTCAACAGGTAGGACTGCTTCCATACCATACACAAGGGAGTAAGGGGTTGCCCCGGTCGATGTACGTACTAAAGTATGGTACCCATGCAAGGCGAAGGGTAGCATCTCATGCCAATCTCTGTACGTAACGACCATCTTCTGCACAATCTTCTTTATATTCTTATTTGCCGCTTCAACAACACCGTTCATCTTAGGGCGGTAAGGGGAAGAATTGTGATGCTGAATGTTGAAGTTTTGGCACAACTCCTTCATCATTTTATTGTTGAGATTAGAACCATTATCAGTAATGATTCTTTCGGGAATCCCATAGCGACAAATGATTTCTTTCTTGATGAATCGGGCAACCACATGTCTGGTGACCTTCGCAAATGACGCTGCTTCGACCCACTTGGTGAAATAGTCGATGGTAACAAGGATGAAGCGATGCCCATTGGAAGCGGTCGACTCAATATTTCCAATCATATCGATGCCCCACATAGCGAAAGGCCACAGAGAAGACATCACATTCAGAGGATTCGGCGACACATGCACCTTATCAGCATAAATCTGGCATTTATGACACTTCCGAGCATATTTGAAACAATCAGATTCCATGGTCATCCAGTAATAACCTGCTCTCAACAATTTTTTAGCCATTGTATGTCCACCGGCATGAGTACCGAAGGAGCCTTCATGAACTTCCTGCATTAACATGTCTGCTTCGTGTCTGTCCACGCATCTGAGCAAAACCATGTCGAAGTTCCTCTTATACAGAACATCATCTTTGTTCAAGAAGAAACTGCCTGTCAATCTTCTCAAAGTCTTTGTATCATTGTTGGATGCCCCTGCAGGGTACTCTTGATTCTTCAGAAAGCACTTGATGTCGTGATACCAGGGTTTGTCATCAACTACCAGTTCAGCAGCAAACACATACGTGGCCCTATCAAGGCGCATCACGTCGATCTTGGGAGCATGGTTCCAACGGATCACCGTGATCATGGAGGATAGAGTAGCAAGAGCATCTGCCATCTGGTTCTCATCACGAGGTATATGGTACAACTTTACTATTGTGAAGAAAGTCAACAGTCTTCTCGTGTAATCTCTGTAGGGGACCAGAGTAGGCTGGAGAGTAATCCAATCACCATTCACTTGATTGATTACCAGAGCTGAATCTCCGAAGATGTCCAAAGTCTTGATTCTCAAATCAATGACTTGCTCAATACCCAAGATACAGGCTTCATACTCAGCTTCATTATTGGTGCACTCGAAAGTCAGACGAGCGGTGAAAGGCATGTGGGCACCTTTCGGAGTTGTAATGACAGCACCAATTCCAATTCCTCTGGCGTTGACGGCCCCATCAAACATTAAAGTCCACTTTTCGTCTGGATCAGGTCCCTCTTCAACAACTGGCTCTTCACAGTCTTTCATCTTGAGGAACATGATGTCTTCATCTGGAAAATCAAACTTCATCGGCTCATAATCTTCAACCGGCTGTTGAGCATGATAGTCTGACAGAATACTCCCCTTGATGGCTTTCTGGGAAGTATACTGGATGTCGTACTCTGTCAGTATCATCTGCCAACGAGCAACCCTTCCTGTGAGAGCTGGTTTCTCGAATATGTACTTGATTGGATCCATTTTGGAGATCAGTAAGGTTGTGTGAGACAGCATGTATTGTCTCAATCGCTTAGCAGCCCATGCAAGTGCACAACATGTTTTTTCAAGCATTGAGTATCTCGACTCGCAATCTGTGAATTTCTTACTCAAGTAGTAGATGGCATGCTCTTTCCTACCTGTCTCGTCGTGTTGACCGAGAACACAACCCATGGAATTGTCTAGTACTGTCAAATACATAATCAGCGGTCTTCCTGGGACCGGAGGCATAAGGATAGGAGGATTCTGCAAATACTCTTTTATCTTCTCGAACGCCCTTTGGCAATCATCATTCCACCTGATAGCCTGGTCTTTTCTCAACAATTTGAATATTGGCTCACACGTGGCTGTTAGGTGGGAGATGAACCTTGCAATGTAATTCAACCTCCCTAAGAAACCACATACTTGTTTCTCTGTTCTTGGCTCAGGCATTTCCTGTATCGCTTTTACTTTGGCTGGATCCACCTCAATCCCTTTTTCACTAACAATAAAACCCAGCAGTTTCCCAGATCTCACCCCGAAAGTACACTTGTTCGGATTAAGCCTCAGCTTGAATTTCCTCAAACGCTCAAACAGTTTCTGCAAATTCAACAAATGTTCTTCTTCTGTCTGAGATTTGGTAATCATACCGTCAACATAAACCCCGATTTCATGATGAATCATATCATGGAACAGAGTCACCATCGCTCGTTGATATGTTGCTCCGGCATTTTTCAGACCAAACGGCATCACCTTGTAGCAGAAGGTTCCCCATGGGGTTATGAATGTTGTCTTCTCCATGTCTTCTGGTGCCATCTTAATTTGATTATAGCTAGAAAAGCCATCCATGAAGGAGAATACCGAGAACTGAGCCGTGTTATCCACCAAAACGTCAATGTGAGGTAAAGGGAAATCATCTTTAGGACTAGCCCTGTTCAAATCCCGATAGTCAACACACATCCGTACCTTTCCATCCTTCTTAGGTACCGGAACGATGTTCGCAACCCATGGCGGATAATTTGTGACCGCTAGAAACCCTGCATCCAACTGTTTTTGCACCTCTTCCTTTATCTTGACAGCCATCTCTGGTCTTGTTCTTCTGAGCTTCTGCTTGACTGGAGGACAACCTTCTTTGAGCGGCAAGCGATGTACCACAATGTCTGTGTCAAGCCCTGGCATGTCCTGATAAGACCAAGCGAAGATGTCAACATACTATTGCAGCAATTCAGTCAACCCCTTCTTCATATTGTCTTCCAAAGCAGCCCCTATCTTGATTTCTCTCTTGGCGTCCTCGGTGCCGAGATTAATCACTTCAACAGACTCTTGATGCGGTTGAATGACCCTTTCCTCTTGTTTTAATAACCTGGTAAGTTCTTCAGGGAGTTCACAGTCTTCATCACCCTCTTCTTCAGCTTGAAAGATTGGATTTTCAAAGTCGAAGCGAGCCATAGCAGAACCGTTATCAATAGGATCCGGTGATGTGCATCTGCATGAGTGGTGGTATGTGCTTATGAGTGTGAAAAAAAAGAAAGTGGAAACTAAACAAAACATTGCCATTTTTTTTTAAAAACTACAAAAATAGAAAGACAGGGAACGAAATATTTGAATGCAAAAAGACGTCCTTTATTTATGATAAAAAATGCAAGTGTCACATAGATGAGCCCTACAATGAGTCATTACGCCCTGGCAGAACGTAAGACTTGGATATGCATGAATAAACAAAGAAAATTACTCCTCCAGACAAGTGGCTTGGACAATCTCCTCAGAAGACCAATTGTTTAGAACTTCACCCGGGATCCTCGGACGCATCCAGTTATCGATGTCGCAATCGCTATCCCCATCTTCATTGTTGATCCCTTCGGGTACCATGTCGGTGAATGCCTGAGTCAGCTATCCTACTAGTGGAATACCTAACAAACTGAGAACACTACGGCGGTACCTGTTATGCAAGACATGATGTTGGACATGCAAATGCAATGACATGTTTATCAATTCCAAAAGGCATTCTACCCCCTTGATTCCAGTCTCACATTTGATAAATAGTGTAAGAAAAAAAGACTAAGCCGTTGATGAGAACCAAGAAAATTCCGACTAGAATCAAGTAGAAGATATAAACCCCACAGAAATGGATAAACATGTGTGAATGATTATGAATGCAAAATGATGTGATGTAAAATGATGTGAATGCAGTGCAGTGGCATGGGAATCAGGATCGCTGTATCTGCTTGAACATCTGTCAGGTTGCACTGTCTGGAGAGAAATTAAGAGCACACCAAACAAAGGTCATGGGATGGATCATGTTATCCTTAATATCAACCACCCATTTTGGTGGATTATGGTTTACACCTTATCAACACCCAAGTTTCATTGATATTAAGGATACCTGATCGGATCAACCATGAATCAAGGGTTTGTTGCAAGTCACGAGCATGGAGTTTAGGTTAAGAACCACCCAAAAGGAGTGTACTAAGGTTTAAACCTGCCAAACATGTTCTACAAAAGGTTCCCATAGTCATAATCCCATCTTTCGGATATTATCGGAGGAACGACTACTCGTATTCCAAAAATATTCTCAAGAGAGACTCTTATGAGTGTAGTATCGCGTAACAATCGTATCAAATCTTACACTTGAACGACTTTCGCACTACGTCCTACAAATAGGCCAAGATGGGTTTGGTAAACTAAGGTCCTGAGCTTCTAAGGTCTATATTGGAAAAAGTAATGTCTAACCACAACTTACTTGTGTGACATTATTGATCTCAACATGACCTCCACCAAGTGAATGGGCTTGCAAGTCAACTTGCTAAGGAATAACTCGACACAAGTCGACAAGACTATGCCATTCTCCTATCCTAAGTGCACTCGAGTTCGGGTATAGAACTCATCTCACAAAGATCACCAAGCAGCCATAGCCAGCCAACAGATACAACAATGATATGAACACAATGCAATAAGATAAAGCAGGTAAATAAATAAATGTACAAAAGCATGAACACCCAATAAACAAACAAACTACAAAAGCTAGGAGGGACTCGCTTAGGGAAACCGGTTCCCCAGTAGAGTCGCCAGCTGTCGCAACCTGAAAAATACAGTGTGCGAAAAAACAACCGGCGAAAGAAAATGACAGAAGAGTCGCCACCGTGCGTTATTTATCCCAAAGGAGGGAAAGGAAACGCTCGAAGTAAACCTGAAAAGATGAAAGGAAAAGACAAGGTCTCGCAACCCAATCTTGGGTTCGGGAGTCGGTTATGCGAAGGGAAGGTATTAGCACCCCTACGCATCCATAATACTCTACGGGATCCACTTTTGTAGTTCTTGTCTAAAGGATGTGAGTTTATCTTGTGTTGTTTACTAAAAAAGGGGTTAAATGAAAATGACTCGCGCGGATGTCGCATCCACTGCATACGTATCTCATCTGAATATGAGAATCAGAGTCCTCGTAGCTCGGTTGACCTATGGGTCGGGGGGATGTGTGCTCGCTAAGACATCACGTCTTATGCCTACGTATCTCATCTGGAATGAGAATTAGAGCAAGCCATAGTTCGGCTAACTACAGGGTTAAGGATTATGTTTTGGGGGCGGAAGACGTCACTACGCAATCTACCGGATGCTCGACCTTTGGAGACTTACTCACCTGTAGTAGAAGGAGTAAACGTGTGTTTAGGAGAAGAAAAATCAATGAAGGGTTAGGGTTTGAGATGCTCATGCAAAAAGGCAGTCCTTAACGAAGGAACCGCGCTACCTGCGGGGATACGAACACATACAAAACAAACATGTATAAAGTAAATATGCCAACAAGGCAATCATAATAAATCTCCCAAATGGTATCCCACAAGCAAAGTGGAATATCCAGCGAGCTATCCCTGCAAAAGTCATGTGAGCCTTCACAAAAACTCAACAAAAGGGTTAGTGAAACAAGATAAGGATTAGGAGAAAACATGCTATGACAAACGTAAGTCAGATTAGAGCAAAACAGTATGGTTTTTCATGGATAACAATATGGTTTCAGAAACCTCAAATCCCGTGGCATACACTTCAGAAATTAAACGATTAAGCATTCAAGGCATTATTTATACATTCATACATAATTATGAACCCTTGGGCAAAAACCTAATGAAATTCATCCATCATACCTCAAACATTTAGAGTATTCAACTTCAAAGCACAAAGGTAATGGGAATAGGGCAAACCTGATTGGAGAGCTTGATTGAAATTGAGTTGCACCCGTGAGGTTTACAAAACAATCTTTGGGGTTTACTTGAGCTGAAAGTGTGTGAGTCAGAATGAACCTTTCAGAGTTGCCTGGAGGTTGCTCTGAACTCTGTTAGCTTTTCTCTCACTATCTTTTTCCCCAGGGTTCTTCTCTCACTATCTTTTTCCCAGACAGGGTAATAGGGATAGAATGAATATTTGTTTTACTGAAACTCTGAATTTATAACCTGACTTTTGTGTACCTGTGGGCTCAAATGAGAGAGGTCCAAGTCCAAGATTTTTCTTTTATTTATTTATTTTTTATTTTATTTATTTAATTAATTAATTAAAAAAAAATCGTTTTTTTTTCGGGAAAAATGAAGGGTAAATTTTAGGGTATTACACTCAAATAGTTGTGACTTCTACATAAGTCCAATTACGATTGCTTAACATAACGCTAAATTTTTTACACAAAAAGCATAGCATTCTAGTTATTGAGATTGTAAGTCTCCCCTATTTCATGGTATTATGTGGAAACTTGGCCTTTTTTCCTTCCTTTGGAAGATGTCTTGGTTCAAGGATCCATGCTTGTGATAAGTGGGTTGAGTGTTCTCCAAAGAATGACTTAAAAGAAAAAGCAAAAGCAATACTAACCTCTAACTCATTAACAACTAACATTTACTTTCAGGTTATTTACTTTAATGCACTTTATTTTTAAGCCCTATTCATTTGCCATTATTCATACCATTCTAATTGTTTATGTTAATGTCATTTTCACTTTGTCCATTTGGACCATATTTTGTGATATATTTTGCTTGTGTATATTGTGTTGTTTGGTCTTTGGCCATTAATGTACATAATAAGAACAAAAACCTTAAAAAACATCTTGTGTGGACTGTTGGTTTGATCTGAGACTATTAAACTTAAAATTTAGGCAACACTCCCTCTGCAAAGGACTTGGCCAATGCCAACTTTCATGTAACCAAGTGCTTGTAATTTGAAACTTCATCTGATACATCATTAAAGATCCATTTGAGTTCATCTGCAACATGATCATTGTGAAGCTGTTATTTTGAACCTGTGACCTATGGCATTTTGAAATTCATCTGCTGCATGGGCAAATTTGAAGAAGATCATGGAGTTGTTAAGCTTGGATGTGGCTATCTTTATTTGATGCCTTGCTCTTCAAGTGTATATTTTATGAATTATGTGTTTCTTGATTCTAATGTCCAAGGGAATTTGGGTTTCTATATGACATTCTTTTCTATTGGATTGCATCCCATCGGTCAGATCTTTTCAACTCTTAACTTTTAAATTTATGCTTAGGATTAGTCTCTTCATATCTTACCCATTTCTTTAATTTCAAAATCTCTCCCTCCTTTTAAAAACTTCTTTGATTGTGATTGTTTTTCTAAACTTAGACCCTTTGCAAATTAGAAACTTTGGCCTTATGCCATTGCATTTTCAAACTCCTTTTCTTAAATCAAACTTGTAAATAAACTTAACCATACTTGACTTAAAATTTTCAAAAATCCAAAAAGAACTAACTCATTCAAACCATTTTCTAGGCCTTTGTGTCTTTCAAACCTAATTTTTGTTAAAAGCAATGCATCCACTTTGAAATTTATATCCTGAACTACGAGGTTTTGATCCCTCATTTTTATGATAGTACGTAGGCACAAGTCCGAAGGTCTTGTCAAACACAAAAATATAATTAATGAATTCTTTTCTCATCCCCCCATTCTATTTGTTTGTAAATATCATTTTGTACAAAATACATATGAACATAAGAAAGGGCTCTCTAGGAGTAATTTTGGAAGCCCTAATATGTTCTACCTCTCATTGGCCATTAGATCAAAATTATCAAGGATCCCAATTTCCCCAATCACGACCCACTTGGATCACTATTCTCTCATATAATTCTCCACCAATCAAAAATAAAATAATAAAAATGAGTTAAAAAAAGAAAAAGAATGAAAAAATAAGTGATAAAAAATGTGGCCCCCAAATGTCTCTCTCTCTCTCTCTCTCATGAAAAGAGAGACCGAAAAATAAAAAGGGAGAGGGTAAAAAACATTTTTATGGTTTTGAAGAGCCAAATGTGCCCCATTGGGATCCAACCTCTCTATCTCATTATGATACTCTCTCTCACATTGATCTAAAAAAACAAAATTTTGAAGAGGAAATTGTACCTCTCTCTCTCTCTCTCTCTCTCTCTCTATCTCCTGAGAAGCCACCTTATCCCAACTTCAAGTTGCACAACATAACTAAACTCTCCCTCTGATTCACAGCGGAAAGCCACAACAGCGTCGCCCATCCTCACTCCAAACTGCACCCTCCATTTCCCTCACTTCAATCTTCCATGCAAAACAAATACCATAAATCACATATGTTGGTTCTATGTGTTGGCATCAATTTTGGTAAAAGTTAGAGTTATCACAAGTTGTCACGCGTGTTGTCTTGACATGTGATATTAGCTTCCTGCAGGATGTTTAAATATGGTTGTGCAGGATTTAGCCAAGATGTCAGACCCGATGTTAAGACATGTGTATACAGAACATTCAGTCTGAATGTTATGTGTTTTATTGTTGCGTTTTTCATGTAAATCTTTGTGTACTTATGTGGAGATTGCATGCGTTATTCAAGGAGTAATTCTATTTAAAACCAAAATGTTTTATTCTCTAAAAAGGAATGATTAGCTGCTATTTCTTGGAAGATACACAATTAAAATAGAATTAGGGTTTCATGCTACCCAGGCCCATTCAAAAAGCTTCTATTTAAAGTCCTTGTAAAACCTGTTTTAGACACACAATATACGAACGAAGACGTGAGAGAGTTTTAGGGTTTTAGTCTTGTGTGAGCTTGTGTATTGTGAGCCATTCATTCATCTTGTTGATGTATGAATTGGACTGAGTTTTGTGTTGTAATTTGTCCACTATAAGCTTTGAAGTACGAGTGTGTTTGTTTACTTGATTAAAGCTTTTAAGAAAGATCAAGTATGTGTCCTTGAAGTGTGTCTTCTTTCTTTTTGTATTTGTTCTTATATCACTACTGTGATTGAGGGGGAGTGAGTAGGGTCTCATATCTAAGAGTTCTTAGATAGAAGTCACACGGGTAGAGATTAGGTGAAAAGACTGTAACTTGAAGTTGTTTACTGAGAGTCTTTGAACTAATTTTGTTTAGTGGATTTCCATCCTGGCTTGGTAGCCCCCAGACGTAGGTGAGTTTGCACCGAACTGGGTTAACAATTGCTTGTGTCACTTGTTCAATTGTTTCCCTATTTTTATCCTGTTTATATTACACTTGTTGTTTAGATATTAGTGTCGTAACATTACCTTCGACATCTCATATCTGATACCAGAATTTCAATTGGCATCAGAGCAGGCATCCTGCTCTGGTTCTGGGTGAGATCTTGGGACGTTACTTTTTGGTACTATGGTTAGAGATGGAGGATCTGTACACAAACCACCAATTCTGGACGGATCTAACTATGCCTACTAGAAACCTCGAATGGTAGCTTTCTTGAAATCTTTGGATAATAAGGCTTGGAAGGTTGTTCTGACAGGCTGGGAAGGAGAAGTTACATCTGATAAAAAGCCCGAGTAAGAATGGACCAAAGAGGAGGATGGACTAGCTCTTGGAAACTCTAAAGCATTGAATTCTATATTCAATGGGGTTGATAAGAACATCTTCAGACTGGTGAACAATTGTAAGGTGGCTAAAGATGCTTGGAATCTTCTCAAAACCACTCATGAAGGTACCTCTAGAGTGAAGATGTCTAGATTGCAGTTGCTTACTACAAAGTTTGAGAATTTGAGAGTGAAAGAAGATGAAAGTATTCTTGACTTCTATATGAATCTCCTTGAAATTGCTAATGCCTCAGGAGGCCTGGGTAAGAAGATGTCAGATGAAAAGCTTGTGAGGAAAATTCTCAGATCACTTCCCAAGAGATTTGCCATGAAAGTGACAACCATAGAAGAATCTCAAGATATCTGCAAGATGAGAGTGGATGAGCTAATTAGATCCCTCCAAACATTTGAGTTGGGAATGAGTGATGGATCTGAAAAGAAAGTCAAAAGCATAGCCTTTGTGTCAAACATTGAAGATGAAAAGGAAGAAAGTAGTCAGGATACTGATGAAGATATGGCAAATGATTTAGCGTTGCTTGGAAGACAATTCAACAAAATCCTGAAGAGGATGGATGTGAGGTCAAATTCTAATGTCAAGAACAACTCATTTGACATCATTTGGCCCAATGGTGCTAGAAGAAGAACAAAATATGAAGAAAAATCCAGACAGGGCAAAGGAATTCAGTGCCACGAATGTGAAAGGTATGGTCACATTAGAGCTGAATGTGGGACCTATCTCAAGAAACAGAAGAAGAGTCTTGCTGCTACTTGGTCTGATGATACTTTTGAAAGTGAAACAGAAGGAGAATCTTCCAATCTTGTGACTGTCTTGACTGGAAGATGGGATCTTGATGAAGACTCTAGTGATGATGAATTAACCTTTGATGAATTAACTACTTCTTACAGGAAGTTGTGCTTCAGAAGTGAAGAAGTGTGTCAACAAGTGGAGAATTAGAAGAAACTGATAACTCAGCTAGAGGCTGAGAGGGCAGAACACTTAGAAACCATCTCTAAGTTGAAGATTGAAGTTGAGTTCCTGAATTCCAAACTGGATGAGATGAAAAAGTATGTCAGAATGCTAAACTGTGGATCTGATACCTTAGACAAATTCCTCCAGGCTGGAAAAATGGCAGGAGACATGACTGGCCTTGGGTTCAATGAATCCTCTCCTGACTGTAGTCCCACTGGTAGCAAACCAAAGATGTCACATCAGGTGTCTCAACATCACAAGGAAAGACAACATAAAGGAAAATACCAAAGATGGAGATGTCATTACTGTGGGAAATTTGGTCACATAAAACCTTTTTGCTTTAGGCTGTATGGTTATCCTAGTCCTACTCATCAACCTAGACCCAAACAACACATCCATGTTAACATAAAACAGTGGGTTCCTAGGGTTGGTGCTACTAACTTGATAGCTCACACTTCCTTCAGAGTCTCAGCCAAAGAAGATTCGTACCTTGATAGTGGATGCTCCAGACACATGACTGGAAACAAAAACCTGATGGTTGACCTTCAATCCCATGTCACCAGTTATGTAACTTTTGGTGATGGAGCAAAGGGTGAAATCAAGGGGATTGGAAAGTTGAACTGCCCTGGAGTTCCTAACCTTGATAATGTGCTTCTTGTTAGAGGATTGACTACAAACCTGATCAGCATCAGTCAACTATGTGATCAAGGTCTAAATGTGAACTTCACAAAAACTGAATGCTTGACTACTAATGAAAAAAATGAGGTGATCATGAGAGGAGTCAGATCTAAGGACAACTGCTATATGTAGATTTCTCAAGAAACTAGCTATTCATCAATATGCGCTCTAGCTAAAGAAGAAGAAGTGAAACTATGGCATCAAAAAATGGGTCATCTGCATCTTAAAGGAATGAAGAGGATCATATATGTTGAAGTTGTCAGAGGAATCCTAGAACTAAAGATTGAAGAAGGAAGAGTATGTGGTGAATGTCAGATTAGAAAGCAGACAAAGATGTCACATCAGAAGATCAAACATGACACCACATCTAAAGTGCTGGAACTTCTCCACATGGACTTGATGGGACCTATGCAGGTGGAAAATCTTGGTGGGAAAAGGTATGCTTATGTTATGGTGGACGACTTCTCAAGATATACCTGGATGAATTTTATAAGGGAAAAATCTGATGTGTTCAAAGATCTTTGCCAAAGACTTCAAAGAGAAAGAGAGAGTCATGTTATCAGAATCAGAAGTGATCATGGGAAAGAATTTGAGAACAATAAATTTGATGAATTCTATTCATCTGAAGGGATTGGTCATGAGTTCTCTTCTCCCATTACCCCTCAGCAAAATGGTGTGGTGGAAAGGAAAAATAGAACTCTCCAAGAATCTGCTAGAGCTATGATTCATGCTAAGAAGTTGCCTTACCACTTCTGGGCTGAAGCTATGAACACGACCTGTTATGTTCACAACAGAGTTACCTTGAGGAAAGGGACCTCAACCACTTTATATGAAGTCTGGAAGGGAAGAAGACCTACTGTGAAACATTTCCATGTGTTTGGTAGTAAATGCTATATCCTAGCTAATCGTGAACAAAGAAGGAAAATGGACCCCAAGAGTGATGAAGGAATAATTCTGGGCTACTCTACAAACAGTAGAGCCTTTAGAGTTTTTAATTCCAGAACAAAAGTTATGATGAAATCTATTAATGTTGTTGTTGATGATCAAGAGACTGATGTCACAGACGACGTTGAAACATTTCTGAATGATGCCCCAGCTGATCTCCTGGACAAAAGTAATGAGAGGGAGTCCACTCAAGCTGAACCTGAGGCTGATAAAGTTAATAAGGGACCCTCTATCAGAATTCAGAAGGATCATCCTAAAGATCTCATTATAGGAGACCCAAATAAAGGGGTCACCACTAGATCAAGGGAAGTGATCTCACGTGCCTGTTTTGTGTCCAAGATGGAGCCTAAGAATATTAAAGAAGCCTTAATTGATGAATTCTGGATCAATGCCATGCAGGAAGAGTTAGGTCAATTCAAGAGAAATGAAGTATGGGAATTGGTTCCAAGACCTGAAGGAATAAATGTTATTAGAACAAAGTGAGTGTATAAGAATAAATCTGATGAAAAAGGTGTGGTTACTAAAAATAAAGCAAGATTAGTAGCACAAGGATACACTAAAGTTGAAGGAGTTGACTTTGATGAAACATTTTCCCATGTAGCTCGCCTAGAGTCCATTAGATTGTTGCTAGGAGTGGCATGTATAATGAAGTTTAAACTGTTCCAAATGGATGTGAAAAGTTCCTTCTTAAATGGCTACATGAATGAGGAAGTATATGTTGAACAACCTAAGGGATTCACAGACCCAAATCTTCCAAAGCATGTGTATAAGTTGAGGAAAGCTCTTTATGGGTTGAAACAAGCTCCTAGATCTTGGTATGAGAGACTCACAATGTTTCTCATTGACAATCGATACAGAAAGGGAGGCATTGATAAGACTTTATTTGTCAAAGATGAAAGAGGAAAGATCATGGTGGCTTAGATCTATATGGATGATATTGTGTTTGGTGGGATGTCAAGTAAGATGGTTCAACATTTTGTTGAGCAAATGCAGTCTGAATTTGAAACGAGCCTTGTTGGAGAACTAACCTATTTTCTTGGACTACAAGTCAAGCAAATGGAAGATTCTATCTTTCTATCTCAAAGTAAATATGCCAAGAATATTGTTAAGAAGTTTGGCATGGAGAATGCAATCCACAAGAGGACACCTGCTCCTACTCATCTGAAGTTGTCTAAAGATGAAAGTGGTGTCAGTATGGATCAAAGTCTCTACAGAAGCATGATAGGGAGTCTGCTATATCTTACAGCAAGCAGACCTGACATTGCTTTTGCTGTAGGTGTTTGTGCTAGATATCAAGTTGAACCAAAGGTGAGCCATATAAACCAAGTGAAAAGAATCCTAAAATATGTCAATGGCACTTGTGACTATGGGATGTTATACACTCATGGATCTGAATCTGTGCTATCTGGATACTGTGATGTTTATTGGGCTAGAAGTGTTGATGATAGGAAAAGCACATCAATAGGATGCTTCTTCTTGGGGAACAATTTAATATCATGGTTTAGTAAGACCCAAAATTGTGTTTCTCTGTCTATTACTGAAGCTGAATACATAGCAGCTGGAAGTAGTTGTTCTCAACTGGTGTGGATGAAACAAATGCTGACTGAATACAATGTCACGCAAGATGTCATGACATTGTACTGTGACAACCTGAGTGCTATAAACATATCAAAGAATCCTATTTAGCACAATAGGACAAAACATATTGATATTCGTCACCATTTTATTAGAGAACTCATGGAGGATAAGATTGTAGCCTTAGAGCATGTTGCTACTGAGATGCAGTTAGCTGATACTTTTACAAAGGCCTTGGATGCAAATCAGTTTGAAGTCCTGAGAGGAAAATTAGGGCTTTGCATTTATGAAGACTTGTAGCAATTAATATGGAGTGGGAAAAGTAAGCAAAGTAGTGTCTATGTGGCTAAAATAAAATCATCACCTAGTTTTGGAAATACCATCTATTACGTCCTCACACGCTCCCCCCACAACCTCACTACCTACTCCAACTCTTCCATCTTCCTGCTCCTTCCTCACATACCTCTTCTAGGGCAACTGCATTTTTTTTACAAAAAATCCAAAATGTCACAACATCAAAATACTCCTGCTACTAAGTCTACTCAAAAGGTTAGCGCTCCTTCCATGGACATTCCAGATGATGAGATTCTGGATGTGGTTCCTCTATCTGTTATTTCTTGCGAGGCCTTGATTTGAACCATCTCATGGATGCCTCAGCTTCTGCATGCCCCAAACAAGGTAAAATCTCTAGTATCTCTTCTGGCTCAACTCCTACCACTAACTCTAAGGAAGATATACATCATACTGATCGTGTTATAAGAAACCTAGTCACTAGAATCCTTAATGAAGGACATTCTGTGAAGGGAGTCTCTACTCCTCTGTCTAAAATGTACCCCTCTTCTGAGGTTGAACAACATAGTGAGAAGAATGATGATTCCTCCAGTTCTGAGAATGACATGGCTGCTGAAGGGTTGTGTTCTCTAGGGCAAACTGTGTCTGGTAAAGGAAAATTTGTGGCATCTAAAACTGCCAATGCTTCCCACTCTGAGAAGCATGATGATGCAAACGATGTGATTGACCTAGAGGATGATAGGTTTGATGATCAAGAGGATATCTTACTTTATCACGTAAATCCAAGTGTGGCTAAACGCATGAAGACTCAAAAAGGAAGATCTGTGGTTGAACTGATGACAACTAGAAAAGCTAAGAAGACTGCTGGTATTTGTCCCTCCAAATCTTGGAGCAAGGTTGAAGTGAAGAAGAGGAAGGTTAGAGAAGATTCTGAGTCTGAAGAGGATGTTGAGGAAGATGTTCCTGACATCTCTCTTGTGAAGAAAACCACTGTGAGGAAGTCTCCTATAAAAGTTAATGTTGTGCATTTGGATAACATCTATTTCCATCTTGAAGGTGGAACTGCCAAGTGGAAATTTATGATTCAAAGAAGGGTGGCTGTGGAAAGGGAGTTAGGAAAGGATGTTGCTGAAGTCAAGGAGGTCATGGACCTGATAAAGGATGTTGGGTTATTGAAGACTGTGACTGGGTTCTCTCAGTGCTATGAGGGGTTAGTTAAGGAATTCATTGTCAACATTCCTAAGGATATTGCTGATAAGAACAACAAGGAATTTTGCGAGGTGTTTGTGAGAGGTAAGTGTATCACATTCTCTCCCACTGTTATTAACAATTTTTTGGGAAGAAAAATTGAGGGTGCAGGTGAATTGGAAGCTAGAGACAATGAGGTCTGTAGAGAGATTACAGCTAGGTAGGTGAAAGGTTGGCCTATTAAAAAGCATCTTCCTGCTGGGAAGTTGACTGTCAAGTATGCTATATTGCATAAAATAGGAGCTGCAAATTTGTGCCTAGCAACCATATTTCCACCATTGATAATACCCTTGGAAGGTTTATTTTTGCTGTTGGAACCAAAATGAATTTTGACTATGGTAGATTTATGTTTGGACAAATCATCAAGCATGCATTTACTAATGCAGTTAAGCTGCCTATTGCCTTTCCCAATATGATTTGTGGGATTATCCTGAATCAACACCCTGGTAATCTGAGTTATAATGACTTACCTAGTAGAAGAAAACCTGCTCTGTCTGTGCACTATAAACTGTTTGAAGGAAGTCATGTCGAAGATATTGTCATGACATCTGCCATGAAAAAGCTAGCCTCAAAAGTTGGAACAATTGCTGAGCTTAAGGAGACTTGTAAAGAGCTGGGTGAAGGGTTAAGGGTAACAACAGCTAGAAAACAATCGTTGGAAGCCTTGATTGAAATCTTGGAGCAAGCTGAAGGTGAACATATTGAACATGCTAAGGAAGCTAAAGCCCAGACCTCTAGTGAGAGGTCTGCAAACAATGATGAGACAAGTGGCAATTCTGTTTCTGGTGCTGATGAAGCTGCAAGCTCAAGCTCTACTGATTAGCTCCCTTGACTTTGGTCCCTATTGACTTTGACGGTTTTTATTGTTTTGTTGGTTTGTATCTCAGCTTGCTTACAGCTGAGTATGTACTTGGTTTTGTAACCCTTAACTTTTGACAATTTGGTTTATGACTGAATAGACATTTATTTTGTCTCTTTAGTCTCTTTTGGCTAAAAAGGGGGAGAAGTAGTTATAGCTATAGATGATGTTTGATGTTATGTTTGATACAAAGACGGAGAACTGTTATGTCTGTGTGAAGCAGATTGGTGCTTGGTGTGGACTAGCTGAAGGGGGAGGTGGTGTGTTATGAGCACAAGTGCAATTATGTTTACTAGTTGCTATTTTTGCTAGTAATGTGTGTATGTTTACTTATGCTGCTGAATTGATACTTTATTTGATTTCTTGTGAACGTATGATCTGATGTATGTTTTAGCCAAAATTTGCCAAAGGCGGAGTTTGTTGGTTCTATGTGTTGGCATCAATTTTGGTAAAACTTAGAGTTATTACAAGTTGTCACGTGTGTTGTCTTGACATCTGATATCAGCTTCCTTAGGATGTTTAAATATGGTTGTGCATGATTTAGCCAAGATGTCAGACCCGATGTTAAGACATGTGTATACAGAACATTCAGTCTGAATGTTATGTGTTTTGTTGTTGCGTTTTTCCTGCAAATCTTTGTGTGCTTATGTGGAGATTGCATGCATTATTGAAGGAGTAATTCTGTTTAAAACCAGAATGTTCTATTCTCCAAAAAGGAATGATTAGCTGCTATTTCTTGGAAGATACACAATTGAAATAGAATTAGGGTTTCATGCTACCCAGGCCCATTCGAAAAGCTTCTATTTAAAGGCCTTGTAAAACCTGTTTTAGACACACAAGATACGAATGAAGAAGTGAGAGAGTTTTAGGGTTTTAGTCTTGCGTGAGCTTCTGCATTTTGAGCCATTCATTCATCTTATTAATGTAGAGATTAGGTGAAAAGACTGTAACTTGAAGTTGTTTACTGAGAGTCTTTGAACTAATTTTGTTTAGTGGGTTTCCTTCCTGGCTTGGTAGCCCCCAGACGTAGGTGAGTTTGCACTAAACTGCATTAACAATTGCTTGTGTCAACCCTTGGGATGATGAATTGACGTCAACCTTTGTGCTCAACAAAGTTTCTCCAAAATTTGAAGATCAGCATAATGCAGTTACTTGCCATAATCCCTAAATTTTGCATAAGTTGCCCCAGGGTGGGGTACTCAACTTATCGGGAGAATTCTTTCTGTTTTATGTCTCTAATTTTTTCCTAGATTGCCCTTTCGGGTTTTCAATTCACCGAGACACTCATTTTTGCCTAGGCCTCCCTTTCGGGTTTTCAACTTAGCGAGTTGTTCTTTTCTTTCTTTAGGCAAAGTATTTCTTGATTGCATCTGCATTCACAGGACGAGTGAACTCTTTACCATATATAGTTGTAAGAATCAATGCACCGCCTGAAAAAGGCTCTCTTAACAACATATGGGCCTTCATAATTAGGACAAGGTCACCTTCCCTGAATACCCAAGGTCTAACTTCTTATCAAAAGCTTTCTTCATCATTTGCTGATATAACTGACCATGACACATGGCAGTCAATATCTTCTCTTCAATCAAATTCAGCTGATCATACCTTGTTTGACACCATTCAGCCTCAGTCAACTTGGCTTCCATGAGCACCCGCAATGACGGAATCTCAACCTCTACGAGGAGCACTGCTTCCATACCATATACAAGAGAGAAAGGGGTTGCCCCTATTGAAGTGCGAATGAATGTACGATACCCGTGCAAACCAAATGAGAGCATCTCATTCCAATCCTTATACATTACAACCATCTTCTGAATAATCTTCTTGATGTTCTTATTCGCAGCTTCAATAGCCTCATTCATCTTGGGTCTGTAGGGAGAAGAATTATGATGTGCAATCTTGAAGTCTTCAACATCCCCATTATCAGTAATGATCTTACTTGGCACACCATAACGACATATAATCTGATTCTTGATAAACCTTACAACAACTTGCTTGGTTACATTCGCATATGATGTCGCTTCAACCCATTTTGTGAAGTAGTCAATTGCCACCAAAATGAAACGATGTTCATTCGAAGCTTTAGGCTCAATCATGCCAATTATATCAATTCCCCACATGGAGAAGGGCCATAGGGAGGAAATAACATTCAATAGTGTCGGAGGAACATGAATCTTGTCTGCATAAATTTGACACTTGTGGCATTTCTTCACAAACTTGCAACAGTCAGATTCCATTGTCAGCCAATAGTAACCTGCTCGCACCATCTTCTTCACCATTGCATGTCCATTGGAATGAGTACCAAAGGAACCTTAATGGACTTCAGTCATCAACAGGCCTGCTTCGTGTCTATCCACGCATCTGAGCAAAACCATATCTAAGTTTCTCTTGTATAATACATCACCATTCAGGTAGAAATTGTCGGCTAATCTCCTCAAAGTCTTCTTATCTTTCAAAGATGCCCAAGGCGGGTAAATCTGACTTTGGAGGAAACACTTGATGTTGTAATACCATGGCTTCTCGTCTTTGATCTCTTCAACAGCAAACACATGAGCTGGTCTATCAAGACGCATCATAGTTAAATTGGGAACCTCATTCCAATATTTCACTATAATCATTGATGCCAACATTGCAAGAGCATCTGCCATCCGGTTTTCATCTTGAGGGATATGATGAATCTCAACTTTTGTAAAGAAAGTTGAAATCCTCCTCGCATAATCTCTATATGGTATTAAGCCGGGTTGATTCATCTCCCATTCACCTTTGATCTGATTCACAACCAAAGCTGATTCTCCAAAGACATCTAAATGCTTGATTATGAGATCAATGGCCTCTTCGAGCCCCATAATGCAAGCCTCATATTCTGCCATATTGTTTGTACACTTGAAAGTCAATCTAGCTGTAAACCGAAAATGCGTGCCTTGAGGATTAATAATCACTGCCCCAATGCCATTACCATACTGATTAACAGCTCCATCAAATACCATGCCCCAACGGGAACCAGGTTTTGGACCTTCTTCAAGCAATGGTTCATCACAATCTTTCATCTTCAAGTACAAGATCTCTTCATCGAGAAAATCATACTGCACTCACTGGTAATCTTTGATTGGTTGGTGAGCTAAATGATCAGCCAAGATACTACCTTTGATCACTTTCTGAGATCGGTATTCAATATCATACTCTAATAATAACATCTGCCAATGGGTAATCCTCCCAGTTAAAGCATGCTTCTCAAAAATATACTTGATTGGATCCATTTTGGATATCAACCAAGTGGTATGATTCAGCATATACTGACGCAGACGCCTAGCAGCCCAAGCCAATGCGCAACAAGTCTTCTCCAGCATAAAATACCGAGTCTCACAGTCAGTGAACTTCTTACTGAGGTAGTAAATATTGGTTGATACTGTCAAAAGCTTTCTAGTAGTCTTCAATTCGATCACAAGATTGATCTTTCTGAAGAAGCTTGAATATAGGCGCACATGTGGCGGTCATGTGTGAGATGAATCTTGAGATATAATTCAAGCGGCCGAGAAACCCTATGACTTGCTTCTCAGTTTTGGGCGCAAGCATCTCTTGTATTGCTTTGACCTTGGCAGGATCAACTTCAATACCTTTCTCGCTGATAATAAAGCCCTACAACTTACCAGAACGAACACCAAAGGTACACTTATTGGGATTAAAGCGGAGTTTATACTTCCTCAAACGCTGGAATAGCTCCAACAAATGCTCAACATGTTCTTCTTCATCAATCGATTTGGCAATCATGTCATCGACATAAACTTAAATCTCTTTATGCATCATATCATGAAAAAGAGTAGTCGTTGCTCTTTGGTAAGTTGCACAACCATTCTGCACTTCTTCTTTGATCTTCGCTGCCATATCAGGATGCGTTCTTTTCAA
The DNA here is from genome assembly GCF_024323335.1 of Lathyrus oleraceus. Lineage (NCBI taxonomy): Eukaryota > Viridiplantae > Streptophyta > Magnoliopsida > Fabales > Fabaceae > Lathyrus > Lathyrus oleraceus. The sequence continues at coordinate 71,804,647 of NC_066582.1, read as the reverse complement.
CTTCTGCTTGACTGACGGGCATTCTGGTTTCAACGGAAATCCATGCTCCACAATCTCAGAATCCAAACCAGGTATGTCTTGAGAGGACCAAGCAAACACATCTGAATACTCTCGAAGAATATCTCCCAAGTTGACTAATCCAATATGCTCTTTGAATGGTTGAATGGCTTTTTCATCATGCTTAAGAAGACGAGACAATTCATCACTCACTTCTTCGTCACTTTCTTCCTCGGCCTCAAACACATGGAATTCAAAATTTGGAGAAGGAGAAGGATCATTGTATTCAATGGGGTAAGAAACCAACCTGCATGATGATTTGATATTTTGATTTTAGAGAAGTGAATTTGTAACCAAACATTATGCAGATGGACAATTATATTGTTTATTTATGATTTTTGTGATTACCATTTTCAGAATAAATAAAAAAATAAAACATCATAGAGATGGATGAATATAATTAATTTTATTGATGATCAATTTTGAAAATGCCCAACAATGTTCACTTCTCCCTTAGGCATAAGAGAAGGATATTTTTTTAAAACAAATAAAAGCAATTACTTAGATTGATGTAAAATAACAGGAATGTCAACAGCAGTCCAATTGTTGCAAGCCTTTCCATGCATCATAAAATTGGTGCAGTCTTCCTCTTTGTCATCCTCTAGCACAACAACTAAGTGTTGTTCATTGCCATGAATGAACCCTTTGCTACGGAAGCTAATTTGCATATCCTTAGACCTAGCAATCGATGAACCTTGCTGAAAACCCAGACCGGTTCTACCTTTGTTATCGGAGACCTCTACCATACGCCCCCACTGATCCACATTACCTTCTTCAACAATCTTCCTTGCATCTTTCAATGAGGACATAGGTGCCCCAACTCTCTTTTCAGTGGCAATAGATAAGGCTTGGAACGGAGTTCCCACCTCATCCTCAGCTTCAACATAAGAGAAAGATGACAAGTGACTAACTAACAATGCCTTTTCCCCACCAACAATGAGAAGCTTATCATTCTTCACAAATTTAAGCTTATGATGCAATGTGGAGGTAACAACTCCTGCCTCATGGATCCATGGCCTTCCCAACAGACAACTATAGGCCGGGTGGATATTCATTACTTGGAAAGTAATTTGGAAGTCACTCAGACCTATCTTCACTGGAAGATCCACTTCACCTATCACTGCTTTGCATGAACCGTCAAAAGACGATTAGACTACTATACCTCATGGGCACTCCTTGATATGATAACTTTGACAATGTTAACTTCGGCAACATATTCAACGACTATCCGGTGTCAACAAGCACATTGGACAAAGCATCATCTTTGCAATTCATGGAGATATGCAAAGCCAAGTTATGATTCATACCCTCCACAGGGAGTTCTTCATCACAAAAGCTGAGATTGTTGAAGGAAGTGATGTTAGCTACTATATGATCAAACTGATCCACCGTATCATCGTGTTCCACAAAATCTTGTTCTAGAACTCTTTGTAGTGCTTCTCTGTGCGCTTCTGAATTCATGAGCACAGACAATACTGAAATCTTTGAGGGGGTTTGGAGCAGCTGCTCCACCATATTAAACTCGCTTTTCTTGATCAAACGGAGTACCTTATCATCATCATTAGCCTTCAAATTGATGGATTCACCAGACTGACACTTTGAAGTGCTAATCGAATCTACTGCAGGTACTTCCACCTTCTTACTGATTGTTGAATCTTCTACAACTTTTGGGAACACCGACCCAAACACTCGACCGCTACAGGTCACTCTAGTAACATCAATAATGCTTACTACAAAGATGGTCGTAAGAAATGGAACCTCTTGACCATCTTTTAACATTGTTGCATTGTACTGATAAGGAACAGCTTTATCAGATGCTGACGGGACTAGACCCGCCAACCGTATGACCAACGGCGATACCGATCTCTGACTGATGATGTTACTATTACTGTTGTTGTATTGAATGACTATTCTTTCTGGGTTCTTGAAAACGGGCACTATGACATTCACATCGTCATCTACGTGACGGGATTGAACCATTTGAATCATACCTTCATCCATCAACCGCTGGATGTCTCTTTTCACAACCATACAACCCCTTGGGTTAACACTGCAGATAGCACAACCATCATGGTCATGCTAACAATCGCTCACTAAGAAAATGTCCTTATGCATCATCACCAAGGATCTCCTTATGAAACGGACATCAAACACTTTAAACTCTCTGGGACAACCGTCCACCATATTAACAGATGAATTTCCATGGGCTGGCAGTGGGTTTGCTTTCACATTAGGTGCGCGGTCCTCAAAGGACACCATTCCACTTTTCACTAGCTTCTGAACTTCGTAATTGAGCGAATATCAGTTCTCAATATCATGTCTAGGTGCTCCTTGATGAAAAACACAACGGAGGTCAGGCTTGTACCACCATGGAAGTGGTTCAGGAATTTGTGGCGGACTTCTCGGATGGAGTAGGTTCTTGAGAACCAACTAGGGATAAAGCTCTGCATAGGTCATAGGAATTGGGTCTAAAGAGATATTCTTCCTCTCGAAAGTTTGTTGTTGATGATTGTTGGTATTGTTGTTATTGTAGGTGTTTGTTCGTTGTTGTGATTGTTGTTGTTGATGTTGTTGTTGTTGAGTTGGTGTTGATTGACTTGCGGAAAATACAGGAATTGTGAAGGATACTTGATGATGGTGTTGACGGGGTGGTTGATTCTTTCTGATATGAGGCCTCCTCTACCTCCCACTGGAAATTGAGTTGGCTTCGCTGTCTTTCTTCTTCCCGAAGCTGCTGCCATATCTCTTACTCGATGATGCCTCCTCTTTTGACAATCTTCCTTCTCGGACACCTTCTTCAAGCCTCATCCCCATATTTACCATTTCGGTAAAGTCATTGGGGGCACTGGCGATCATACGTTCATAGTAAAATGAACTCAGGGTCTTCAAAAAGATCTTCGTCATCTCCTTTTCTTCCAAAGGAGGAGTGATCTGAGCAGCTAACTCTCTCCATCTATGTGGATATTCTTTGAATGTGTCCTTATCCTTCTGAGACATGGACCTCAAATGGTCTCTATCAGGCGCCATATCCACATTATATTTATACTGTTTGACAAAAGCTTCTCCCAAATCGTTGAAAGTGGGAATGCTTGTACTGTCCAACCCCATATACCATCTGAGTGTCGTATCGGTCAGACTGTCTTGGAAGTAGTGAATTAAGAGCTGATCAATGTTAGTTTGGGTAGACATTTTATGGGCATACATCACCTAATGACTGAGCGGACATGTGTTCCCTCAATATTTTTCAATGTCAGACACTTTGAACTTCACCGGAATCTTCACATTCGGCACCAGACATAATTCAGCATCACTCTTTCCAAACAGGTCCTTACCTCTCAAGGTTTTCAACTCCTTGCGCATCTCAAGAAATTGATCCTTTATCTCATCCATTTTCTCATACACGTACGGGCCCTCAGATGGCTCAGAATAATAAATGGTGTCTTCCACACGAGGTAAGGAGTGCACTATGGGAGGTGGCACAGACATGACTGAGCTAGATGTCGGCATAGAAGCAAAGGTACGAAGTTTGGCAGCATTCCCCATGGGAACTCGGCAGGCATGGCAGATGCAAAATGAGTGGTAGGCATGGTAGAGGTAGCCACCTTTGAAATAACAGTCCTTTAAGGAGGAGGAGTTGCGGGTGTTGGAGAAGACTGGCTCTAAGCAGGTAGTACTGACTTCATCATGGCAGTCAGTCGACCGATCTCGTCCTTTAGCTCTCTATTCTCTTCCTCAAGATGTTCCATGATTCTGGAGTGATTAGCGCGAGTGTTGTACTGATGAGTCATCTTGGCTAAAGCTCAGAAGAAACACCAATGAGACATCTGACGAAAGAGAAACCTGCTTATGCAAATGATGCATGAAATGCAATGCTTGTTTATTTATTTTTATTCTTTCAAGGAACTTACTATATTATTTGAGAATATATATATATATATATATATATATATATATATATATATATATATATATATATATATATATATATATATATATATATATATATATATCAACAATTTGGTATGACCAAAAATCTCTTTTATTTATATAATTGGAAGGATTACACTGAGTATAATTTCAGAAACCAAATGAAAAATACAAGAGAAAAGGAGACTAGTCATCCTAAGGATCCCTAACAACAATGTCAAAAGATTTGGCTGTAGGAGCATACTTCCTTCGAATGCGTCGAATCTCGGCCTCAAAAGAAGCCTTCATCTGAGTCTTCTCGAGGACAAACTGATCAACAATCTTCTTCCAAGCGACAGAAGGTTGAGGCATGCTAGAAGATGAAACCTTCGGCTCTCTCTGTCTCTTTGTAGCTCGGTCTTCAAGTACCTCAATAAGTGCATCTTTGTCCTTAGACTCCAACTACAACTCGTCATGCTTTTTGCTCAAAGTGCGGAAACGCTCTTCCCATATATCCTTCTCTTGCTTCATCTTAACAAGCGCGTATTCTAAGTCCTCTACATCTTGGTTAGGGAGAGTTAATGGCTCAACCACAACCATAGATATAGGTCTTTCACAAGGTTAAGGCATCTTCAACTCCAAAGCTCTTTTCTTCACCCAAAGAGTGTAAGCTTCCAAAGCTACACAGTTGCGCGGACCAAGCTCGAAACTTCCTTTCCTATGCACATTATACCAAGCATGTACAATCTTCTGCTTCAAATGTTGGGTATCTTTACCCTCTTGATATAAAAGACCTTCTAACAAAGTATTATTAGGTTTGTCTCTCAAGGAGAACCCAAGTTGTCGACGAGCCAAAGCAGGGTTATAGTTAATTCCTCCTTGTGTACCAATGAGAGGCACATTAGAGAATTCACCACCAAGGTCAATAATCTCCAAACTTCTGAAAGAAGTATCATACCAAACTATATCATCATTAGTGAGAGACATAAGTCTTTGAGACCACCATAGACATTGTTTGTTCTCCACAAAAGTAGGTGTCTGAGGCAAGTGCGAAATAAACCACTTGTACATAAGAGGAATGCAACAGACAATAGTTCCACCACCTTTAGAGTTCCTTAGATGCAAAGAGAAATACATATCACCCAACAATGTAGGCACATGATTCCCAATCAAGAAAAGTCTAATGGCGTTAACATCAACAAAATCGTCAACGTTAGGGAACAAAGCTAATCCATAAATGACCAACACAAAGATAGCTTCAAAAATGTCCATACTACCTGCTTGAGCGAAAGCAGTAACTTCCTTAATGAGGAAATCAGATGGCAACCCAAACAATCCTCCTTTCTTCACCCAATGAGCCTCTATCTCAGACTTCTTGAAGTGAAGAGTTTCAGTAATAAGATGATATCTGGGAATCTCCTCAAATCCACTAAAAGACACTTTACTAGAAATGGGTATCCTCAAGAGATGAGAATACTCCTCCAATGTAGGCACAAGATGATAATCTGGGAAAGTGAAAAACGGTAGAGAGGATCATAGAATTGCACCAATACGCTCAAAAGTCCTTCAACTACATCAGCAGACAAGAGGGATAGAAGCTTCCCATGGCGTTGTTTGAAGTCCAAGGGATCTAATACAAAAAATGATAGCTTCCTTAACTCTTTCAAGTCATGACATCTAAAACTGTACTTCTTAGTGTTCCTTCGTCCATAGTCCATGGTCTGAAAACATTTGTAAATAATACCTCAGTTCCTTGAAATTCTCGTGTGATGAATGTTATCATGCATATAAATGCATGAATGCAACAATCACAAATAAGGTATCACATACAAGGTAAGAAAACAAAGGTCAAGGGATGAATCAAGTCATCGTCAAGATCAATCATCCATTTTGGTGGATAATGGTTTACACCTTATCAACACCCAAGTTCCATTGATATTGACAATACTTGATTGGATCACGAGCATGGAGTCTGGGTAAGAACCATCCCAAAGGAGTGAACTATCCCAAAGGAGTGAACTAAGAATAAAACCTGTAGATCCTGTTCTAAAAAGTTCCCAGAGTCTTAATTCCATCTATCAAATATTACAGGTTAAGATGACTGACTCATCGACTTATAATATTCTCAAGAGAAACTCATCTGAGTGTAGTGTCGCGTAACAACTGTTATCAAGTCTACCCTTGAATAGTCTCCGTACTACGTCCTAGATAGGCCAAGAGGGATAAATGTTCTACGGTCCTCAACTTCTCGGACCCAAATTAGAGGTAGTAATTGATAACACTGAAATTAACCGTATTTTCGAATCCGATTTCGCATGTATTTTAGTAGTTTTATTGTCATTTTGTTGTGTTATTACTATGTTTCTCTTTGTTTTCAGGTTTTTACTTTAATCGGAGCCCCGGTCGAGAAAAGGAGTGAAAAAGAGCTAAAAACCCTAAAATTCAGCATTTTGTACTTGTGGCTCCCACTGTGGCTGGCGCCATAGACCCTGCCACGACGTGTCCCAGCTCAAGTTCCCTCAACTGCCACGTTCCCCACTACTTCCACTAAGGCGCCTCAGATTGGCCTTGTGGCGGGCGCCATGGCCTTGTGGCGAGCGCCACAAGAGGAAAAGTTTTCCCTCCCATTTTCAAGTTGAAGGGCATCCTTGTCATTTCCATCATTTTACTCTCCTATAAATAGAGACTCGAAATCACTTATTCAATCATCCAAAATTAGAGCAAAGGCAAACTTAGAGCAAACTTTGTTTCACTTAGGCATATATTCAGTATTTTAAAGTGGTAATCGCTTCGCATTTGGGTGTTACCACAATTTTGTAATCGAGTTTTGTGATCGAGTCTGTAATCGAGTTTGGAGCACTTTGGAAGGAAGTTAATTCTGTCGCCATTTTTATTTCCGCTTTGCATTTTATTCAACCCTCCGATTGGAGAAGGTTTTTATTACTTCGCCTTTACTTTATTTATTTCCCGCGCTGTCTTTACTTTATTTATTTCCCGCACTGTCTTTACTTTATTTATTTCTCGCACTCGCTTTACTTTATTTATTTCCCGCACTCGCACTTTACTTTTATTTATTTCCCGCACTCGCACTTTACTTTATTTATTTCTCGCACTCGCTTTACTTTTATTTACCTTCCGCACTCGCTTTACTTTTATTTAAATTAATGCACCTTTACTTTACCATGTCTAACTAAATCTATAAGGTTAGAATGTGAGGATCGTAATTGAACCGATAATCCGTACAATTGTTCGTAGAAACACTTAAGGGCTATTTTAACTTTCAACTTAAGTTTTCCCGCACTTCAATTTCCGTTGGGTAAGATCGAAAGTCGTCCACGTCTATTTAAACTTAATTGTTTTTAACTATTTCAAAAACAGCGAAAGCGCTTTGTTTAGTTCATTAGGAGTCTTAATTTAAGAAGAAAAGAGATTTTAAAACTATTTTCGGACGCGTTTATAATTTTAGAGTCTGGTTCGTGAGAACCTCTTTTGGTTAAGAAATCCAGTTTAAAATACTTGAAATTCTGGTATCAGATATAAGATGTCGAAGGTAATGTCACGACACTGATATCTGAATATAAACAATGGATAAACACAAACAGAATGGTAAAGCAAAACACACAAGAATTGTTAACCCAGTTCGGTGTAACTGACCTACGTCTGGGGGCTACCAAGCCAGGAAGGAAATCCACTAAAATAGAATTAGTTCAAAGACTATCCGTACACTTCACCAAGTTACAGTCTTTATCACCTAATCTCTACCCGTGCACTTTATACCTAAGCACTCTTAGATATGAGAACCCACTCACTTCCCTTACAATCACACACTCGTGATTGAAAAACAGTAATCCCTTGTGAAAAGAAAATACTTTTCAATTACAATATTCTTGATTTTACTTCACAGTTTCAATCAAGAAGACACACTCTTGATCTTGCTTCAAAGCTTTGATCAAGAAGACAAATCAGTCCAATTCAATCATCAATGGATGACTTGAATGACCTACAGACACAAACCCTAGCTCTCTCTCTCTAAATTTCGCTCAGTCTTGGTTGTGTGTACAATCAGGTTTTCTAAGTCCCTTTTTATAGAAGTAATGGACACCTTGAAAACCCTAGATATATTTTCCAATCAAATCTTTTCATATCAGCTGTAAAGATCTCCTTGGAAAATAAACAGATCTGGTTGATATCCCTGAAAGAATGCGCCAGCTAGCCATATCTTCAATCAACCAATGATTGCCACCAATTATGCAATCACATAACACCAGACATTCATACTGAATGTATTGTGTACAGGATGTCAAGACATCGGGTCTGACATCTGGAAAAATCCTGCATAATCCAGTTTCCTTTTATAGCAGGTACATCCATATCAGTTACCATGACAATGAGTAACTGAAACAATCCTGCAACATATGTCTTCCATATAAGCTCCAGCAGGTACAACAAATATCAGAAGCCTTGTCAATGCATGTGGCATTCTGAAACAATCCTGCTTGCATATGATCTTCAACTCCAGCAGGTACATAGGATATCTCATGTTAAGACATCACACATGACATCTTGTGAACACTCTTTGTTTTACCAAAATTGCTGCCAACTCTTAGAATCAACAATACTTTTCAACTTAGTCAAGATACTATTTTTCTTAAAAATAGGTTTACTACTCTAACGTAGTACGCGCCTTTTTATAAGTGACAATAAGAGGTTTTGATTAGGGAGTACAACTCGGTTCTGAATACGCGAAAGCGACAGTTCCCGTTAAATTGGTTCTTTTCAAAGTAGGAAACACTGCCCATAAGTAGTTCTATTAGCAAGTACTTGGATTATTAATTGATTATGTGAATTACATTCGACCCTGTCTTTATTAATTTAACTTTATTCAACACTTTACTTTTCATTGCACACTCTAAAAACACCTAATTCGATTGCCTTTGATAAATACCATAACAATAGATAACGATAGATTGACACTTGGTCTCTGTGGATTCGACAATCTTTTATATTACTCTGACGCGTTCGTATACTTGCGAAAAGCACACATCAAGTTTTTGGTGCCGTTGTCGGGGACCAATTTCGTCAAATTTCATTTCCCTGTTGTTATATCGTTTAGACTTAGGCTATTTGCCGCCGGTCAATGCGAAGAACTCGCAGCACCGGAAGTTTAAGCTTAGTATACCCTCTGGTGGAACCTGAACGTTACGCTCGCGCACATTTATTCTTTCATAGAATTAAGAGAGCTATGGCCGAAGATTAAAACCAAAGACCTCTTAAGGACTTCGCTCAACCATCCAACAAAGAACCTAGTTCTAGTATAGTAAACCCAACCATCCCAGCTAATAATTTTGAACTTAAACCTTCCCTGTTGCAACTAGTGCAACAGAGACAATTCGCAGGTCTCGCTACTGAGAACCCAAACCAACATTTAAAAATATTTCTTCAATTAGCAGACACTTTTAAAACCAATGGAGCTTCTCCTGAGGCAATACGTTTAAGATTATTCCCTGTTTCCCTCAGAGATAAAGCCATATCATGGTTAGATTCCCTTCCACCCAATTCCATTACGACTTGGGATAACCTTAGAAAAGTATTTCTTGCTAGATATTTTCCCCTAAGTAAGACCGCCGTTCTTCGAAACCATATAATAGATTTACCCAAAACCAAGGAGAATCGCTGTTCGAAGCTTGGGAGAGATATAAAGAGTTGTTACGAGCATGCCCACATCATGGTTTAGAAAATTGGTTAATCATTCAAACCTTCTATAATGGACTTCACTATAACACCAAGATGACCATCGACGCTGACGCATGCGGTGCTCTGATGAACAAACCTTATCCTGAAGCTAGTGGCCTCATCGAAGATATGGCTCAAAACCATCAATCATGGGGAGTCGAACGAGCGACAGTTGAGAAGAAGGAAGCCCAAGGGGGAGTGCATGAACTAAGCTCTATAGACATGATGCAAGCTAAAATGCACGCGTTAGCCCTTAAGGTCGAGCATATGTGCATAAACCCGAATACTGCAACTGCAGTTTCGTCGGATTGTGAGATACGTGGAACCAAAGGACACCAATCTGCGGAATGCAGTCTATTAAACGAAACCCACTCTGAGCAAGTGAACTACACCCAAGGGAACCCATACTCGAATACCTATAACCCTGGATGGAGGAATCACCCGAACTTCTCCTATAAAAATAATAACCCAATCCAAAATAATGCACCTCCGAGACCTAGTTATCAAGCCCCAATACCAAATCAACCTATGAAACCTGTGACACCAAAGCCGAGCCTTGAGAAAATTATGGAAAATTTTATCACCGCTCAAACCCAACAAAACAAAGAGTTCATGAACCAAAACATTCATGTTAATGAACTGATTACCCAGTTAGGAACCAAGGTTGACCAAATAGTTACTCATACTAAGATGCTTGAAACCCAGATCTCTCAGGTAGCTTTAAACCAAGCCCCTCAGACCACACCTGGAGGACAGTTCCCTGGACAACCTCAACAAAATCCGAGAGGACAAGCCAATGCCATTACCCTACGAAGTGGGAACGCTTATGATGAGCCACCAAACCCTAGATTGAGTGAACCCAAAACTTCTAAGGAATGTACCAAACCCACAAACGAAGTAAAGGAACCAGAGGAATCTGAAAACCAGGAAGGTCGAGGAAAAGGAGAAGAACCTAAAGATAAAGCTTACGTACCACCCCCGCCATATAAACCACCTATACCATATCCACAAAGACTCAAACAAACCCAGATCAATAACCAGTATCAAAAATCTATTAAAGTTATAGAAAAACTTCATGTAGAAATCCCTTTCACAGAAGCCATCACCCAAATACCTTCTTATGCAAAGTTTCTCAAAGACATCCTTACCAACAAACATAGACTTAATGATCTGAAGCCTTTGGAATGTAATGCTATTTCCGAGAATAAATTAGCCAAAAAAGATAAAGATCCTGGAAATTTCTCCATTCCTTGTCTTTTGGGTAGTCATGTCATCGAAAAAGCTTTTCTAGACTTAGGAGATAGTGTGAGCTTAATGCCTTTAGCAGTTTGTGAGAGGTTAAACTTAGGAGAATTACAGCCCACTAAGATGTCGCTTCAGTTAGCCGATAGATCTGTTAAGTATCTGATAGACATCTTAGAAGATGTCCCAGTTAGGATAGGTCAATTATTTATCCCTACTGATTTTGTTGTCATGGACATCAAAGAGGACAATGATATACCAATCCTTCTAGGTAGACCATTCTTATCGACTACAGGAGCCATAATAGATGTCAAGAGAGGAAAGTTGACCTTTGAGGTAGGTGACGAGAAAATAGAATTTATACTTTCGAAAATTCTTATGGCACCTGTGATGGGAGACGCGTGTTATGCCTTAGATATCATTGATGAATGTGTTAGAGAATTAGAACAAGAAGAAATTATAAAAACAATTAAGTTACCATCAACTCTCATAATGGAAGATGATGACTTTAAGAAACCCTACATCGATGATAACCTTTACGAATGTTTATCCCTTGCCCCAGATCCTATGCCATGCCCTAAGAAACCAACCTTAGAACTTAAGGAACTGCCTAAGAACCTGAGATATGAGTTCCTCGATGAAGAGATGAACCGTCCAGTCATAGTCAGTGCTACCTTGAGCCAAGAGGAAACAAACCAACTTTTAGACGTTTTACGAAGATATCCCTCAGCCTTAGGATATAATATCTCTGACCTGAAAGGTATAAGCCCATCCGTATGCATGCATCGGATTTCGCTCGAAGAAGATTCAAAACCCTCCAGGGAACATCAGAGAAGAATAAACCCTATAATGAGTGATGTTGTTAAAAAGGAAGTTCTTAAGTTACTTGAGGTAGGTATAATCTATCAGATCTCGGATAGTAAATGGGTGAGCCCTGTGCATGTAGTACCTAAAAAGGGAGGCGTCACAGTCATGCAAAACGATAAAGGCGAACATGTAGCAAAACGGTTAGAAGGAGGATGGTGGATGTGTATAGATTATAGAAAATTAAATAAAGCAACCAGGAAGGATCATTTCCCTTTACCATTTATAGACCAGATGTTGGAGCGTCTAGCCAGACACTCTTACTTCTGCTATCTAGATGGATACTCTGGATTCTTCCAAATACCTATCCACCCCGAAGATCAAGAAAAAACTACCTTTACATGCCCTTATGGAACTTTAGCCTACAGACGAATGCCATTCGGCCTCTGTAATGCCCCAGCTACTTTCCAACGCTGCATGATGCCAATCTTTGCAGATTACCTAGATGGTATCATGGAAGTGTTTATGGATGATTTCTCGGTTTACTGATTTGATTTCCACAATTGACTTGCTAACCTTGAGAAAATCCTGGAGAGGTGCGTGGAGGTGAACCTCGTGCTAAACTGGGAAAAGTGTCATTTCATGGTGACCGAAGGAATAGTTTTAGGACATATAGTTTCCGAAAAAGGTATAGAGGTAGATAGAGCTAAAATAGAAGTTATAGAAAACCTAAAACCACCAAAAACCATCAGAGAAGTCCGAAGCTTTCTTGGACACGCTAGATTCTACCGGCGCTTTATTAAGGACTTCTCCAAAATAACTAAACCTTTAACTGGACTTTTGATGAAAGATGCTGAATTCATTTTCGATGAAAAAGGTAATGACACATTTAATCTTTTAAAGCAAACATTAGTATCAGCATCCATTATGAAACGACCTGATTGGTCAGAACCTTTTGAGATAATGTGCGATGCTAGTGATTATGCAGTTGGAGCCGTTCTAGGACAAAGGAAAGAAAAAAAAATTACATGCAATTTATTATGCCAGTAGAACCCTAGATGCTGCCCAACTTAACAATGCAACAACTAAAAAAGAATTACTCGCTGTAGTTTTTGCTATAGACAAATTTAGATCTTATCTAGTAGGAGCAAAAATTATAGTTTACACCGATCATGCTGCCATTCGTTACCTATTAAGTAAAAAAGATGCCAAGCTCGGGTTACTCCGATGGATTCTATTACTACAAGAGTTTGATTTAGATATAAGAGATAAAAAAGGCACTGAAAATGTAGTAGCCGATCACCTTTCTAGGCTAGAACATCTAAAACCAGAACTAGTACCCATAAATGATGATTTCGCCTATGATAGACTGATAGCTAGACTAGAAACCATTGAAGATAATAACCTAGGCCCTGATGATCACTCCCAAAATCCCTTAGCAATAAGTAACGTACCCTGGTATCCAGACTTCGTTAATTACCTAGCTGCTGATATAGTACCCCCTGATCTTGACTACCACCGCAAGAAGAAATTCTTCCACGATGTGAGAAACTTCTATTGGGACGAACCGCTCCTTTTCAAAAGGGGTAAAGATGGCATATTTCGCCGTTGCGTTCTGTAAGAAGAGGTAAATAGTATTATCGAGCATTGTCATTCTGCATCCTATGGTGGACATGCGAGCACCTCTAAGACATACGCCAAGATTCTTCAAGTTGGCCTATTCTGGCCTACCATGTGGCGTGATGTCTATGCTTGCATTGTCAAATGTGATAGATGCCAACGCACTAGAAACATTTCAAGGCGTGATGAAATGCCTCTAAGAAACATTCAGGAAGTAGAACTCTTCGACGTATGGGGTATAGATTTCATGGGACCTTTCCCACCATCCTTAGGAAACAGGTATATCTTAGTAGCTGTAGACTATGTGTCTAAGTGGATTGAAGCTATAGCTGCACCCACAAACGACACTAGGGTAGTAATCAAACTATTTAAAAACTACATATTCCCTAGATTTGGAACACCACGTTTAGTCATAAGCGATGGAGGATCACACTTCATATCAAGGATATTTGACAAACTTTTAAGAAAATATGGAGTTAGGCATAGAGTAGCAACACCATACCACCCACAGACTAGTGGCCAACTAGAAGTATCCAATAGGGAGATAAAACAAATCCTAGAGAAAACTGTTTCCATTTCTAGGAGAGACTGGTCTCAGAAGCTTCAAGAAGCATAACCGCCTTCAAAACCCCTATAGGAACTACTCCTTACCAACTAGTATATGGAAAATCCTGTCACTTACCGTTCGAATTAGAGCATAAGGCCTATTGGGCCATTAAAACTTTGAATTTAGACTACCTGGCCGCTGGAGAAAAGCGTACCCTTGACATTCATAAACTAGAAGAACTTAGGCAATCTGCCTACAAGAATGCAAAAATATACAAAGAGAGAACAAAAGCCTATCACGACAAAAGAATAGTAAAGAAAAACTTCAATATAGGCGATCCTGTTCTCCTTTTCAACTCTAGGTTACGACTCTTCCCTGGAAAGTTACGCTCAAGATGGACTGGCCCTTTCGAAGTATCCAAGATTCTGAGATCCGGAGCCGTAGAAATCAAGAACGAAACCTGTAGTCCATTCGTTGTAAATAGACAAAGACTGAAGCTCTACGAAGGAGGAGACATTCCAGCATACTACTCAAGCCACACTCTGATTGATCCACCGATTCCTACTACTACAGGTGTATAAATTCTAGTCGTCAAGCTAATGACGTTAAACAAGCGTTGTGTGGGAGGCAACCCATGGTTTTTCATTTTACTTTTTCGCATTTATTTAATTTTATTTTTATTTTTCGCTGAGACTAAATATTTGAATGGTTTGTATTTTCAGGATCACTTTCCTAACTTTTACATGATGCAGGATTTCGACAATAAAAACGTAGCCTATAGAGATGATGCTTAGAGAGAGCGCTACATCGCTCTTTATCAGTGCCCTATGGCGCCCACATGTTATCCTGATCAGCACTATATGGAGGCACTGGGTATCGAGCCGAGTATCCGATTCCTGAGCCACCAGCTTCACTGGGACGAGTTTGCTGATGACTTGAGTAACACCTATAGGAACTTGACATTGGAGTTCCTTAGTTCATTTGATTATGACCCATACTCTGGACGGGATGGGTATGCTACTTTCAGGCTCTTTGGAGTTGAGTACTCTTTCAGCCAAAAAGAGTTCGGTGACCTATTGGGTTTCCAGACCACTCCTGATGCTATCCTGGAGACACCTATGGGATATTTTCTGGGTAAGGAGGTGGAGAAGTTTTGGAGTGATATATCAGGTGGCGGAAGCTAGGATCCATCTACGCAGCTGTCTCATGTTATACATAACCATGCCTTTAGATACTTCCAGATGATATTAGCACATTCCTTCCTAGGAAGACCGGATGCTGAGACATTACTGAGTGAAGAGGAGATCTTCCTACTATTTTGGGCATCCCAGTCTCGCCCAGTAGCATGTGGGAACTTTCTGTTATGTGGCCTCAGCGGTGTCTCCAGATCGACCGAAGGAGTCATCCATGTGTGCGGGATCATTACACAGATTGTTGTCGCTTTAGGTTTATCTCGCAAGCTGTTACATCTTCGGACCTACTGTGGGTACACTACCATGGACATCGACTTCTGTTTGACCAGAGGGTTGATGAGGAGAGCCTCTTTCCACCCATGTCAGTTCTGATTGCTAGTCGACAACAAGGCTATTCATTATTTCACACTGCCTGATCCTATGATGACTAGTATGCATGACCCAGCGAATTGGAGTTATGCTCTCGAGGGACAGGGAGAGACCATCGAGGATCCGAGATCACCACCCATTGTTGAGTACATGCCTACACCACCTTCTCCCAGGATCACTGTATTCTCTAATAATCTATCATTGCAGACCCCAGATATCTGCACCCAGATTGCAGAGTGTCGTAGAGAGATTGCAGAGCTTAGACAGGAGGTGGCTGACCTCACCTTACAGATGGGAGTATCTGATCTCACCCACGCTACCGAAGCCAACTATTTATACCAGGAGATCGCGGACCTCAGGCAGGAGGTAGCCATGTGTAAGACCCCAATTTTGTCCCTAAGATCCCTCATGGCTTCATAACATTGCATTTGCATTGCCTCAAGGATCATTAGCATCTTGGTTCCCTTTGCCTTTGGGTGGAATCCCTCTTGTGAGTGGTTTGAGATCACCAAGCATACTTGAATTGTATATCATTGCTTTTCTTATTTTGTTTACTAACCAAAAGCACAAAAATATGTCACTAACATCTTATGTTTGTAGCTTGAGCAATCACAAGGCCAAAAGCTTCAGGGAGATCATTGGTACAAAGACATGGTCAAGAGGAGATGATAGAAAGCATGGTAATAGTTCCCAAAGCTCTCATCCATCAAATGTGCCTCCCTAGCATCTCAATTCATCATTTTGATCAAAGCAAGTCAAAGGGTCTGAGGTTTGTGCCTCAAGGAAACCCTAATTCATCTGTGCACCACAATGCCTTGCTCTTGAAGCAACCTCAGCCCATGGTCAAATAAAATCAAGGGAAGTCCTTTAATTCATCATTTCATGCATATTTGAATTTATTTGAGTGTCCTCAATCATCAATTCATCAAAATATGAGTTGTCGACTTGGAAAGTTGATCAGTCAATTCATTTGACAATTTTGAAATCCACTGAGACCTAACTTTTCATGTGTTGGTCAAATGGAGATGATCCCAAAATAAAAAATGTTCTTAAGGACAATACGAACAACTTTCATGTTCATCAAAAATTGATTTGAAGCTTGGAAGGTCATCTCCCATTCCAAGACATTATAGGTCATTTTGACTGAAACCCTAATTTTAGGACAACTTCCCAAGGACATAACTCATTCATTTTTTATGATTTTGAGGTTGGATCAAACGCATTGGAAAGCTTAAGATGTCTAATTCAAATGTTATGTTGAACAAAATTTCAAAATATCAAAGGAAATACATGTGATAATGCAAGACATTATAGGTCCTTTTGGGTCAAATGCATTGAAAGGCAAAAAAGTCCAACTTCAAGTGCCCATAACGCTTTCATCAAAAATCCAAATGATGCAAAATTTAAGTCAATTTTGATTGCCTTGAAAATATCTACAACGTTTATGTTGGAAGTTTTTTCATTTGAAGCTTGCATCATCAAAACAAAAGGGCTTGAATATTGGCCAAATTTGGAAATATTGCCTTTGCATGTTTTGCACCTTGCACTTTAAACTCCAATTTCACCAATTTCCACACTTCAAATGGATTTTTGCCCAACATGACAATTGTTCCTTACATCAAGACCTTTCCAACCATTACTCACATGCCTATGTTTGGATTTTCTAAATGGGACTTTCGAAGAAGTGAATGTTTAGGTCAAAATATTGAATTCACATGAAATCTTGATACACAAGCAAATGCCATTCAAATTACACGTCCAATTCAACTTGGTTTGTGTTCAGCATTCATTTGCATCAGCTTTTGGGCTTTGCACGCGCCTGTACAGTCCCATGCATGAAGGGTCCAAGTTCAATGCATACGAGAATTCACCTTGCCAGCAGCTTGTTTTGCTATAAATAGAAGTGCTCAGCTTCATTCAAACTCAACCTAATGGCTCCTAAGATGCTGCACAATTGAATCCATAACCATTACCAAAGAAGCTAGCTCATTTTTTCTCCAAATTTTTCAGATCCAAAATTCAACTACATCTGGTTGAATCCTTGGATCTAAAGCTTCTAAACCTTCATCATTCAGCTCATTGATCTTCTGTTTTGGCAAAGAAAGCAAGGAATCAAGCTCTAGTTTCCAGAATTCAAGCTTGTTCTTCAACTGGTATTTGCTTCGAATCTCTCATTTCTTTGATCTATTTGCCTGGCCAAAGTGTTTTCTGAAGTCCTCACTTGAGAGGCAAGCTAGTGGTAGCTTCAATTCCGTTTTTCTTTGATCTGCATTTTCCATACTTGAATCTTCTACCTCAGATTTCTCAACCTATAGGAATCTTGAGTGTGATTCAAGGTTATAGGGATGATGTACATCACCTCAGCTTCATTTTGGTATAAGGATCGTGTACTTTGGTTGCCTTTTGAATCTCTGCAATTTTGGCTGGAAAACGTATGCTCACCGGAGAAGAAGGTGGCTCTGATGGCCGTCTCTCTCCAGTTTGAATCTGAGCCATTGGATTGATTTGTCCAGATCTAATCCTGGCCTTTGTTTCTTATGACTTGTTTTAATGCTGCGTGTGGTTCAGTTGACCAAGGCGTATGGTGGGAGCGCGCCTCTGGAGCGTGTGATCTGTCAGCTCAATTAATGAGCTCAGATCTAACGCTCCTTGTTTTTTTGCATTTTCTATTTTCTGATTTTATTTTCTTTAATTCCTTTTATTTCAAAAAATCATATCTCTCTCATTTTAATTCCAAAAATTATAGGACCAATTGCATTAGTCTCTAAATAATTTCTAGTTTCTATTTCTGATTTCTAATTTTTTTTTTGTCATTTAATATTTTTTGTGAATTTTCTCTTTTCTGGTTATTTTTAATTCATTTTAAATAGTTTTTGATATTCAAAAAATACAAAAATATTTCCCTAACCTATTTGAATGATGATGAATCTATGAAAAATATTCTCATCAATTTTTAAATTGATTTGAGATTTATTTGAGATTTTAGTTCAATTAGGTTATTTTTATTCATTTTTAATTGGTTAAAAATAGTTTCTAACTTTTAAAAATGCTGAAATTTTTTGTCAAACTTAGTTTGACCTTGTTAAACTTGGGATAAATTACTTGGACCTTTCAAGGTTGATTTGAAGTGATTTTGAAGTTTGACCTTTCTTTTATTTTTAATTCAAATTTATTTTAATATTGAAAATACCAAAAATATTTTGCTTATTGTTTGATCTCCAATCTTCATCTCATTTCTGATTTATCATTGTTTGACTTTGACTTTCAATGTCATTTGGTCAATACATTTGGATTGGTACATCTTATTTCACTTGATGCATTTTGATCTTTCCATTTCCGTTATCCATTCTCCATCTCCTTCTTCTTCTTCTTATTTTCTTTTTGATCAATGAGTTGAAGGTTGATAAGTTAGCATTGATTAGGGAGACTTAATCTTCCTTGATTCAAATCTAATTCATCTTGATCAATTGATCAAGTGAATGGTTTTGCATTAAGGATAGGTTGTTTTCTAAATCATGCAAAAGGCTTAAACCAATACAAGATCAATTCTCTTTTTCTTTTTGGCATGGCAAGTTGTTGGAACTTGGTTCACTAATCAAGACTTCTAACTTGTGTTGTTGCCTATATTATTATTGACCGGCCTCAGATAGTTGTGACTTCTACATAAGTCCAATTACGATTGCTTAACATAACGCTAAATTTGCCTTATGGCACACTAACTACTAACACTAACTATTAACCATTAACATTTACTTTATGCTCTTTAATTTTATGCAATTTACTATTCTTGCACATATTATCCATTTTCTTTTCTCTTTGCTCACTTGAGCACATGTTTATGTTAATGCCATTTGCATTTTGCTCACTTGAGCACATAATTGTGTATATATTATTATGCTTGTGTTTTGTTTTGATTGTTGTGAACCAAATGCAAAGAAATGGACTTAATTTCTAGGATTTTCCCTATGCTAAGAAATGGAGAATTGGACTTAGATTCTAAGACTTTCCTTATGCAAAATTGGAGTAAAAGGATCTTGATGATGAAGATGGATTAGAAGGACCAAATCTCTAAACTCACTCTTGTCCATTCTTGATTTACTTCATGGAACTTTTGATGTGTGTGCTTTTGTGCTAGGGAATTCTATGAACTCAAATTGAAGGATCATTGCCATGTTCATCCAAAGTGAAAGACACAAGATACATTGAGGATCTCTTAAGAGACTTGTTTGATTGCTTATGCTTGTGATTGCCTATTCCAAAGGATGGGAGCTACTTGGATCATCAATATGATCTCAAGAGAGGAACTCCTTTTGTGGTTTTGTTTCTTTATCCCTTTTCTTTTTGCTTTCATTAGGACCTTAGCCATTCTTCTTCTTCTCCCCACTCTAACCCAAGCCAAAACTTTTTGTGCAAACATTTAATCATTGTTTTCAAACATTAGAAACCTAAGCCTTATGCTTTTGATTTTCAAACCTTCTTTTCATAATACTTACTTTAAATTGAATCCTTAAGTCAACTTTGACCATTTTTGTATATACTTCTAATTGGTAAATATAACCCATTCAAATGTCTTTTGTGGTTCCAAGGGCCACCTCCTTAATCAAGTTTTTTTATAACCTTTAGTTATTAGGTTTGAGTTATCCTTGTGGTAGATGTAATACTCACCTATATCCTTAGTGATGGACAATGAGTCTTCCATGCTTATTATAGGGTTAACCCCTCACTAGCATGTTGAAGCTATCCTCACATGGTGGATTTGTGGTTTGGTTGAGTTTTCTCCCTTTGATAACAAAAGACCTTAAGGCTTTTGGACCAATCAATTCACCAACTTTTTTTTGTTGAGATTTTTACCCCGAACTACGAGGTTTTGATCCAAATCTTTTATAAGATGGTACGTAGGCAATGGGTTTATCCATCCAAACACAAAAATGTAAATAACCTGTATATTCTCTTCTCATCTCTTCAATCATGTTTGCACAAATAAACTTTCATAAAACAAACAACCTTACAACAAGTATGAAAAGGGCTCCCTAGGAGTACCTAGGATGTTTTGGGTGCCTAACACCTTCCCATTGCATATCCAACCCCCTTACCCAGATCTCTGTTTCTTTTACTGGTTTTTGTTAAAACTATTAGGTTTTTGTTCGCTTTCTAACCATTCCTTTGGATAAATAGAAGTGCAGTGGCGACTCGACTTGTATGATTTACCTTGGATTTAGTCAATATCTCTAATGGTAACGAATACCCCGCTACAGAAAAGTTGCGACTCTGCTGGGGAGATTTGCCTAGTGGGTTTTGCCAACTTTTCATGCTTGTTGTATTGTATTGTTTTATGACATATTTTTGTGCAATTTGGGATTACTGTATTGTATGTAATGATTGATTTGCTTGATATTAATTTCTTGTATGCTTGGTTATCTTTGTGAGATGAGTTCTATACCCGGACTCGAGTGCACTTAGGATAGGCGAATGGCGTAGTCTTGTTGACTTGTGTGGAATTATTCCTTAGCAAGTTGACTTGCAAGTCCATTCACTTGGTGGAGGTCATGTTGGGATCAATAATGTCAAACAAGTAAGTTGTGGTTAAACATTACTCTTTCCAATATAGACCTTAGAAGCCAAGGACCTTAGTTTACCAAGCCCATCTTGGCCTATTCTTAGGATGTAGTGCGAAGGTCGTTCAAGTGTAAGATATAATACGATTGTTACGCGACACTACACTCATAAGAGTCTCTCTTGAGAATATTTTTGGATTACGAGTAGTCGTTTCTTCGATAATATCTGAAAGATGGGATGATGACTATGGGAACCTCTTGTAGAACATGTTTGGCAGGTTTAAACCCTAGTACACTCCCTTTGGGTGGTTCTTAACCAAGGCTCCATGCTCGTGACTCGCAACAAACCCTTGATTCGTGGTTGATCCGGTCTTGTATCCTTAATATCAATGGAACTTGGGTGTATATAAGTTGTAAACCATAATCCACCAAAATGGATGATTGATATTAAGGATGATATGATCCATCCCATGACCTTTGTTTGGTGTGCTTTGCTTGATCCTTGAGTGTGATTGTTGCATTCATGCATTCATCCACTCATTCGCATTCATATCATCAATAATGAAGAAAAATTTCAAGGAACTTAAGGGGGGTTTATTTGCAAAAATTTCAGACATGGAAAGACAAAGAAGGATACAAAGAAGTACAGTTTCAGACAACCAGATCTGAAAGAGTTAAGGAATCTGACATCCTATGTACTAGATCCTTTGGGTTTCAAGGCTCGTTTTGGGAAGCTTCTTCCTCTTCTGACTACTCAGGTGGAGGAAGGGTTGATGAGTGTATTGGTGCAGTTTTACGATCCCTTGTATCGTTGCTTCATGTTTCCGGACTTCCAGCTTTTGCCTACACTTGAGGAGTATGCCTACCTTGTGGGTATACCTATTCTAGATCAGTTGCCGTTCAGTGGCTTAAAGAGTATTCCTACTTCTCAAGAGATAGCTAACATGCTTCACATAGATGAATCTCTGGTTGGTGATTATATGACTACCAAAGTTGGAATTCAAGGTCTCCCTTCTGAGTTCCTCATTGCTCAAGCTACTGTATATGGGAAAGCCATGAGTGAGGATGCCTTTGAAGCCATATTTGTACTTCTCATTTATGGATTGGTATTGTTCCCCAACATCGACAAGTTTGTGGATGTGAACGCTATTAGGATTTTCTCTACTCTTAATCCCGTTCTGACTCTGTTGGGAGATACCTATTTCTCTTTGCATATGAGGAATGCAAAGGGTGGTGATGCCATTGTGTGCTGTTTGCCTCTGTTGTATAAGTGGTTTATTTCTCACTTACCACAGACGGTCTCCTTCAAGGAAAACAAGGGATGTCTACGGTGGTCCACGAGACTCATGTCTCTCACTAATGATGATATCTCTTGGTATAACCGTGTGTATGATGGTGTGCAGATTATTGACTCTTGTGGTGAATTCTCCAATGTACCTCTTCTTGGTACATGTGGTGGGATTAACTACAACCCTGTTTTGGCACGTCGTCAGCTTGGGTTCCCCCTAAAAGATAAACCCAATAACATTCTGTTAGAGGGTGTGTTCTTCCAGGAGGGTAAAGATCCCCAAGGCTTGAAAGCTAGGATGGGTCCTAAGAATTGTATCGCTTTGGAGCCGTACACTGCTTGGGTTAGGAAGAGAGCGTCTGAGTATCTCATGCCTTACGAGTATCCGAGACCTACACCTTTGGTTGTGGCTGGGCCTTCAACCCTCCCTAACCAAGGAGTAGAGGAGTTGAGAGACGAAGACCGTTCACGTGCTTGGATCTGTGAACGAGAAGAGTTGCTTCAATAGATCAAGGAGAAGGATGCTTTGATAGAATTCCTCGAACATCAGGTTATTGATGATCCTGATGATGCATGGACTTCTCTACTTCCTCAGTCTTCCAAGTTTTGGAAGAGGAAGTATGACCGACTCGCCAAAGAGAAGGCGGATATGGAGGCAGCCTACGAGAGGGAGGTGAAAAGGCTTCGCGCATCCTATCTTCCTGTGTCCCGAGCTTTAGATGATTGTTTCTAGGGATCCATAGGATGATTATTTTCTTTTTCTCTTGTATATGATTGACAATGCTGTACTTCTTTTCCCTGATATTATTTGATGAGATATTTCCATATGTGATAAATGTTTAATATTTCTAAAGATTTGCAAATAAAACCCTAAAAGTTCCTTTGAAATAAAAAACAAATCATACGCACGAGCATTGCATGCATCATGTGCATAAGCAGGTTTTGTTCCCGGCTTCTTGTCCTGTGGTCTAACTCTGTGTTCTTCATTTATTTTGAAGACAAGCTGACTCACCGGTACTACACCAGAGCCAACATTTCAAGACTGATGGATCATTTGGAACAAGAGAACCGCGAGCTGAAAGAGGAAATGGCCAGACTAAGTTCCTTGATGGAATCATTCTTGGCTGCCCAAAGCCAGTCTTCTCCGACACCTTCAACTCCTCCCCAGAGGACCGTCATCTCTGAGATTGTCTCCTCGACTGTGCTTGCAGCCAGCGCACACTTTGCTCCAACGGCCATGCCATCCGGATTCCCGTAGGGGATGCCTCCCAATTTCATGCTTGAGGGTCCTGCTCCCACCTTTGCTTCTATGCCGACATCTAGCCCGGTCCTTGCTGTTCCTCCTCCTGTCGTACACACTTTGCCCAGGGTAGATGATACCATCTATCATTCTGAGCCGTCTGAAGGCCCAGATGTCTTTGAGAAGATGGACGCTATGAACGATCAATTTCTTGAGCTTCGCAAGGAATTGAAAACTCTTAGAGGAAAGGATCTTTTTGGCAAGTCTGCTGTCGAACTCTGCTTGGTTCCCAATGTGAAGATCCCTGTAAAATTCAAGGTTTCTGACTTTGAAAAATACAAGGGAAATACTTGTCCTCTCAGCCACCTGGTCATGTATGCCAGGAAGATGTCAACTAAGAACGATAACGACCAGTTGCTCATACACTACTTTCAGGAGTGTCTGTCCGGTGCCGCTCTGCGTTGGTACATGGGTTTAGACAGTGCGAACATCCGATCCTTCAACGATCTTGGCGAGGCATGTCCCAGAAGGGATCAATTGAGAGCCATGTCCCAAAAGGACAAGGAAACGTTTAAATAGTACGCCCATAGGTGGCGCGAGTTAGCAGCACAGATCGTGCCTCCGCTAGAAGAGAAAGAGATGACTAAGATCTTTTTGAAGACCTTAAGTTCTTTTTATTATGAGCGGATGATCGCTAGCGCTCCTTCTGACTTCACCGAGATGGTGAATATGGGGATGCGTCTAGAAGAAGGGGTCAGAGAAGGACGTCTGACCAGAGAAGAAGGCTCTTCTGCCAAACGTTATGGGGTGTTTGCAAAGAAGAAAGATGGAGAGGCACATGCTGCGACTTCCCATGTAAAACTAAGAAGACCCTCTGTGAGGAGGAAGACCGTGCGTCCTGCCAGTAACCAGCACCAGGTGGCTCATATAGCACCTGTCTTCAGAGATAACCGGCAGTACCAACAGCATAACAATAATCAGCAACCACATCCGCAATATGAACATCAACAACACCGTCCGCAACAGCAGGCCTACCAGCCTCAAAACAGTAATCAAACCAACACGAGTTACGAGAGGAAAAGGGTCACCTTCGATCCTATTCCAATGACGTATGCAAAGTTATATCCCTCTTTGATAGAGAGGAAGTTGATTACTCCACGAGACCCACCGGCTATACCTGTTAACCCCCCCCCCCCAATGGTGGTATAGGCCCGAATTACACTGTGTCTACCATTCTAGTGCTCCCGACCACGACGTGGAGAATTGTTACCCTTTGAAGACCAAGGTTCAAGACCTTGTGAGGTGTGGCATTCTATGTTTTGAGGACGTAGGTCCTAACGTGAAGAAGAACCCATTGCCCGAGCATGGGAAATCTGTCAACATGGTCCAGGGCTGCCCTAGCAAATACAAAGTCAAGTATGTCAGTCATATTCGACAATCGCTGGTCGAGATGCATCGT
The DNA here is from genome assembly GCF_024323335.1 of Lathyrus oleraceus. Classification (NCBI taxonomy): domain Eukaryota; kingdom Viridiplantae; phylum Streptophyta; class Magnoliopsida; order Fabales; family Fabaceae; genus Lathyrus; species Lathyrus oleraceus. Next base: position 71,779,634 of record NC_066582.1, on the reverse strand, counting down.
TTTCTATGTGATTATAGTCATTATGAGCATGACCATGATAGATGCCGAGTTTGTTCTGTCAACCAGAGAGGTTGTCGCCAGGTGCGCAAAGATGTTCAAGAAATGCTGGATGAAGGAGTTATTGAGATCCTTCAAAACAGAAATGTTGACGAAGATGCTGACGAGGTCAACGTAATTTCCCCAGTGTTTCGGATCCCCGAGCCCGTTATTATCAAGTATGATAGTAGCAAGCAGAAGGTTTCTCCTGCATTGATCATTAAGCCAGCCAGACCAGTGCCATACTCTTCCGAAAAAGCAATTCCCTATCGCTATAACATTGTCGCTGTAGAAAATGGGAAAGAGGTGTCCTTGCCATCTTCCTCTGTTGTTAACATTGCGGATGTTAGTGGTCTGACACCTAGCGGTCGTGTATTTTCAGCACCCTCAAAGCCCCAGGCTAGTGCTGATTCTGTTGAACGCCCGATTAGGAATGTTGTGAGTACTCCGAAGCCGACACTTGTTGTTAAGCCCTCCTCTACATTGATAACTCCTACTTCTGTTGGCCCAAGTGGTAATGTGAAAGAAGACTGTGATGAGATGCTGAGGCTCATCAAGAGAAGTGAGTACAATGTTGTAGACCAGCTTCTACAAACGTCGTCCAAAATATCGGTGTTATCAATGCTATTGAATTCAGAACCACACCGAGAGGCTCTGTAGAAGGTTTTGGATGTGGCATATATGGATCAAGATGTCACGATAGAACAATTCGATAGCATTGTTGCAAACATCACTGCTTGTAACAACTTGAGTTTCTGTGACTCTGATCTCCCCGAGGAGGGAAGAGACCACAACTTGGCATTACATATATCTATGGGTTGCAAAGACGACGCCATGTCCAATGTGCTGGTGGACACTGGGTCATCATTAAACGTATTGCCAACAACCACTCTTTCGAAATTGTCATATCAAGGGCCTCCCATGAGGCAGAGTGGAATTGTTGTGAAGGCTTTCGATAGGTCTCGCAAAACTGTGATTGGGGAAGTTGATCTCCCAATCAAAATCGGACCAAGTGATTTCTAGATTACCTTCCAGGTTATGGATATTCACCCATCGTATAGCTGTCTCTTAGGCAGACCATGGATTCACGAGGCGGGCGCCGTGGCATCCACCCTACACCAAAAACTGAAATTTGTGAAGAACAAGAAGCTGGTGGTGGTAGGGGGAGAAAAGGCTCTCCTGGTTAGCCATTTGTCTTCCTTCTCCTATATAGATGTTGAGGATGAAGTTGGAACTCCTTTCCAAGCTTTATCTATTGCTGAGCCTATTGAGAAGAGAACTCCTTCATTTGCTTCCTATAAAGATGCAAAGTTGGCCATTGAGTGTGGTGCAGCTGCTGGTTTAGGGAAAATGATTGAGCTAGAAGACAACAAGTCTCGGGCTGGCATAGGCTATTCTTCCGGGGTCTTCAACACGCAAGGGTTGTTCAAGAGTGGAGGTTTCATCCACACCAGTCAAGGAGAGGAAGCTGCTGCCATTTTGGAAGAAGATATAGAGGATTCTGGCAATTTCATCATCCCTGGTGGGGTCTGCAATAATTGGGTCGCTGTGGATATTCCAACAGTTATCCATAAGTCGAAGTAATGTTCATTGTGTTTAAAAACCTTCCTCCCATGCCAAAAGGAGGAGTGATGACATTGTTGGCGCATTAATACAATGATATTTTCATTCAATAAATTCATGTTAAATGTTTGTTTTTCCAACTATTTTCCCTTTTTTCTTTTTTCCATGAAATTGGTGATCACATAAAACCTAAAAATAGAATAAAATCAACCTTTTCATCTGCATAATGATTGCCCATTTTGAATTCTAAAGCTTTTCATATCCAAAATCATTATGCAGGTTAATCAAACCCATTGAACATAATGACCCAACACCATCTCCCAACTTTGAATTCCCTGTATTCGAGGCGGAAGAAGATGATGTTGAAGAGATTCTTGACGAGATTACCCGTCTACTTGAGCATGAAGAGAAGATCATTCAGCCACATCTCGAGAATCTGGAAATAGTCAACTTGGGGTCTGAAGATTGTGTGCGAGAAGTGAAGATTGTGGCACTCCTAGAAGAGTCTGTGAAGGAGGGGTTGATTGAGTTGCTACGAGAATATGTTGATGTCTTCGCATGGTCATATAAAGACATGTCGGGTCTAGATACTGATATTGTGCAACATTTCTTGCCCTTGAAACCTGAGTGCGTGCCTGTGAAGCAGAAGCTCAGAAGAACTCATCCTGATATGGCAGTGAAGATCAAAGAGGAGGTTCAAAAACATATTGATGCGGGGTTTCTGGTGACTTCTACATATCCTCAATGGGTGGCCAATATTGTGCCCGTGCCTAAGAAAGATGGAAAAGTCCGGATGTGCGTGGACTATAGAGACTTGAATAAAGCTAGTTTGAAGGATGATTTTCCTCTACCACACATTGATATGTTGGTAGATAATACAGCTAAATTCAATGTCTTTTCATTTATGGACGGATTTTCCGGATATAATCAAATCAAGATGGCACCCGAGGATATGGAGAAGACAACATTCATCACACCTTGGGGAACATTCTGTTATCGTGTGATGCCCTTCGATTTGAAGAACGCCGGAGCCACGTATCAACGAGCTATGACCACCTTGTTTCATGATATGATGCACAAGGAGATTGAGGTGTATGTTGATGATATGATTGCTAAGTCAAGAACGAAAGTTGAACATGTAGAGCACTTGTTGAAGCTTTTTCAGCATCTGAGGAAGTATAAGCTTCGTCTGAATCCCAACAAGTGTACATTTGGAGTCCGTTCCGGAAAGTTATTGGGCTTTATTGTCAGTGAAAGAGGTATTGAAGTTGATCCTGTCAAGGTCAAAGCAATACAAGAGATGCATGCGCCCAAAACTGAGAAGCAAGTCCGAGGTTTTCTTGACCGCTTGAATTATATTTCCAGATTCATATCCCACATGACTGCCACATGTGCGCCGATATTCAAGCTCCTCCGGAAAGATAAATCTCATGATTGGACCGAGGATTTCCAGAAAGCTTTTGACAGTATTAAAGAGTATCTGTCTGAACCTCCGATCCTGTCTCCGCCCGTGGAAGGAAGACCTTTGATCATGTATCTGACTGTTCTTGAAGATTCGATGGGTTGTGTCCTTGGTCAGCAGGACGAATCAGGGAAGAAGGAATATGCTATTTACTACCTGAGTAAGAAGTTCACCGATTGTGAGTCTCGATACTCAATGCTTGAGAAGACATGTTGTGCTTTGGCTTGGGCTGCTAAGCGCTTACGCCAGTATATGATAAATCATACGACTTGGTTAATATCCAGAATGGATCCAATCAAGTACATCTTTGAGAAGCCTGCTTTAATAGGGAGGATCGCCCGGTGGCAGATGTTGTTATCTGAGTATGATATTGAGTATCAAGCTCAGAAGGCTATTAAAGGTAGTATCTTGGCTGACCACTTGGCACATCAGCCGATCGAGGATTATCAGTCAGTTCAGTATGACTTCCCAGATGAGGAGATTTTGCATTTGAAAATGAAAGATTGTGATGAGCCTACACTCGATGAAGGGCCAGAGCCTGGTTCCAGATGGAGTATGGTGTTTGATGGCGTTGTAAATCAGTATGGAAATGGTATTGGGGAAGTGATTATTACTCCTCAGGGCGCACATATTCCTTTTACAGCAAGGCTAACTTTCAAATGCACGAATAATATGGCTGAGTATGAGGCCTGTATTATGGGATTGGAATAATGCATTGATCTAAGGATCAAGCATCTTGACGTATATGGTGATTCGGCCCTCGTTGTCAATCAGATTAAGGGTGAATGGGAAACGAATCAGCCTGGTCTCATTCCATATAGGGATTATGCGAGGAGGATTTCAACGTTCTTTACTGAGGTTGACTTCCATCACATTCCTCGAGATGAGAATCGGATGGCAGACGCTCTTGCTACACTTGCTTCGATGATTGTGCTTAAACTGTGGAATGAAGTTCCCAATATCACTGTGATGCGCTTGGACAGACCAACTCATGTATTTGCAGTAGAAGAAGCGAAAGATGATAAGCCATGGTATTACGAAATCAAATGTTTCCTTCAGGACCAGGTTTACCCGCCTGGGGCATCTGTGAAAGATAGGAAGACTTTGAGGAGATTATCAGGCAGTTTCTACCTCAATGGCGATGTGCTATACAAGAGGAATTTTGACATGGTGCTGCTCAGATGCGTGGATAGACACGAAGCGGACCTGTTGATGACCGAGGTCCATGAGGGTTCACTTGGTACTCATTCCAATGGACATGCCATGGCTAGAAAGATGTTAAGAGTAGGCTACTATTGGCTGACAATGGAGTCTGACTGCTGCAAGTATGTGAAGAAATGCCATAAGTGTCAGATTTATGCAGATAAGATTCATATTCCTCCGACACTTCTGAATGTGGTTTCATCACCCTGGCCTTTCTCCATGTGGGGAATTGACATGATTGGCATGATAGAGCCGAAAGTGTCCAACGGACACAAATTTATTCTCGTAGCAATTGATTACTTCACCAAATGGGTTGAAGCGGCATCGTATGCAAATGTGACCAGGCAGGTGGTCGTGAAGTTTATCAAGAATCAACTCATATGCCGTTATGGTGTGCCAGATAAGATCATTACTGATAATGGATCTAACTTGAACAACAGGATGATGAAAGAGTTGTGTAATGAGTTCAAGATTGCGCATCATAATTCTTCTCCTTATAGACCAAAGATGAATGGGGCTGTTGAAGCTGCTAACAAGAATATCAAGAAAATTATCCAGACGATGGTCGTCACATATAGGGATTGGCATGAGATGTTGCCATTTGCTTTACATGGATACCACACCTTTGTTTGCACTTCAACAGGGGAAACCCCTTTCTCTCTTGTTTATGGCATGGAGGTTGTACTCCCAGTAGAGGTGGAGATCCCATCAATGAGAGTCTTGATGGAGGCCAAGTTGACTGATGCTGAATGGGTTCAGAGTCGTTATGACCAGCTGAATTTGATTGAAGAAAAGAGATTGACCGCCATGTGCCATGGTCAGTTATATCAACAAAGGATGAAGAAAGCTTTTGATAAGAAGGTCAAGCCTCGTGTGTTCCGAGAAGGTGACCTTGTGCTCAAGAAAGTCTTGTCTTTCGCGCCCGATTCCAGGGGCAAGTGGACTCCAAACTATGAAGGACCATATGTTGTTAAGAGAGCCTTTTCAGGCGGTGCTTTGATACTTACAACTATGGATGGGGATGATTTCACTCGTCCTGTGAATTCAGATGCAGTCAAGAAATACTTCGCCTAAAATAAAAAACAGAATAGCTCGCTAAGTTGAAAACCCGAAAGGGCGACTTAGGCAAAAATGAGCGTCTCGGTGGATTGAAAACCCGAAAGGGCGATCCAGGCAAAAGTTAGAGACATAAAAAAATTGAATATAGGTATCCCGCTAGATTAAGTACCTCACCCTGGGGCAATCTAGGCAAAAATTAGGGACTTGGCAAGTAACTGCATCCTGACAAGGCTTTGTTCTACCACTGTCATCCGTCGGAAATTCTTGCTCATTCGTCATCCACCGAAGCTTCAAATACATCGGATTCAGAATTGGTGGAGAAACGGTCATTATGTTCAATGTAGCCTTTTTCAATATATATCACCAATTTCAAACTTGTAAAGATCTATGGAGTCTTGACATTTGCAGACTACCATTCCATCAAATAAATTTGAGTCTTTTATCCAATTATTTGCCCTCTTATTTGTTTCTACTCAACAAATGTTTTCGCATGTTTTAATTGAGAAAATATCATTGTTTTGAAGAAACGAATTTTTCATAACTTGTTTTTAAACAAAGTGAACATTGACAATGACAAAAGGATACTTAGGAGATCCTCAGTGCTCTCCCAAGGTTGGTATGATCTTCAAAAGGGTAAGACATTTGTTCATTCTCCTGGCATGACTGTATCTTCTTCCTCTGGAGCCTTTTGTGGTTTATCATACTGAGTGGAATGCTTGTTGGGATATTCACCACTCTCCCCATCAGCGGAGTAGTGACCTTTCCTCCTTAGCAGAAGTGATCTCCTTGGTAGATACGATTCTTGGTGGTTGATCCCCAGAATTCCTTTATCTCTTGGATAGATTCCCCAATAGAGTTGCTTACGTGGCAGATTTTATCTGTGCAATAAAATCCTGTCCCCAGCCGGATTGACTGATGATCATTCCCCTGCAGAGATTTTGTTGCTTCCTGGTATCTCTGATCCCCGGCAGATTGGATACTCTCCGGTGAACCTGGCTTTCTCTCTTGAGATGTAGTACCGGATGTTTGTGTATTTATTCTTTGGAGCCTGTTTGTGTTAGAAATGTCTGTTTGTCAGCATTCATCATACATAAATCACGCATGTGTGCATATAATTTTCAAACATTCGAATATTCATATTGGATTCTTTGTCATATATCTTTGTTTGTTATTCTCTGCTAGTTGGTAATACATTCCCCAAGCAGATGTCGGCGTCTGATCCCTCAATGTAGAGTTAGCCCATTAAGCAGAAAGTGTTTATCTTTCCTTCCGCATTCCCCACTGAGTTATATCCTTGTGGACGACGGTTGTTTTCGCTTCCTCCCAACACATATATTGGGATGGGTTCCCCTATTGAGTTATATCCTCACTAGGGCGAGTCTTGATTCAGTTTACCTCTTTGGTTTGATCCTAAATTGGCCTCTTGTGACTGTTTCCTGTGTTTCCCCGTGATAAATGAATAATTTCTCAGTAATCAGTAATCATTCATCCTATCCCCAGCAGAGTCTGTGGTATTCTACCCTTATACCGGTAGTTGTAAACCCTATTTTCTCCCCTTTGCAGAGTTAACCTTTTGTTCATCCTAATCAATGACGGTTACTCTTCCGTGGTTTTCTACCCAGTATCCGGTAGATGTAATCCCCTCCTTGACGGTTATCATTATCCAATATTCGGTATTTATATCCCACTTTTCTCTTGGATAATTGCTCTGATTAGGCAATTTTATCCCCAACAAATCATCTCATATACCGGTTGCCGGTAATGTTTGTTGCTCCCCTTTGATTGGTCATCATTATATACCTAGTTTCGGTATCCCGATGCCTTTCTTTGTCGGTCGATTTATCCTTTATTAACCCAGTAACCGGTTATGGATAATCTTCCATGCGAGTATATTATCTACGTTCTGACGGTAATAGATAATATATCTCATGCACACTTTGGTCGAAGCCTTTTGTTCTTCCCCAGTTGAGTAAGATTTGTATCCCTGTTTTGGAATCGAATGTCCATCCCATAATCGAGTTTGCTTTTTACCCTCTTTTCGGATGATGAGTGTTTTGGGAATATTCCCCAATTCACGCTTTGGTTGGTCACCTATTATATGCCCAGTAACCGGCATCCCTGGTGTTCCTTCCTTCTGCTCCCTATTATGACTTTTTGTCCCCTGTGGAGTCAGATTTTCCTGAGTTGAGATATACCTTTTTAGGTCTTCCTCAGATGATTTGTTTGATTGATATCTCTCACCCTTATACCGGTCTTAGATATTCATTCTTCCCGAGCATGTTGTTCTCTCACCCTTATACCGGTGTTCAGATCACACGTCTCTTTGAGCTTATTACCCAATAACCGGTAATACCTCATCCCGTTTCCTCCCCCAGGAAAGTTCTGTTGGGATTTTCCTCAGTTGAGTCCTTGGCGGTCATCCCCACCTAAGTCTGGATTTTTATCCGAGGTATCCGTTACGGATAATTTTGCTGTGTTGGCATATTCCCCAACACATGCACTTTCGAGTCAGCTCGAGTCCTTCCATTGAGTTATTTCATGGATTCTCTCCGTGTCTCTCAGCAAGTCTCAAGCCGTGACCTGCTCACGCATTTTCATCCCTTTATTCCCCGGTAGAGTCTTTGTTCCTTAGAATGACTTACTCATATGGATTGTCAGTTTCTCCAGATTTCTTTTCTTTTTTGTGGACACATATCCCCGCAGAGTATTACCATTTGCATACACCTGTATCATGAGGTCTCTTAGGGACCAAAATTTGTCTCTTTGTTATTATTTAAGCCCATTCTACCCCGTCGAGACGAAGATTTTAACCTTCACTTCTCCGGCTAGAATGACCTTAAATAGGGGCATGTGTAAGACCCCAATTTTGTCCCTAAGATCCCTCACGGCTTCATAATATTGCATTTGCATTGCCTCAAGGATCATTAGCATCTTGGTTACCTTTGCCTTTGGGTGGGATCCCTCTTGTGAGTGGTTTGAGATCACCAAGCATACTTGAATTGTATATCATTGCTTTTCTTATTTTGTTTACTAACCAAAAGCACAAAAATATGTCACTAACATCTTATGTTTATAGCTTGAGCAATCACAAGGCCAAAAGCTTTAGGGAGATCATTGGTACAAAGACTTGGTCAAGAGGAGATGATAGCAAGCATGGTAATGGTTCCCAAAGCTCTCATCCATCAAATATGCCTCCCTAGCATCTCAATTCATCCTTTTGATCAAAGCAAGTCAAAGGGTCTGAGGTTTGTGCCTCAAGGAAACCCTAATTCATATGTGCACCACAATGCCTTGCTCTTGAAGCAACCTCAACCCATGGTCAAATACAATCAAGGGAAGTCCTTTAATTCATCATTTCATGCATATTTGAATTTATTTGAGTGTCCTCAATCATCAATTCATCAAAATATGAGTTGTGGACTTGGAAAGTTGATCAGTCAATTCATCTGACAATTTTGAAATGCACTGAGACCTAACTTTTCATGTGTTGGTCAAATGGAGATGATACCAAAAGAAAAAATGTTCTTAAGGATAATATGAACAACTTTCATGTTCATAAAAAAATTATTTGAAGCTTGGAAGGTCATCTCCCATTCCAAGACATTATAGGTCATTTTGACTGAAACCCTAATTTTGGGTCAACTTCCCAAGGACATAACTAATTCATTTTTTATGATTTTGAGGTGGGATCAAATGAATTGGAAATCTTAAGATGTCTATTTCAAATGTTATGTTGAACAAAATTTCAAAATTTCAAAGGAAATACATGTGATAATGCAAGACATTATAGGTCCTTTTGGGTCAAATGCATCGAAAGGCAAAAAAGTCCAACTTCAAGTGCCCATAACTCTTTCATCAAATATCCAAATGATGCCAAATGTAAGTTCATTCTGAGTGTCTTAAAAATATCTACAACTTTGATGTTGGAAGTTTTTTCATTTGAAGCTTGCATCATCAAAACAGAAGGGCTTGAATATTGGCCAAATTTGGAAATATTGCCTTTGCATGTTTTGCACCTTGCACTTTAAACTCCAATTTCACAAATTTCCACACTTCAAATGGATTTTTGCCGAACATAACAATTGTTCCTTACACCAAGACCTTTCCAACCATTACTTACATGACTACGTTTGGATTTCCTAAATGGGACTTTCAAAGAAGTGAATGTTTAGGTCAAAATATGGAATTCACATGAAATCTTAATACACAAGCAAATGCCATTCAAATTACACGTCCAATTCAACTTGGTTTGTGTTCAGCATTTATTTGCATCAGCTTTTGAGCTTTGCACGCGCCTGTATAGGCCCATGCATGAAGGGTCCAAGTTCCATGCACACGAGAATTCACCTTGCTTGCAGCTTGTTTTGCTATAAATAGAAGTGCTCAACTTCATCCAAACTCAACCTAATGGCGCCTAAGATGCTGCACAATTGAATCCATAACCATTACCAAAGAAGCTAGCTCATTTTTTCTCCAAATTTTTCAGATCCAAAATTTAACTACATCTAGTTGAATCCTTGGATCTAAAGCTTCTAAACCTTCATCATTCAGCTCATTGATCTTCTATTTTGGCAAAGAAAGCAAGGAATCAAGCTCTAGTTTCCAGAATTCAAGCTTGTTCTTCAACTGGTATTTGCTCTGAATCTCTCATTTCTTTGATCTATTTGCCTGACCAAAGTGTTTTCTGAAGTCCTCACTTGAGAGGCAAGCTAGTGGTAGCTTCAATTTCGTTTTTCTGTGATATGCATTTTCCATACCTGAATCTTCCACCTCAGATTTCTCAACCTATAGGAATCTTGAGTGTGATTCAAGGTTATAGGGGTGATGTACATCACCCCAGCTTCATTTTGGATTAAGGATCGTGTACTTTGGTTGCCTTTTGAATCTCTGCAATTTTGGCCGGAAAATGTATGCTCACCGGAGAAGAAGGTGGCTCCGGTGGCCGTCTCTCTCCAGTTTGAATCTGTGCCATTGGATTGATTTGTCCAGATCTAATCCTGGCCTTTGTTTCTTATGACTTGTTTTAATGTTGCGTGTGGTTCAGTTGACCAAGGCGTATGGTGGGAGCGCGCCTCTGGAGCGTGTGATCTGCCAGCTCAATTAATGAGCTCAGATCTAACGCTCCTTGTTTTTTTGCATTTTATATTTTCTGATTTTATTTTCTTTAATTCCTTTTATTTCAAAAAATCATATCTCTCTCATTTTAATTCCAAAAATTATGGGACCAATTGCATTAGTCTCCAAATAATTTCTAGTTTCTATTTCTGATTTTTAATATTTTTTATTTTGTCATTTAATATTTTTTGTGAATTTTCTCTTTTCTGGTTATTTTTAATTCATTTTAAATAGTTTTTGATATTCAAAAAACTACAAAAATATTTTCCTAACCTATTTGAATGATGATGAATCTATGAAAAATATTCTCATCAATTTTTAAATTGATTTGAGATTTATTTGAGATTTTAGTTCAATTAGGTTATTTTTATTCATTTTTAATTGGTTAAAAATAGTTTCTGACTTTTAAAAATGCTGGAATTTTTTGTCAAACTTAGTTTGATCTTGTTGAACTTGGGATAAATTACTTGGACCTTTCAAGGTTGATTTGAAGTAATTTTGAAGTTTGACCTTTCTTTTATTTTTAATTCAAGTTTATTTTAATATTGAAAATACCAAAAATATTTTGCTTATTGTTTGATCTCCAATCTTCATCTCATTTCTGGTATTTGGTCAATACATTTGGATTGGTACATCTTATTTCACTTGATGCATTTTGATCTTTCCATTTCCATTATCCATTCTCCATCTCCTTCTTCTTCTTCTTATTTTCTTTTTGATCAATGAGTTGAAGGTTGATAAGTTAGCATTGATTAGGGAGACTTAATCTTCCTTGATTCAAATCTAATTCATCTTGATCAATTGATCAAGTGAATGGTTTTGCATTAAGGATAGGTTGTTTTCTAAATCATGCAAAAGGCTTAAACCAATACAAGATCAATTCTCTTTTTCTTTTTGGCATGGCAAGTTGTTGGAACTTGGTTCACTAATCAAGACTTCTAACTTGTGTTGTTGCCTACATTATTATTGACCGGCCTCAGATAGCTGTGACTTCTACATAAGTCCAATTACGATTGCTTAACATAGCGCTAAATTTGCCTTATGGCACACTAACTACTAACACTAACTATTAACCATTAACATTTACTTTATGCTCTTTAATTTTATGCAATTTACTATTCTTGCACATATTATCCATTTGCTTTTTTCTTTGCTCACTTGAGCACATGTTTATGTTAATGCCATTTGCCTTTTGCTCACTTGAGCACATAATTGTGTATATATTATTATGCTTGTGTTTTATTTTGATTGTTGTGAACCAAATGCAAAGAAATGGACTTAGTTTCTAGGACTTTCCCTATGCAAAGAAATGGAGAATTGGACTTAGATTCTAGGACTTTCCTTATGCAAATTTGGAGTAAAAGGATCTTGATGATGAAGATGGATTACAAGGACCAAATCTCTAAACTCACTCTTATCCATTCTTGATTTACTTCATGGAACTTTTGATGTGTGTGCTTTTGTGCTAGGGAATTCTATGAACTCAAATTGAAGGACCATTTCCATGTTCATCCAAAGTGAAAGACACAAGATACATTGAGGATCTCTTAAGAGACTTGTTTGATTGCTTATGCTTGTGATTGCCTATTCCAAAGGATGGGAGCTACTTGGATCATCAATATGATCTCAAGAGAGGAACTCCTTTTGTGGTTCTGTTTTTTTATCCCTTTCCTTTTCGCTTTGCTTAGGACCTTAGCCCTTCTTCTTCTTCTCCCCACTCTAACCCAAGCCAAAACTTTTTGTGCAAACATTTAATCATTGTTTTCAAACATTAGAAGCCTAAGCCTTATGCTTTTGATTTTCAAACCTTCTTTTCATAATACTTACTTTGAATTGAATCCTTAAGTCAACTTTGACCATTTTTGTATATACTTCTAATTGGTAAATATAACCCATTCAAATGTCTTTTGTGGTTCCAAGGGCCACCTCCTTAATCAAGTTTTTTTATAACCTTTAGTTATTAGGTTTGAGTTATCCTTGTGGTAGATGTAATACTCACCTATATCCTTAGTGATGGACAATGAGTCTTCCATGCTTATTATAGGGTTAACCCCTCACTAGCATGTTGAAGCTATCCTCACATGGTGGATTTGTGGTTTGGTTGAGTTTTCTCCCTTTGATAACAAAAGACCTTAAGGCTTTTGGACCAATCAATTCACCAACTTTTTTTTGTTGAGATTTTTACCCCGAACTACGAGGTTTTGATCCTAATCTTTTATAAGATGGTACGTAGGCAATGGGTTTATCCATCCAAACACAAAAATGTAAATAACCTGTATATTCTCTTCTCATCTTTTCAATCATGTTTGCACAAATAAACTTTCATAAAACAAACAACCTTACAACAATTATGAAAAGGGCTCCCTAGGAGTACCTAGGATGTTTTGGGTGCCTAACACCTTCCCATTGCATAACCAAGCCCCTTACCCAGATCTCCGTTTCTTTTACTAGTTTTTGTTAAAACTATTAGGTTTTTGTTCGCTTTCTAACAATTCCTTTGGATAAATAGAAGTGCGGTGGCGACTCGACTTGTATGATTTACCTTGGATTTAGTCAATATCTCTAATGGTAACGAATACCCCGCTACACCTACTATATGATCTCACCATTTCATCTTATTTTATCTCTTTTTTTTTTATATTTCTCGCATTTACATAACTCATTTTATATCATCGCATTTGGAATATTTTATCAACTATGTCTACACATTGATATTTCTATTTTTATATATATGTCTTATGTTTGTTTTATTTTCGTTTTTTATTTTAGTTTTTTATTTATTTATTAATCTAATGTTTAAATTTTATTTTATTTTTATTTTTTTTCTTTTATAAATTTATGCAAGCCAATGATACTAGGCAAATTACAAGACAAACGCTATCCGGACCCCTCAAGCCAAAAGACAAAGAGAAGCTCAAGCCAAAGGACCAAAATCCGGCCCAGCCAGATTTTTCCTTGTGGCGCCCGCCATAGACCTTGTGGCGCCCGCCACAGCGTCTGTAAAAGCTCGGGGAAGACTCCCTTTCTTCACCATTTTCACACCTTACAACCTTCGAAACCCATTTTTCCGCCTTGCAAAAACGTCCTTAAAACCACAAAAAGCTCACACCTTTCTCATCCTCACACCATACAAATCATTTTCCCGATTTCCATTTTTATTTTCATCCGTCGGATTTCATAAAAATCCAACCTTTTCACATTCCACTTCATCTTCTTCGTCACGTTTCAAGAGCTACGGAATGGAGTTTAATGGATTCATTCTTCGAGGAGGGAAATCGGGAGATAGGCAAAAGAAGATTATCGAACAGTTGCAAAATCGGGAGATCCTCCCGACAAGGTATGTTGACAAAAATTGTCTCTACACTTTAGGTATCTATCATAGCATATTTCATTTATTAGATAATTTAGGTTTGCATAATTTGTTTTCAAACAAAGAACCTACCTATGAGCGATTGACAATTGAATTTTTGAGTTCTTTAATCTATATTGTCAATCCTAACACTGCTAGCACAGTTGGTACTGTCAAATTTAGAATGTTTGTTGTTGAATATGAATTCAGTACCGACGAACTAGCAGGCTTGTTAGGAATCCCTCATGGGGACGGTGCTATTTGTGAGGCCCCTTTGGATTCGGATTGGTCAGTCGAGGTGTTCTTCTTCTGGCAGAGATTGTCAAACACTTCCATAAATTCTTTTGAAGGAGTTCTTGCCTCGACTATCCATAACCCGACCATCAGAGTTTTTAGATATCTGTTGGCATGTACTATTTTTGGCCGGCAGAATCCAAATAAGGTTAATGCTAGAGAGCTTCTAATTTTGAAAGGAAGCCTCACAAATAGACGAATTAACTCGGTCCCGTTCATGCTCGCTCATATGACTTAAACTTTAAATAAAGCGGAACCGATTTCTTTTGGAGGATTGATTACGTCTATTGCTCGGGCGCTTAACCTGAACAACGAGATAGCTACCCTAGACCCCTTACCTCCTCGCACAATTAACCTAAAATTTCTGAGAGACATGAAATTGTGCCGATTGAGGAGAGAATGAGGCTATGTGCTTATGGTTCATGGTGTAGCTATCCTATTTGTTGTTTTACCATGCACTAGACATACAGATGTACGAGATGAAAGGAATTGGACCTACGCTTTAAATGCTCCACCTGTTTTGGGTCCTCTTCCTCCTAACATTCCTGATGAGGCGGGAATGACACTGATGACGAATATGATCGGGGAGAGAGATCTCCCGTACCTGATGTGTCCCCCATCACATTTCACCACCACACACCGCACCATCTTCTTCTTCTGCAGGTACCGCTCCTGGCTTTTATATTGTAGAGGAGATGTGGCGTGACCATATGGCTAGAGAGCAAAGGCGTGACGACCTACTCTCTACCATCCAACAACAACTGGCGAATAACATGAGCTTCATGCAAGAATCGCAACGGAGGACAAACAGGTCATATGACACTGTTTTACAGTCCCTGCTTACGATTACAAATACGCAAGCCCGTCAGCAACAATACCACCAGCAACACATGGCACTCATAGAAGCCACTCAAGGTTCCATTTTGGGTAACCTTCGAGAGGTGAGGACCGCTCAGGATGCCTTAAGGGCGAGGATGGATCAGAGAGACCATCATCGTACCCGATCCCGTCGTCCACCTCAGGATGGCGAGGGCACTAGTGGTCAGCAGTAGGTTGTCAAGTAACTCTTCCCTTATCTTACTTCGAAACATTGGGGACAATGTTCGATTTAAGTGCTGGAGGAGACTCTATCGTCTTTTCTTTATTGCTTCTCTTTGCTGTTTTTAGATAGTTTGTTTATTTTTATTGCGTTTTAGTTGTTTATTTTGCTTTCAGTTTAAATATAGTGTATCTTTAGTACAATCTAATCTCCCCATACCTTTAGCCCCACCGATTTTTTTTTGCAAAAGAAAACAGTGTTATTCCGAAAGTTTTCGGGTTTTAAAGACAGGTTTCGAGTAAGGATGCGGTGACTTGGGAGAACTTTGCGAAACATCAGTATCTTTTTTAGCACCATAAGCTTCGTAAATATAGGAATCATTCTCGAAACCCCATATACCATGGCCTTAATCATCATTTCAGTATAAGCCCTCAGTAGTTTATCTCAGCAGTGCAGCTCCGGCCTACGCATCCTCTACGTAGGGGACCGATGCAAATAAGTGAATGATCCAGCAAAACAAAAAAACTAAAAGAAAGCAAAAAGGCAACTTCGGTATAGGTGACCCTCACAAAGTCATTTAAACCAAAGAATTGTAAAAATTTGCTACAAAAAGAAAAAGAAAAAGAAAAAGAAAAACTTACCCGCTGTTAGTTGGTGCAGAGGTATCTGGCACTGAACTCAGTAGGGCGGATTACGATCCGATCCCCCACAACCACAGTTGGGTCAAATAAAAAGGTTTACACAGATTTATGTGCCAGAAACCCCATGTTTAGGTCATAATCACTAACAGGTCACTCTACTATGAAGCATGTACGGATAACGGGCTTAATGTGATTGCGCCTGAATGAAAAGGACACAAAAAGAGATGAAGAGGTAGGCCTAGGCATTGTGGGATAATATGGGTTGGTTAATATAGGAATGAAGTTTATGTCCGTATTTGCGGATTAGTATCATCATGATACCCTTAGTTCACTCAGTTAGTACCTATCACTTCATCCCGACTTGAACTTAGAACCTTTTTAACCTGAAGCACTCGTTTACACCAGTTTTTCTTTTATGAGCTTTTTAATGTTTTGCTTGAGGACAAGCAAAGGTTTAAGTATGGGAGAGTTTGATAACACTGAAATTCACCGTATTTTCGGCTCCGATTTCGCATGCATTTTAGTAGTTTTATTGTCATTTTGTTCTGTTATTACTATATTTCTCTTTGTTTTCAGGTTTTTACTTTAATCGGAGCCCCGATCGAGAAAATGAGTGAAAAAGAGCTAAAAACTCTAAAATTCAGCATTTTGTACTTGTGGCTCCCACTGTGGCTGGCGCCATAGACCCTGCCATGATGTGTCCCAGCTCAACTTCCCTCAACTGTCACGTTCCCCACTACTTCCACTAAGGCGCCTCAGATTGGCCTTATGGCGGGCGCCACAAGAGGAAAAGTTTTCCCTCCCATTTTCAAGTTGAAGGGCATCCTTTATTTATTTCCTGCACTGTCTTTACTTTATTTATTTCCCGCACTATCTTTACTTTATTTATTTCTCGCACTCGCTTTACTTTATTTATTTCCCGAACTCGCACTTTACTTTTATTTATTTCCCGCACTCGCACTTTACTTTATTTATTTCTCGCACTCGCTTTACTTTTATTTACCTTCCGCACTCGCTTTACTTTTATTTAAATTCATGCACCTTTACTTTACCATGTCTAACTAAATCTATAAGGTTAGAATGTTAGGATCGTAATTGAACCGATAATCCGTACAATTGTTCGTAGAAACACTTAAGGGAGATTTTAACTTTCAACTTAAGTTTTCCCGCACTTCAATTTCCGTTGGGTAAGATCGAAAGCCGTCCAACGTCTATTTAAACTTAATTGTTTTTAACTATTTCAAAAACAGCGAAAGCGCTTTGTTTAGTTCATTAGGAGTCTTAATTTAAGAAGAAAAGAGATTTTAAAACTATTTTCGGACGCTTTTATAAGTTTAGAGTCTGGTTCGTGAGAACCTCTTTTGGTTAAGAAATCCAGGTTAAAATACTTTTCAACTTAGTCAAGATACTATATTTCTTAAAAATAGGTTTACTACTCTAACGCAATACACGCCTTTTTATAAGTGACAATAAGAGGATTTGATTAGGGAGTATAACTCGGTTCTGAATACGCGAAAGCGACAGTTCCCGTTAAATTGGTTCTTTTCAAAGTAGGAAACACTGCCCAGAAGTAGTTCTATTAGCAAGTACTTGGATTATTAATTGATTATGTGAATTACATTCGACCCTGTCTTTATTAATTGAACTTTATTCAACACTTTACTTTTCATTTCACACTTTAAAAACACCTAATTCGATTGCCTTTGATAAACACCATAACAATAGATAACAATAGATTGACACTTGGTCTCTGTGGATTCGACAATCTTTTATATTACTCTGACGCGTTCGTATACTTGCGAAAAGCACGCATCAGTAATGCCTAACCACAAATACTTTTGTGACATTTCTAAATCCAAAAGGGTCTCTCACTGAGCAGATGGATCTCAAGCCAACTTATTAAGGACTACTCCACACAAGTTGAACATGACTATACGATCCTCCTATCTTAATTGCACTCATGTTCGGGTTAGAAATTATCTCACCACTCAGAGATCACCAAGCACAACAAGCAAATTATATCACACAGATATACATACATCACATATATACAATTATATACACACAAAAAAGTAGGCTAAACCCACTGGAGACTACTCCCCAGCAGAGTCGCCACTTAATTTCTGTAGCAGTAAATTCATGATCATCAAGCTATGGATAAACAAGACATCAAATAACAAGAGTTGCCACCGCACTTTTATTGTTTCCAAGGGAAAAGGGAAAAGTAAGAATAAAACCCAAAATTAAGAAGTTTTCAAATCAAAACTAATAAAATGCTAGAGATTATAGGTAAGGGGGTTAGTTACACAGAGGGAAGATGTTAGCATCCAAAGTGTCATAGGTACTCCTAGGGAGCCCTTTCTTTTGTGCATATGTATTTTATAAAAAGTGATGTTTGCAAACAAATATTATGGGGGGAAGAGAAAAGAATTCATTAATTAGATTTTTGTGTTTGACAAGACCTTCGGACTTGTGACTACGTACCAACATAAAAATGAGGGATCAAAACCTCGTAGTTCGTGATATAAATTTCAAAGTGGATGCATTGCTTTTAACAAAAATTAGGTTTGAAAGGCACAAAGGCCTAGAAAATGGTTTGAATGAGTTAGTTCTTTTTGGCTTTTGAAAATTTTAAGTCAAGTATAGTTAAGTATATTTACATGTTTGATTAAAGAAAAGAAGTTTGAAAATGCAGTGGCATAAGGCCAAAGTTTCTAGTTTGCAAAGTGGTCAAAGTTTAACACAAAAAAACTAGTACAAGCAAAGAAGACTTTTTTTAAAATGAGGGAGAGGTTTTGAAATTAAAGAAGTGGGGAGGAGATGAAGAGACTAATCCTAAGCTTAAATTTAAAAGTTAAGAGTTGAAAAGATCTGACCAATGGGCTGCAATTCAATAGACAAGAATGTCATATAGAAACCCCAAATTCCCTTGGACATTAGAATCAAGCAACAAACAATGCATACAATATTAACTTGAAGAGCAAGGCATCAAATAAAGATAGCCATAACCAAGCTTTAGCCACTCCATGATCTTCAAATTTGCCCATGTAGTAGATGAATTCCACAAGTCACAGGTTCAAAATAATAGTTTCACAATGGTCATGTTGCAGATGAACTCAGATGGATCTTCAATGATGTATCAGATGAAGTTTCAACATGCAAGCACTTGGTTACATGAAAGTTGGCATTGGCCAAGTCCTTTTGCATAAAAATGTTGCCTAGATTCTAAGTCCAATTGTCCAAGATCAAACCAACAGTCCACACAATAGTTTTTTAGGGTTTTTGTTCTTATTATGTACATTAATGGTCAAATACCACACAAGCAAACAAAATATACACAAGCAAAACATATCACACAATATGGTCAAAGTGGACAAAGTGAAAAGGCATTAATATAAACAATTAGAATGGTATAAATAATGGAAAATGAATAAAGCTTAAAAATTAAAGTGCATTAAAAGTAAATGGCTTGAAATTAAATGTTAGTTGTTAATGAATTAGAAGTTAGTATTGTTTTTTCTTTTGCTTTTCATTTTAAGTCATTCTTTGGAGAACACTCAACCCACTTATCACAAGCATGGATCCTTGAACCAAGACATCTTCCAAAGGAAGAAAAAAAGCCTAAGTTTCCACACAATACCATGGAAGATGGGAGACTTACAATCTCACTAACTAGAATGCTATGCCTTTTGTATAAAAAATTTAGCGCTATGTTAAGCAATCGTAATTGGACTTATGTAGAAGTCACAACTATTTGAGGTCAGACAATAGAATTTTGGTGTTAATGCATGTTAGAGACATAGTATAATGGACTATGCTCATGGAACATACCACACACAAAAAGAATATGCAAAAGAGGTGGCCTAATGTCATCCATGCTTATGTTGATTTTTCAATCAACTAGCCTTAGGACCTTGAGATATCATAGGCCAAATGAAATGGATGCATAAAGAAGGGGAATTAGATGAAGAGGGAGGGGAATAGATCAAAACTCAAATTGGTCAAAGGAGGGATTTTACCAAATTAAGATCATTCATTCATTTTGGGAGATGGAACGTACATTCCATCAATCCCCTAAATCCAATGATCTTAACCTAAAAAAGTCAAATCAACCTTGACCAATGCCCAACAACACAAGTCAAACTTATACAAATCATCAAGATAGCTCAACACAATTATTTGGCATTTATTCAATTTAAAAAATACTAAAAATAATGCATTAAATTAAATATGGTTTGTCAAATTCCTAAAATCTCATCAAAACACCAAAGAAATCGCCATGAGATTTATCATAGGTCAAACAAGGTCAAAGGACCTTGGAGAAAAAATTTCAGAATTTTAGGACACTTAAAAACATTTTTAAACAATTAAAAATATTCATAAAATCAATTAAATCATGAAAAATATTAATAATGATCCAAAATATGATTTTAATTCAAAATATGAAACAAGAATTTATTTAAATTTTTTTGGTGAAACTTTCATATTTTTTGGATCAATATTAAAATTAATATAAATTAATGAAAATTAAATGAAATAAAAAGAAAATCAAAAAATAAAAAAAAACGTGGACCACTTGATCTCCCTGTCATACCCCGATTTTGGTCCTGAATTTTTTTCATCTTTTTATTTTTCATTTGACACTTGGCCTAAAGATCATTTGCATACATTCATGACCAAAGTCAACCATCCTTTCCCGAATCCATATTGTCTCGATTTTGATAAACATTGGTCATTATCTAGGTTTTTTTGATCATGGTGCTTTTGATTATAAAATGGATTCTAATTATTTGCCTTTTTAATTTTCAATTTGATTTTAATTTCAAATTAGGTCTAATTCCAAATTTCAATTTAATCTTAATTGTGTCTTTACTAATGATTCAAACTTTAATTGATTTTAATTTTCAAATAAATGTTAGAATCGATATCAAAGTAATTTTAACAAATTATAGATTAATTTGATTTTAATTGGTTTTATTGGTTTTTTTTATTTTAAATTGACATTTAGATTTGTCTTGGGTTATTTCTAAAATCCATATCCATTTTATAACCAAATATCCCTAAACCAAGTTACAACCATTTTTATTATTTACAATCACTTCAATCAAGTTCAAACTACAACAATAACCATACAATTCATTCAAGCTTTCAAACCTTCATTCAATATATCCAATTCCATTCAATACAATTCAATAAACATTCATTACATAATCTCATTCATTCAATTAACTTTCAATACACAATCTAACAATTCAATATGTTTCCAACCGCTCATGTTACTCAAGAAAGAGTCGTTAACCGCCCTCCCAAGAAGAGGCAGCGTGTACCTTCTGCTTATAATCAGTTCATAAAGGAAGAGATTCAGAGGATTAAAGCTAATAATCCTGATATTAGTCACAGAGAAGCTTTCAGTACAGCTGCAAAAAAAAATTGGGCACATTCTCCTCATATTCATTTTGGGCTCATGTTGGAGAGTAACAATCAAGCTAAGACGAAGAATGTGTCTAAGAAGCGTTTGATGTCAAGGGTTGCACTAATGAACATGAACAAATGAGAAATATATTGTTCATAATATGTGTTAGGAAAAAACTTCATCAATTTTAATTATAAGTGAGTGTTCCATGCAACAGCTTGTTTGACATAGTAACCGTTAGATGTGGTCACTGCACAAATCTATGGTCTGTCAACATGGCTGCAGCGTTTCAGTCACTTCCATGGCAAGATATTCAGGCACCTAGCCACTGTATGAATCCAGCGTACAGGATCCGAACCACCGACAGCACTTCCAAATGCAACGATAGGATTGCAATACGCACCACACCAACCATTCGAATCCTATCATTACCAATTCGAGCTAAAAGTCACACCATCCAAATGCCATGACCCTGCTGGAAAAACAACCATGACAGTAACCTCACACCACACCTAATAGGAACAGAAACAAAGATGTTGGGGAGAAGCAAGAATAATGAAGAACAGACACACGCAAGGAATTGGAGAAGAAGAAATCTTTAACAGAACATCAAAACAAAATAGAATTGGGAAGAGAGGAACTCACAATTTGGAATAGGCTTCATTTCTTCATCAAGATTCGTCAGAGACCTTTCGTAAACCAGCAACCCATTTCCACAAACCTACAAACACACCCACCGAAACCATTTCAAAACGGTTAAAATTCTGAACTGACCATGGTGCTTAGAGACCCTGGTTAAAACTCAATGTGGTTTACCTTCTTAACAAGATAGCCAGCAAGTGTTGTTGCAACAGGAAAACCAGCAGAACCTGCACACCGGCATACCTCCAATGCATCACACCTGGAAGTGCAAACCAAAGGATCCTGCACAAACATCAACGGTCAATAACCTGTATTAGTCCCAGGCATATTCACATTAATCCAAGCTGCAGCAGCCAACAAATAACAAGACATCAAGTAATCCCATCCTAAACTTATAACAACTCCAAAATAGTTCTCCAATAAGCTATGACGGCGACGCCTTTCGTTCCATAACAGGAATTGAATAGAATCATAACAAATTCCACTTCCTCCCATCATCTCCAACCTCTCCTTCAATTCATCTTCTCAACATCTTCTAACCCGTCCTTCACGTGCGGCCATCTTAAACCAAACTTAACCTGCAAAACTTTCATAACAGAAAAACATGCATGTTATACATAGCATAGCAGCAGCAAACATACCAAGCCAGCTAGACACCATCATCACTACAAAATGAAACAACCTACAACAGTCCAATCCAAAGCATTCAATTAAAATTCACATCAAATCCCAATTCCAATCCAATTCAACATAGTCAATGACAATCCCAAATCCTACACTAATTTAAGCATCAATCCAATTCCATAAGACAAGTCCATAAGCATTAATCTAATTCCATAAGACAAGTTCAAATCCAATTCTACAACTCATTGCATATCATACCAATTTGAATAAACTCATGACAGAAAAGAAAACTCAGCCAAATGATATCCACCTAACCTCCAACAGCATGATTCAAAGCCACAACCTGAATCCGCCCTTACTAATTGGTTGGTTGACCTCCATTCAAAGCCACAATGCTATGCTATAGCCGGTATCACAAAGTAGAAGAAGAAATATGTAAACCAAAGTTGCTCATGCTTTTACTAAGTTTTCACTGCAGTAAAACCAAGTAATTAGCAAGGCAGTTAAAAATTCAAAAAGATGCCCAAAACGGAATTGAGACAAAGTAGAGGAAGAAGGTACACGGCTCACATTACCATTCCAGAACAAGCATCAAAGAGGTAGACCGAAATTCTGAGCACCAAAAGGATTTCGCAGAGATACTTGTTTTGATCTGCATAGGCCAACCCGAAACCCTAATCTGCTGGATATAAAAGGGAAGGTGAGATTGAGAAGAGAGGGACGAAAAATCAGAGAGACCACAACGAAAACCCAAAACACAAACAAAAAACCCTAATTTCGGAGGCTGGAAAAATCTCAGAAACGAAAACCCTAAATCCTAAAACGGCGAAAAGAAACCTAGATTGAAGAGGTGAAGAAGGAAGGCTCAGACTTCGCCGTCGCCGTCAACACCGCCGAAGGTAAGCCGTCTTTGTTTGGCTTTCTTTTGGAAAACCATGGTTCATTGTTTCGCATTTAGATTTTGAGAGGTTGATACGGAGAGATGCCCGATTGAGAGAGATAGAGGTTGAGACTGAGAGAGAGCGATTGAGAGGCGTGGGAGATTGAAGAGTGAGGACGATTTGTTGTTCTGTTACTGTTCCTCTCATTTTCTTGTTTTATTTATTTTTAAGAAACAAATGTTTAAACCATTAAAAAAATTTAATTAACACTTTTAGTCTTCCTCTGTTTTTTATTAAAAGGTGTATATTAATGTATTATTTTTTGGTGTTCCCAATCCATAATCCTTTGGAAACCCAACAGCCAGGCGGCTAGGGTTTATTTTTGATTCCTCCATTAATTAGTAGTCCAACAGACCATCTTACTTTAATCTTTTTTTTTAAATTTTGGTTTTAACCTATTCTGGTTTACTTATTCAAATTAGTATTAAGATAGCAAATGACCATAAGTGGCCTAGTGGAGAGAGAGCAGTTTCATTGTCTTTAGTGGAGTGGGTTTGATACTTGGGGATAGCAAATCTTCATGTTTATATTTGTTATGCTTACTATTTTATTTAATTTCTTTTTCTATATAGTATCTTGCTATTTATTTTACTTTTATATTTTTATTAATTTAATTCGATTGTTATTTAGTGGTTTGTATTTTTAAATGTTTACCTTTTAGATTTAGTTAGTGTTTGAATTTCCGATTTTGCTTTTTATTCGATTAGTCGATTTTTGTGTGTTAACTAATTTAGTTGGGTTATTAGTACCCATGTCCATACTTATACACATGTAAATAATCACGTTCAATTTTATTTCCTCATCACCTTCAAATACAATTTCAAGCCTTTCTTCCATTAAGACTCTAATATTCAAATCTTTTTCTAAGTAAAACGTGAAGAAAAAGATTATCCTGGATGGAATATCCAGTTATAATCCCGAATATTAGGCTCAAGCTGTAAGAGCTTGCAAGCCGTAAATATTCGTCTTCTCATCCACACTCTAATGTTCAAATCTTTTTCTAAGTAAAACGTGAAGAAAAAGATTATCCTGGATGGAATATCCAATCATAATCCCGAATATTAGGCTCAAGCTGTAAGAGCCTACAAGCCATAAATATTCGTCTTCCCTCCAAAACATTCGTAAATATCTGAATCATTTTCTCAGCAATATCGAAAAGAAACAGACTGCCTGGGTGGAATATCCAGACGTAGTCCCAAGTGTTAGACCCAAGCTGTAAGAGCTTGCAAGTCATAAATACTCGTCTTTCAAACTCAAAAATACTTAATTCCTTATTAAACACTTTTCAATAAAGATGGAATGGAACGTGGTGTATACCGCGCACTCCTGAGATTAAGATTCGAGGCGGATGCCTCGCCTATCTTAGCTCTCGCCATCATTTTGAATTGTCAATACGGTTTCTTCAAACCCTTTCTCAATCAAAATTCAAAAATACTTAATTTTTATTAAACATTTTTGCAAATAAGATGGAAATGGAACATGGTGTATACCATGCACTCTTGAGACTAGGATTCGAGATGTATATCTCGCTCATCCAAGTTCTCGCCATTACTCAAAACACATCAAACCAATCAATTTCTTTTTCTCGCCGCCGTGCGATTGACTCTTAAACCTTTTCTCAAACGAAAAGTTACTTTGTTTCAAAACAATGCAAGGCAATGTTTTTCCACCTGTTTTGGGTAGTCCAACAATATTTTCGTCGATTTGACACAAAGTAGCTTTCGCTAAAATCGACCAACAAACAAACATTTTTCTATCCAGAACTACGTAAGCCTTGATTTCTCTTTTGAGATACGTAGGAGCAGGATTTGTAAATCTTGTCAGGCCCACTAATAAAAAACTTAGGTTTAGTCCTTCGTCAAAAATCCAAAAACATTTCTGCTCTCTTCTATTCTTTCTTTCCCACTTAATAACTTGAAAAGCCTAACATTTCAAACTAACACTAATACACAAAACTAACCTAATGGTTCCCGTTGAGTACAACGGACGTGAGGGGTGCTAATACCTTCCCCTTGCGTAATCGACTCCCGAACCCTAATTTGGTTGCGACGACCATATTCATTGTCATTTTTTTCTTGGGTTTTATCGATATTTCCCCTTTTCTTTTTAGGAATAAATAAAGTTCGGTGGCGACTCTGTTCAGTCCACCATTGCGAGCGTGCGATTGCGCTTCGCTTTAAAGTCGTATCCCCATTTTTACGAGGTACGACAGATGGCGACTCTGCTGGGGACATAACTCCCTAAGTGAGTCAAGCCTAGTTAGGTCGTTTGTGTGCCTTTGATTGTTTACCTATGTGGCTTTTCTTTATTGTTTTTACTATCTTTATTGTCATATTGATATGAATATGTTGTATTGGTTCAATTATGGTTTGGTACTTGGATACTCTGATTGCAAACCTTGTGGGAAAGACTTTTTACCCGAGTCTTGAGTAAAAACATAAGATAGAACGAGGTTGAGTAGTGCGGGTCCGCGAGATGTATGTCTCGTTGGGTCGGTACGAGAACCTCATTTAGTGTAGATTCTTGAGAGGATGTTGTCGCTCGGCAAGTAAGTTTCCGTAAGCTTCAATATTTTCTTTAGGATCCATGACTCTGAGAACCATTTGTAGAACCTTAGTTCTTTGTCCAACTAGGAAAGATGGTTGCGTAGTGTGAGTCTGCGAGATGAATTTCTCGTTGGATCGATGCAAGAACCTCACTTAGAGTAGATTCTTTAGATGGAGTTGATGCCCGGCAAGTAAGTTGCCGCAGGTAGCAAACAGTCTAATGGATCCATGACTCTAGGAACTTTTTTAAAAAACCTTAAATCATACCTGGTGAGAATGTTGTCCTATATAAAGCAATCAGACTTATCCATGCCTTAAGCCTATTGAACCTATACAAAAAAAATGCATCACATTCATACATTGCATCAACATCATAAAAGGAAAGCTCTTAGTTGTCACTTATTTGTTTCAGGAATTGAGAACTTGAAAATGACAACTTCAAGGAGACACACTTTCACGCTTAAGTATAAGGAACCTAAGTTGGACAGTCTGAAGGGTTTGATCTCTGATTTGACTCTCAGCAGACGTGATGAGTTCGGAAAAAAACTATGGGAAAATTTTGAGCCTTCTAACTAAGAAAGTTGACTATGGAATTATTGGCTCTTTGGCACAATACTTTGATCCACCTCTACGCTGTTTCACATTCGCTGATTTCCAGCTAGCTCCTACTTTGGAAGAAGTTGAGAGAATCGTGGGTCTCAAATTGAAAGATTTTAATCCATTTCCAAAGCTCGAAGAAGATATGGGCCAAAAGAAGATAGCTTTAGCCCTAAGTATCAATGTCCCGACTGTTCGAGACAATTGGGTTGAAAAAGGGGGTTGCGAAGGTTTTGCCGCGATGTTTTTGGAAGATTTAGCTCTAAAGTTCAAGAAAAGTGGAAATTGGAATGAATTCTATGTTGTGTTGGCTTTATTGATCCATGGGATTGTACTCTTCCCAAATGTTGAAAAATTTGTGGATCAAGTAGCCATAGAAGTCTTTCTCTCTGGCAATCCAGTACCATTTCTTTTAGCTGACATTTACCATGCCCTTCACGCTCGACATGAAAAGAGGAGTGGAACTTTGTTGTGATGTGCTCCTTTGCTTTACACTTGGTTCATGCAACACATGCCCGAAGAAGGTCTTTTTGTGGCAAAAGAACTTAGGTCTCCTCAAAAATTAGCTTCTCTCACCGAAAGTTCCATCAGATGGTATATCCGAGAGTGGGAAACCCCAGACATTATAGTCAGCTGTGGGGAATTTCCTAATGTACCGTTGTTGGGTACCAAGGGTTGCATCAACTATAACCTTATGCTATCTCGAATGCAACACGGTTACTCCATGGATGGTCCTCATGACGCAAAGGACTTACAACCATTTGTGCTCTCTGACGTCCAAGCAAGCAATCCTGATGTAAGTGAAGTACGAAAGGCTTAGTTAAAGGTTGTAAGGAAGGGTAAAGAGTTTGGAAAAAGAAACATTCTCGCCAAAGAACCTTACACTCAATGGGTGAAAGAAAGAGTTGAGGAAATCCATTTGCCATTTATCTTAAAGGCTTCAGCTTTTCCTAAAACTCCTGAGCCCAAGCCCATACTCCCTGAGGACATGGAGAAACTCGATACTAAGGTTAAGGAGCTCGAATTGGAGAATACTGAATTACGGATTCAGATGAACCGAGTTATCTTGGAAAATCAGAATTTGAAAGAGGAACGTAAGGGAAAAGCCCAAGAACTTGAGGATAGTAACAAGAGAGCTAGGCTATTGGAAGACCAGAAAGATGATCTTGATCATATCCTTATAGGTTCCACATCAGTGATCCGAACCAGGAAGGAAGAGCTCAAGAAAGCTGAGTATAGGATCTGTGAGTTAGGGAGAATGTTGGATAAATCTCTTATGGATAAAAAAAATTAAGCTCGACTTTGAGGCACAAATCCGTGAATTGAGGGACGCTCTGAAGAAATGCGAGGAAAAGTTGTCTCGCGAGATACTCCAAAAGGAAGAAGCTGAAAGAAACTGTCATCATCTCAGGTACCAGTTGGAAGAAGCTACTAGGAGGTTTGCAGTTTTGGAGAGCCAAGAAGATGATGTAGCCTACTTACTCCTAAAGAATGATTGTGTGTATTGGAAAAGGTTGTATAGAGAGGCTAGAGCAACCTTAGATGAATATCAAAAGGTCATACAGAAACTTCAAGAGCTCTATGTTGAATGGAATGGAAAGTTCCGCAACTTAGCTAGGTATGTTAACCTCAATATGTTGGAACTCCCAGAAAAACTCCAGGAAGCGGATTGGTGTATGCGTCCAGAAAATACACCTCCTCAAGTTTTCAATTTCGTCAAGTTTATCAAGAAAATGATGAATGAGCTCACCACAGATCTGACTACGATCATAAGAGCTGAGACAGAACTTAAGTTTACTTGTACTTGAATTTGAATTGTTGGTGTTTAAATCTTTTTGTATTTGAATCATGTGTACTTGAAGTTAAATCCTTTTGTATTCGAATTTGATTTTAATTAATGAAAGTTGTCATTTTGGGTCTCAATTATTACATGTTGTTCTTATATTCTAACATTGCTGGAATAAATAATAAAGATAACTAAGAGTTTTGCAAACAAATGCATCCATACATGCATTCATACATTTTCAAAAAAAAAAGAGTCTCACTCCACCCTTTCTTCCACCAGTTTCACGCTGAATTTTCAACACCAGTATAATACTCGCGCCAGAGCAAGACAGAGAATGGCTGGACAAGAACAAGAGAGCTCCCGAGTTAGAGCTGAACTAGACGAAATCAAAGGAGGCATGTCCCATATGCGAGAGATGCTGCAAGCTTTAACCTTCAGGTTTGAGGTTCCACAAGCGACCGTGATTTCAGAGACCACGGGCCCAGCAGTGGAAGTTCCGCCTCAGAGGATGTTACCCTCAACCCTTCCTCCATATGGGCTACCCTATGACTTCGTCCCTCGAGCGGAGGTGGTGCACGAAATGGGGCAATCTGTCCAACAAGCCATGCCATTACCGGTTTACACTGACGCACGTCCAGTCATCCATACTGTGGTTCCACCAGCTGCCTATGCTAGGCATATTCCTCATTATGAAGATCAAAACCACATGTATCAGACTATTGACTCAACAGTTGCTGGTGACGAAGTAAGTTTTGAGAATTTCAGAGAGGTAAAGGAGAACATGCAGCTCCTTGAGAAGAAATTCTGAGATCTAGAAGGAGACCACGTCTTTGGATCTGCTGCCAAAGAAATGTGCCTTGTATCCGGGTTGGTGATTCTAGCAAAATTCAAAACTCCGGACTTCGACAAATACAAGGGGCATACTTGTCCAAAAAGCCATCTCATCATGTATTACCGCAAAATGGCTGCACACGTGGAGGACGACAAGCTAATGATCCACTGTTTTCAGGACAGCTTAAGTGGGGCTCCTTCCAAATGGTATCTAAGTCTGGATCAGAACAGGATCAGGTGTTTCCAAGACCTGTCAGACGCGTTCATAAAACATTACAAGTATAATATGAACATGGCGTCTGACAGAAGACAGTTGCAGAGCATGTTTCAACATGATAAGGAGTCCTTCAAAGAGTACGCTCAGAGATGGAGGGAGCTGGTTTCTCAAGTCGAACCACCTCTAGCTGAGAAGGAATTGGCTAAACTGTTCATCGACACTGTCCAACCCCAATTCTACGAGAAGATGGTTGGAAGTGCTTCTTTGGGATTCTCTGAGCTTATTGCTATAGGAGCTCGCGTCGAATACGGTGTAAGAAATGGAAAACTGGCGGCTGTAGTTGGAACTTCAAATGCTAATCCAAAGAAGTTCTCTGGAGGGTTTCCTAGAAAGAAGGAAGGTCAGGGAAGAGCTCCTCCAAGAAGGAGACCACAATAATATCCACCTCAGCAATATTTTCAACAACCAATTCCCTATCAACAACCCATGTATCCCGTCCAGTATGCTCCGCAACCATACATGGCTGCCGTGATGCCTGCATTCAATCAACAGCCTGCTCAGGCTTATCACGCGCCTCTAGCGTATCGACCAGCTCCAGTTCAACAACGTGTTGCGGCTTCTCCAGCTTATCAACAAGCACCAGCAGCTCCTGTTTATCAACAACCGAGAGCTCAAACGCCAAGGCAAAATGCTCAGAACCAGAATAAGAGGCAAGGGGAGAGGGCGACCTTCAATCCAATCCCAATGTCGTACACTGAGCTTTATCCCTCCTTGTTGCAAAAGGGTTTGGTGGTTCCCAGACCTATGGGACCTCCACCTGATCGTCTTCCTCCGTTGTACAACCCTAATGCACACTGTCCTTTTCATGAAGGTGCCCCCGGGCATGACTTAGAGGGTTGTTAGGCTCTGAAGCATAGGGTTCGGGAATTGATTGAGAGCAAGATCTTGTCTTTTAAGGACATGGGACCGAATGTGAAGAACAATCCCCTTCCTCCCCATGGAAATCCTGGAGTCAACGCCATTGAAGACGCTTCTGTTGGTGTTACGGTTGATAAGGTGGAGGATGTTAAGACTCCTTTGGCAGCATTCCATGCTCGATTGGTGGAAGCTGGCCTAGTTAATGTTGATCATGACAACTGTGAAGAGTGTGCCACACACCCAAGAGGATGTCAGGTGGTACGAGACAATATCCAAAACTTGATGGATGAAGGAGTGCTTCAAATATCCAGTGCTGTGAAGAACGAGGATGTGTTGGTGATTGAACCTTGTTTCAAATTACTTGAACCAGTTGAAATCCCATATTATAGTGGTGGAGTGGTCCCGGTGAACAGTAAGCCGTCGCCTGTCAAGATATGTATGCCCACGCATTTTCCATACGAGAGCACCGAGGCTGTACCTTGGAAATATGAGATTACCGCTGTAGACAAGGTAGTTGATGGAAGTTCAGACGTTGAAGTGACAAAAGTTGTAAGTAAAGACGTCACCAATATTGTAGGAATGAGCAGAATGACCCGTAATGGTCGAATCTATACGCCTGAATTCAATGTGACTCCTCAAGGGCCAAACAAGGAATCAACAGTTGTAGCTCCCACTAAAGAATCCGAAGTGGTTCAATCTGAAGATGTTGTTGAATTCTTGAAGTTGATCAAGAAAAGTGACTACAAGGTTGTGGACCAGTTGCATCAAACACCATCTAAGATCTCTATTCTGTCTTTGCTACTGAACTCCCAAGCCCATAGGGAGGCTTTGTTGAAGGTGCTTGCTCAAGCTCATGTAACACAAAGCATAACAGTTGACCAATTTGATGGAGTTGTGGCAAATATCACAGCTTGCAATACTTTGAGCTTCAGTGGAGAGGAATTACCTGAGGATGGACAAAATCATAATCGTGCCCTCCATATCTCGGTAAAATGCAAAGAGGATGCTTTGGCAAGAGTGTTGGTTGATACTGGATCTTCTCTAAATGTTATGCCAAAGAGAACACTCGCCAAGTTATCTTATCAAGGACCAGCTATGAAGCCTAGTGCCTTGGTAGTGAAAGCTTTTGATGGTTCCAGGAGAACAGTGATTGGAGAGGTTGAATTGCCCATATTGATTGGCCCTCATGTATTCCCGATTAATTTCCAAGTTAGGGATACTAATCCAACATATAGCTGCTTATTGGGGCGTCCCTGGATTCATGTTGCAGGGGCAGTTACCTCCACCTTACATCAGAAAATGAAGTTCGTAGTGGACAATCAATTAATCATCATTTATGGAGAGGAGGACTTTATGGTCAGTCACCTTTCATCCTTCAGATACATTGAGGCTGATGAGGACGCTTTGGAAACTTCTTTCCAAGCTCTTGAAATAGCCAATGCCACTTTTGTGGAAATGAAGGACCCTGTTGGGAAAGCTTGTTCATCTTTCGCGTCTCTGAAAAGCGCAAAGTCTAGTATTGAAGGAGGAAACCCTGAAGGTTGGGGTCAACTTATTGATATTTGTGAGAAGCATGATCACTTTGGTCTGGGATATGTGCCTTCCGCTGCGAAAGGAGCCCGAGTCCCTACAAAGGACAACACCCAAAGCATCCAGGAAGTATTCCTCAGCACATGATTCATCCATGGAGATCAAGTCAATGCAATTGAAGATAGCACCGCAAATTAAGATGAGCCATGTTTGGTTTACCGGTGTGAGACAGCTTTGAACAACTGGAAGGTGGTTGAGATCCCCAAAATTTTTCCTTTGTCAGAGTAATAATTGTTGTATTTTTCCTTTCAAATCCTTAGCTCTGCCCAAGGCTAATGGATCATGTTGTAGGGCCCCTTTTCATTTTCAAATAATCATTATCAATGAATGAAAGACATTTTGTAAAATTCATTTTATTCATTTACTTGGCTTTCTCATAAGAAAATGGCAATCTTTTCAAAAACAAAAAAAAATTCCATTTATGCATATTTTATTTTTTACTTTTCTAAAAGAAATCAATCATCCAAACATGCAGAATAAATTATAACCCTGGTGAATCCAATGACTTTACTACCTCTCATAACTTTGACTCCCCTATCTACCAAGCCGAAGAAGAGGGTGAAGAAGATTGTTACATCCCCGACGAATTGGCAAGGCTGCCCGAGCACGAGCCCAAAGCCCTTCAGCCACACGAAGAACCGGTGGAAACAATCAACCTTGGCATAGAGGAAGAGAAGAAAGAAGTCAAAATCAGCACCACGCTTGAAGCAAGCATCAAAGAGAGATTGGTTAAGCTGCTACAAGAATATGTGGATGTATTTGCATGGTCATACCGGGATATGCCAGGTCTAGACACCGACATCTTTGAGCACAAGCTCCCGCTTCAGCTAGAATGCCCGCCAGTAAAACAAAAACTCCAAAGAACAAGACCAGATATGGCGCTGAAGATTCGTGAAGAAGTCAAACGACAATTTGACGCTGGTTTTCTCGCAGTGGCGAAGTACCCACAATGGGTAGCTAATATTGTACCTGTGCCCAAAAAGGATGGAAAGGTGAGGATGTGTGTTGACTATAGGGATCTGAACAGAGCTAGCCCAAAGGACGATTTCCCTCTACCACACATTGATACTCTAGTAGACAACACTGCAAGTTTTGTTGTATTCTCCTTTATGGATGGTTTTTCTGGATATAATCAAATCAAGATGGCTCCAGATGACATGGAGAAGACTACTTTTATTACCCCTTGGGCCACTTTTTGCTATAAGGTAATGCCTTTCGGTCTCAAAAATGCTGGGGCAACTTACCAAAGAGCTATGGTCACTCTCTTCCATGATATGATGCACAAGGAGATAGAGGTCTATGTTGACGACATGATCGCTAAATCTCAGAATGAAGAAGATCATATGAACCATCTGAAGAAACTGTTTGAACGCCTCAGAAAGTTTAGATTACGATTAAACCCTGCAAAATGCACATTCAGTGTTCGTTCAGGGAAGTTGCTTGGTTTCATCGTTAGTCAACGAGGAATTGAGGTGGACCCTGACAAGGTCTGAGCTATACAAGAAATGCCTGCTCCACGTACCGAGCGAGAAGTTAGAGGTTTCCTTGGACGTTTGAATTACATCTCAAGGTTTATCTCACACATGACGGCCACGGGTGAACCTATCTTCAAATTGCTTCGAAAAGATCAAGTTGTTGAATGGAATTCTGATTGTCAAAGTGCTTTTGAGAAGATTCGTCAATACTTGCAAGAGCCTCCTATTCTGATTCCACCTGTCCCAGGAAAGCCATTAATCATGTATATGACCGTGCTTGAAGGGTCAATGGGATGCGTACTGGGGCAACATGACGAAATTGGTCGGAAAGAACATGCTATTTACTATCTGAGTAAAAAGTTTACCGATTGTGAAAGTCGATATTCGCTTTTGGAGAAAACTTGTTGCGCGCTAGCATGGCCCGCTCGTCATTTGAGGCAGTACATGATTTGCCATACTACTTTGTTGATCTCAATAATGGATCCAATAAAGTATATCTTTGAGAAACCTGCCTTGATTGGAAGACTTTCCCGTTGGCAGATGCTTTTGTCAGAATACGACATCCAGTACGTAACCCAGAAGGCAATCAAGGGAAGTGTGTTAGCAGAGTATCTTGCTCACCAACTAGTTGAAGATTTTCAGCCATTGAAGTTTGATTTCCCCGATGAGGATATAATGGTGATAAAGGATTGTGAGACCCCAGGCCCAGATGAAGGACCAGAACCAGGGTCTCGATGGAAGCTCGCGTTCGATGGTTTTTCCAATTACAGTGGTCATGGTGTGGGAGCTGTTTTGATGAATCCAAATGGTGGCTTTACCCCTTTCACAGCAAGGTTGTGCTTTGATTGTATGAATAATGTCGCAGAATATGAAGCTTGTATCCTTGGTCTTGAAGCCGCAATTGATCTCCGAATCCAGATCCTTGAGGTGTATGGAGATTCAGCCTTAGTGATCTATCAAGTCAAAGGAGAATGGGACACTCGCGATGCGAAGCTGATCCCGTATCGCGCTCATGTTGTGAAGATGATAGAATACTTCGATGATATCACTTTCCATCACATTCCAAGGGTAGAAAATCAAGTGGCTGACGCTTTGGCAACATTAGCATCAATGTATCAAGTCAGATTCCATAATGAAGCTCCACTTATTCGAATCGAGCGAAGAGATGAGCCTGCTTACTGTCAGCTGATTGAAGAAGAAACTGATGGTAAACCATGGTTTCATGACATCAAGCGATATCTTTTAAGTCAAGAGTATCCAGAAGGTGCTACACTGTTGGATAAGAAAACTCTGAGGAGGTTATCGTCCAAATTCTTTTTGAGCAATGATGTTTTTTACAAGAGAAACCATGACATGGTTCTGCTCAGATGCGTGGATAGACACGAAGCAGACATGTTAATCAAGGAGATTCATGAAGGATCCTTTGGAACCCATGCTAATGGACATGCCATGGCCAAGAAGATTTTGAGAGCTGGTTATTATTGGTTGACCATGGAGTCCGATTGTTTCAGCTATGCAAGAAAATGTCATAAATGCCAAGTTTATGCTGATAAGGTGCATGTACCGCCAACACTACTGAATGTTTTGACATCACCTTGGCCTTTCTCAGTGTGGGGCATCGACATGATTGGTGCTATAGAGCCTAAAGCTTCCAATGGTCACCGCTTCATCATGGTTGCCATCGATTGCTTTACTAAATGGGTAGAGGTTGTTTCCTACACCAATGTGACGAGACATGTGGTTGCTCGCTTTATCAAGAAGGAGATTATCTGCCGCTATGGAATCCCAAGCAAGATCATCACTGACAATGGTTCAAACTTGAACAACAAGACAATGACAGAATTATGTGAGAGTTTCAAGATTGACCACCATAATTCCTCTCCATATCGTCCAAAGATGAATGGTGCTGTTGAAGCTGCCAACAAAAATATCAAGAAGATCCTGCAAAAGATGGTGAAAACTTATAAGGATTGGCACGAGATGCTACCCTTTGCTTTGCATGGATACCGGACTTCAGTCCGCACTTCAACAGGGGCAACCCCATTCTCCTTAGTGTATGGGATGGACGCAGTTCTCCCTATCGAAGTAGAGATACCTTCAACGAGAATATTGATGGAAGCCAAGCTGGATGAAGCTGAATGGATCCAGAACAACTATGATCAACTTAACCTCATTGATGAGAAGCATATGACCGCTCTGTGCCATGAGCAATTGTACCAGCAACGAATCAAGAAAGCGTTTGACAAAAAGGTCCGTCCTCGAGAGTTCAAGGAGGGAGATCTCGTGCTCAAGAAGATCTTGCCAGTACACAAAGATTCACATGGGAAGTGGACTCCCAACTATGAAGGCCCATACGTTGTAAAGAGAGCATACTCTGGAGGTGCTCTATTTCTCACAACTATGGATGACGAAGAGCTCATTCACCCTGTGAACTCTGATGCAATCAAAAGATACTATGCCTAACAAATCCAGGTGGACTGAAAACCCGAAAGGGCGGTCCAGGCAAAAGTTAGGGATAAAAAATGGTAGCTCGCTAAGTTGAAAACCTGAAAGGGCGACTTAGGCAAAAAGGAGAGTCCCGGTGGATTGAAAACCCGAAAGGGCGATCCAGGCAAAAATTAGGGACAAAAGGCATAAACTGCATCGGTTCATCACTGATCGACACAAAAGAGCTAAAAATGGAAGATCAATCTAGTTACTCCCTTCAGAAGCGAGGTCTCGTGGAGTCATTGTTATTAGGGATAGTAGTAGTCATTGCAATTCAATGTAAACCCTTCCCTATTGCCATTTTCGAACTTGTAACATTCCATGGAGCTACACCATTTGTGTGCTACCATTCTTGAATAAATACAAGTTTGCCCATCAAATTCTATCACTTGCTATTTTTCTCTGATTTTCTTTGTTATACAAAATGTCATTTATTTGTTAATAATGAATTTTGAACTCAAAAAGAATTTTTCAACATATTGAGAAACACAATTTTGCTTTGACATGTGGAAATATTAAAAGGAAATCTTTCCCCGCAAGTCTCAAGTTGCAAGACTCCCCTTGGATGATCAATATCTATCTCCAGAGAGCACAAATTTATCATTCTCTGGAAGGATTATCGGGCCAGTTGTAACTGTTCAGCTTGATAGATCCTCCTTTGATGCATTTACTCACTCTTTTGGTTGAGTTATTGGTGTTGAGGATTCAGTACCTCCATAAAGCTTTCCCTAATTTCCAGTCTGTATATTGTCAGCATTTGCATTTCATGATCATTCATACATCATGCATATAAGCAGAATCCAAATCATGCATAGCCCGAAGTGCTTCGCGCACATTTGCATAATCTCAGGTCTCGTGGTTGATTGTATCCCTTGACCTCTGAGACCAGTTGTTACTGGCATCGTCTGTTAAGTCTGATTGTCACCAGTGTCTTTGACTAAATCCAGTTGTAACTGGTATCCTTTAAGGTCGGGTTGTAACCAACGTTTATTGTTAACCCAATTGTCGTTGGCATCACTGTCAGTCTGTTTGTAAATACATTTGTGATTGATATCTGAAGTTTGGTTATTGCCAACATCATTTCAAGTCCAGTTGTTGCTAGCAAACTCCGTTGTAGCCGGTAATGGTTTACTATTGGCTTTCATCAAGTCCAATTGTTGTTGGCAAAATCCGTAAAGAAATCTGGTTGTACTCCATTGCTTGCGGTTAAAGTCCAATTGTTGTTGGCACGTACAGAGAGTTTGAATACCTTGTCTTTCCTAATGGTTCCGTGAAAGTCATGTGTGACTCACCATCTTGAGGATTTCCCAGAAGCTTGGAGGTTTTTCGTGTTAGAAAACTCCAATGATGGAGGTTTTGTTTGATTTTCTCTGTAAAGAATCATCGTAGCCTTTTTGAGTGGATAATCTACTTATAAGAAGACTCCCGTTTGTCTTTTGCATAAATTCCCTGTTAGGAATCCCCAAAATCTGTGATTAGATGAATTTCTTGTGAGAAATCTCCAGAACTATCAGATGTATTCTAAAGTGTCAGGTCATGTATGAACCTATTCACGAAACTTGCTTTGTATGTTTTCCAATATTCTCAGGTCATGTATGAACCTATTGGTAAAACTCCCTTTGATTTTTTCAAAGTGATGTCAGGTCATGTATGAACTTGTTAATCGAAATTCTTTGAATAGTCAAGTGTTGTCAGGTCATGTATGAACCTGTTGTTGAAAATTCTTTGGATGTTTCAGCATTGTTATGAACCCGTTGTTGTTGAGCTTTTATTCCAATATTCCCAGGTCATGTCTGAACCTGTTTTTGAAGAATCTTTCCAATGTTGTCAAGTCATGTATGAACTTATTCTGGAAATTTTCTCAAAATGTTCAAGTTTGTTATCAGGTCATGTATGAACGTGTTGATATACTCTTTTGAATTTTTCTGAGTTTGTTAGGTCATGTCTGAACCTACTGTCAGAAATTCTTGATATTCCCCAACATTGTCAGGTCATGTATGAACCTGTTGTTGAGCTTTCATTCCAGCATTACCAGGTCATGTATGAACCTGTTTTGAAGAATCTTTCTCTATGTTTATTTCAGTGTTGTCAGGTCATGTATGAACTTGTTGATAAACTCTTTTTGATTTTTCTGTTTGTTGTCAAGTCATGTTTGAACATGCTGTCAGAACCGTTCTTGGTATTCCCCAGCATTGTCAGGTCATGTATGAACCTGCTGTTGAGCTTTTATTCTTGTATTACTGTTAGAAAGTGGTTTGGTATGTCGGGTTTTTCTTATCGTCTCCACAGGGATTGTGAGATATCGCCGCCTTTCTACAGTTGTTTTAATTCTTAACTCGTAGTAACAAGGGGGGTTTTGGTTTTAGTCACGGTAGGTTGCATAAAAGTATAAGAAAATGCGGAATTTTTTTTTGGTTTTTCTATTTGAGAAATATTGTCAAAGTTAGGGTTCGACGATCACTTTGCATGCATATGTTCGATCAACAAAACTTATAAACTCCTTTAGATGATAAACTATTTCACAAAATCCTCCCAGTGTGTTTATCTCTAACACACATTGTGGATTTTCCCATTTTGATCCATTGTTTATCTCTAACACAATCTATCAAAATGACAACTTTTTGGTTCAACTTTATGGTGAACAAAATCATTCATTACTATCTCTAGCTAACAAACAAGGTTGGATGAAAACCTAGGTAAAGAGTTGGTAAACACCTCTCGATCATAAACCAACACAAAGAGTTTTCAATAAAACAAAGTTTTCACCATATATTTATCATTAAAGAGTTTACAAATGAAGATCATCCCATATACACACAAAGCTTATGATCATCTACATCTAACCTTGACAAAATGAAGAACTTAGCCACTCATTTTCATGGTGGCTTGTACAACAAGTCTCGGTTGAAGGTTGATCAACATCCAAGTCGAAGAATCGAGATTGGATGGGAATCCACCTTCTTTTTGTAGAATATTGCTAAGAGATGAAGAAAAATGAAGAAAAAGTGTTTCTAGGTCACCAAATATCTCTAGAACAATGCTGGAAAATATCTAAGTTCTAAAAGTACAAAGTATGGGAATGTGTTTCCAAAAAGTAGCCCCTGCTACTTATACTACTGTTGTCTGAGTTGTCATGCTCGCTAGGCGAGCAGAATGGTTCGCCTAGCGAGCCCCAAAATAAGGCACCAGAGGCACCTGCGCCCAGAAAAATAACTAAGTCCAGAATTCACTTGTTCGCTAGGCGAAGAAACCTTCGCTAGGTGAAGCCCACGCTTCAACCTTCGCTCCAGCGAGCTTAGGAGGTTTTGCTACTGGAATTGCTCGCTGGGAGCTCGCTAGTGGCTCGCCTAGCGAGCAAGTGCTGGCTGCTCTTTTGACCAAGTCTGGGCGTGCTCGCTACCACCTTCGATGGCTGCTCGCCTAGCGAGTATGTTGACATTTGCTACTGTAAAATTCTGAGGATGTTCGCTGGCAGTTCGCTAGGTGCTCGCCTAGCGAGCCCTTCGCCACAACCGTCGCCTAGCGAGCAAGCTGATGAAAGCATTCTCTCTTGGTTCCTTTGCTAACTTTCTTGTGTCTTCATTCTCTATTATTTCATGCCTAATTCCTGCATAATAACGCACAAATTAAAGGTACCAAGATCGTTTAACATTGTATTGCAATTCATCTAAAACAAAGGCGGTTTCGAACACTTTAGCAACAAAAATGAGTGAAAGATGCCCATATTTGATAGCTCAAATAAGCACTTTTGGGAATCTAACAACTCTCCCCAACTAGATTCTTTCTGGTCCTCAAGCAAAGTATGCCTCTTGAAGGACAAGAGGATTTGCTTTAAGAGAAAGGTATCGCCGAAGTCGGATAAACGGCTCCAACACATGAAAATCAACTAGATACAAGTTCCCAATGGTTAGAATAACATAATGCACAAGAACTAAAACTTAATAGCAATGCGAAATATGTATCTATCCAAAACAATATTATCTTGAATGAATCACCCTATCTCTCCTCTTCGAATAAGGATTGAAGAAATTACGCGTTTGCAACCGCGGGGACAATCTCTCTCTCCAACAAACAATGAAGAAATCAATTC
This sequence comes from Lathyrus oleraceus, assembly GCF_024323335.1. Lineage (NCBI taxonomy): Eukaryota > Viridiplantae > Streptophyta > Magnoliopsida > Fabales > Fabaceae > Lathyrus > Lathyrus oleraceus. The sequence goes on along the minus strand of NC_066582.1, from coordinate 71,739,716 downwards.
AATTCATACAATGTCTAACAATTATAAATGAAAATGCGGAAGCACGAAGATCACTAAGGACTTTTCGATTGTAGCTTGGGTAGGTTTACAAACAAGGGTCATTTCTAAGGCCATTGAAAATGAGATTTCCGATGCAAAAGAGACATTCACTGTACACTATTTACACATCTCAACTTCGTTCCCTTTGTTTCTCATTTGAAACCTTCACAACTCTTATTTCACAACTCAATTTGTTTTTCACTATTTTTCTTCCAAGCAAGCATTCATTTTCATTTTCTCTATTTTTTTCTTTTCTTTTCACATCATATTTACAAAACAGATGGTTCTCTTTTCTAATTTTTTTTTTATTTTCAATGCTTGCTCGGTTTTTCAAGAGTTGTGGCACTTACCGATTCTCATTTTCGTTCTCCCCAACTTATTTCTTTTACTCACCCTAAGTGAACGCTCTTGACTTTTTACGGCAAAAGAACAATTATCAAAATTATCCGGGTTTCGAGAAAAAAGAATTTTGACATCTCGCTTTATTTTAAGCCGAGATTCAACTGTTTAAGCTCAAAGGGGTTAACGAATACTCTCTCTGCTCACGGGTAAGTTGTATTTGGAACTGGTTGTGCTCATAAGAAAACAAGCGCCTTGATCATTTCTAATTGCTTCCACAAATTCACAATAATAAAAGACAAAGCATGAATCAAATGAATCAACAAAGTTTATTAGAATCTAGCATTTAAGTGTACAATGGAGGTTTCCTCACAATTTGTGGTTTTAAGTTCTAGATGAAACATTCATTCAATTATATTGCAAAAAGAACAATATGCAATTACAAAAAAGAGTAAAGTTCTTAATGCATTCTAAAATTCTAACCGGAGGTAACCATGTACCTTAGCATTATTCACTTGTTTATTTTTATCATTGCCATCCAAGCTCGGATGCACCTTCATTGGATACTTCTTTTGAGGAGCACCCAATCTAGAAAGTTTGACACTCAATCAACCAAAAATTTATTAAAACAAAAGAAATTTAAACCAAACACACAAATTAAAAACATAAACAATAACTATTACTTAAAAAATTTAAAAAATGTGCATGGGGGACAAAACACCCCAAAAGTACATAATCAATACTAGAATAAAACAAATCTGAAAATACAATAAAATAAAACAAACTTAGCCCTCAAAGGACTCAGAACCCTCATCATTACCGGCTTCAGAACCGGTAGCATCATCATCATCATCGTCATCACCAACACCACCAGAAACACCAGCACCAGATGCACCGACACCCACCCCCTCTCCGAACACAGGCCTGTCCACAGGCCAGCTAGCGTGCTGCAGAAACTGCTCACGCGTCATCATCGAGTGATCACCGGAGGGGTCACGCACCTGCAACTGAAACAGCTGCATAGAATCGTGCATATCTAGCATGGCGCGCTGAGTTGCCGCCATCCAATCCCAGTTGTAGTTGCAGACAGCCTGCTGGAAAGGATCGGATCCATGAGCAAAAGTACCAGGACCTACAGAAGTCCCGGTAGCATCAGCAGCTGAACTACTCCTTAAGTTCTTCGGTTTGCAGTATTTAGCCACATATCTGTCATCGATGGCCGGCGGGATCCTTACTTGACTCCGAGAGGGTAGCTTCACCCTCGCATGTTGGCACAAAGCCATGATGAGACACGGGAAAGCAAAGGGGCAGTTAACTCGTTCCCCCGACTTTAGCCCGCCCTCAATCACAGACTTCAACTTTAGCACGGTTTACTTCAAGCCCTCTTGAAGAGACTTTATGTCCAAGCACGATCCCCTCGGTCACCATGAAGTGGCACTTCTCCCAATTAAGCACAAGATTGGTCTTCACACATCTTTCAAGCACCGTTTCCAAGTTTGCCAAGCATAGACTAAAGGAACCACCAAATATTGAGAAGTCATCCATAAAGACTTCCATTGTCTTCTCGATAAGGTCGGCAAAAATAGCTTGCACACATCTTTGGAAAGTTGCCGGTGCATTGCATAACCCAAAGGGCATTTTACGGTATGCGAAAATTCCAAAGGGACATGTGAAAGCCGTCTTTTCATGATCGGTCGGGTCAACCGCAATTTGGTTATACCCGGAATATCCATCCAAGAAACAATAGTATTGTTGCCCCAAGAGTCTTTCTAGCATTTGATCCATGAACTGGAGTGGAAAATGGTCTTTTCGAGTTGCGGTATTCAACCGCCTATAATCAATACACATACGCCACCCCGTTGCAACTTTGGTCGGGATCAATTCATCCTTTTCATTTCGAATTACGGTAATGCCACCTTTCTTCGGAACCACATGCACAGGACTAACCCATGGGCTATCCGAAATCGGGTAGATCATTCCCGCATCCAACAACTTAACAACTTCCTTCCTAACAACTTCCTTCATAGTAGGATTTAAGCGGCGTTGTGGTTGAGTTACCGGCTTAAAATCCTCTTCCATTAAGATCTTGTGCATGCAATAGGAAGGACTAATTCCTTTGAGATCGGAAAGAGTCCAACCCATGGCTTCTTGATTCTTTTTCAACATATTGATCAAACGGGCTTCTTCATTCTTTGTTAAAAGGTTGCTTATGATAACCGGCTTTGCTTCGGTGTCGTCGAGGAATGCATACTTCAAAGTAGAAGGTAACATTTTCAATTCAATTGGAGATTTTTCCTCTTTAACCTCCTTCTTCAAGTCTTCCTCCTCAACTTCCCACGGTTGTAGTTCGTTTAAACTATCGAGTTCCCTTAAGCATTCATCAAGAGCTTGCTCTTCTTCAACTGTGAAAACTTCATAGGAGTCATCAAGAGCTAACTCCATAGGAGATATCTCATGAATATGCTTAGAAACTTCAAAGGTTGCCTCTTCAATCTCATCAATGCGAAAACTATCACGTCTATCATTTGAATGCTTAATGGCTTCGAATAGGTCAAAAGTGACTTCTTCATTTTGGACCCTTACCTTCATCAAACCGTCGTCAACGTCTATCATCATGCGTGAGGTTTTCATGAACGGTCGACCAAGAATGAGCGGAGCATCATCATCCTCTTCCATATCAATCACAATGAAATCGACCGGGAAAAAGAATTTGTCGACTTTAACCAAAACATCTTGAGCTACGCCATGAGGATGGGTAGTCGACTTATCGGCCAATTGCAAAGTCATCCGGATGGACTTAATTTCAATGTTGCCAAGCCTCTTCACAATAGACAATGGTATAAGATTAATGCTTGACCCCAAATCAATTAGTCTCTTTCCGACATAGACATCACCAATTTTAACCGGCAAAGTAACTCGTCCCGGATCAACCTCTTTTTATGGAAGCGTCCTTTGAATGATTGCACTACAACTCGCATCAAGGACAATGGTCTCCGGTTCCGTATACCTCCGCTTTTTAGTAAGTATGTCTTTCATGAATTTTGCATACTTAGGCATTTGCTCCAATGCTTCGGCAAACGGAATGTTCACTTGCAGTTGTTTGAAAATATCCATGAACCGGGCGTAATGCCGTTCATTCTCCCTCTTAGATGGAGCATGTGGATATGGAAGGTTTTGGATTGGAGTAGCGCTCACTACCTCCTTTCCTTTAGCAATTCTAGAACTTCTCGCTCTCTTCTTTTTCACTGGCTCAACCTTCACTTCATCATTATTATTTTTCTCAACCTCCACACTTTCTTTATTTTCAACTTCACCATTCTTTTCATTCTTTTCAACTTCTTCCTCACTCCACTCCCCAACTTCACCATCAACACTATCCTCTATTATTTTCTCCTCATCATTTTTTTCTTCCTCTCTTTTTTTATTCTCACTAATCAACTCCCTTCCACTTCTCGTCGTTATCGCTTTACAATGCTCTTTAGGATTCGTTTGCGTGTTCGCCGAGAAAGATGGACCGGGTTGTTGTTCCGCTAGTTGTTTAGCAAGTTGTCCGACTTGAGTCTCGAGATTTTTGATTGCCGCATCGTTGCTCTTTTGATTAGCCATCGACATTTGCATAAATTGTGTCAATGTCTCTTCCAACTTTGAAGTCACGACCGGTGGTTGTTGAGGTTGGTAAGGATTTTGGGGAGGGTTTTGACGGCTAGAATTACCACCCCTATAACCTTGGTTATGGTAGTAGTTACTCCTTGGTTGGAACCCTTGATTCCCTTGAAAGTGTTGTTGTTGATTTTGAGGGTGTGGTTGATACGGTTTTTGTTGTTGTTGTTGCCTCGGTTGGTAGTCTCGTTGGTTCGCCATGTAGTTCACTTCTTCGAACCCGGGAGGTGGACAAAATCTGGTGTCATGCTCACCTTTGCAAAGCTCTCAACAAGCTATTTGTTTAGCTTTTGAAGGTTCTCTCAACTCTTTTATTTGTTGAATTAAGAGTTCCACTTGTTATGAAAAGAGTTTGTTTTGGGCAAGAATTGCATCGTTCGTCCCAAGCTCTAGCACTCCCGGTTTCTTTAAAGAGTTGCCTCTACTTTGACTTTGAAGGTCATTTAGAGCCATTTGGTTAATGATATCTATAGCTTCTTCGACGCTTTTAGACAACAAGGAACCACCCGATGCAGCATCCAACAAAGTCTTGCAATTCGGTTGGAGGCCATTTTTGAAAATGTGGATTTGAGTCAACTCGTCAAAACCATGCCCTTTACACTTCCGAAGCATGGATTTGGATTCCATGTGAAAACACGGAGATTGCCGTTTTGGATTCCATGAAACGGTTGTGGGAGAAAAATCTTTCAATGAACTTCTCCTCCAACACGTTCCAATCCGTCATGACTGCAGGTGTTTGATCCAAGTACCAATCTTTTGCTTTGCCGAGCAAAGCGTGGGGAAATAATCTTTTGAACAACGGTAGCTCTTGAGCTTGATCAACTCCGGCCGCCAATGCTATCTCATAAAACTTGGTGAGAAAAGCAAAGGGTTCTTCATGGTCCATTCCGGTGAATGGACTTCCATATAACAAGTTAAGAGTTCCCGTTTTCATCTCGGCTTGCCTTCCCGTGTGGTTGGCAAACTGAGCAGTATTCCTTGGACTGTTAACACAAGGTGTGGACATGGGCGGTGGTTGTGGTGGTTGATCCATGATAGGTATGAAATGTGGTGGATATGTTGTAGAAGAACTTTTTCATTGTTCTTGTCGTTGTCTAGCTTGTTGCCTCCTTCGTCTCGTCCTGCTATTCAGTCTCCTGGCGGTTCTTTCGATCTCAGGATCAAAAAGAAGTTCGTCCTTAGGAACCTGCCCTCGCATAAAACGAAAGCTGCACACTAAACCAAACAAATTACAAGCACAAGTCAAAAATTCAAAAGTTAAAAATTAAGCAACTATTGCGATGCTCGTAATATCAATTCACAATACCCGGCAACATTGCCATTTTGTTAGAAAGTGGTTTGGTATGTCGGGTTTTTGTTATCGTCTCCATAGGGATTGTGAGATATCGCCGCCTTTCTACAGTTGTTTTAATTCTTAACTCGTAGTAACAAGGGGGATTTTGGTTTTAGTCACGGTAGCTTGCATAAAAGTATAAGAAAATGCGGTAAAAGTTTTTGGTTTTTCTATTTGAGAAATATTGTCAAAGTTAGGGTTCGACGATCACTTTGCATGCATATGTTCGATCAATAAAACTTATAAACTCCTTTAGATGATAAACTATTTCACAAAGTCCTCCCAATGTGTTTATCTCTAACACGCATTGTGGGTTTTCCCATTTTGATCCATTGTTTATCTCTAACACAATCTATCAAAATGACAACTTTTTGGTTCAACTTTATGGTGAACAAAATCATTCATTACTATCTCTACCTAACAAACAAGATTGGATGAAAACCTAGGTAAAGTGTTGGTAAACACCTCTCGATCATAAACCAACACAAAGAGTTTTTAATAAAACAAAGTTTTCACCATATACTTATCATTAAAGAGTTTACAAATGAAGATCATCCCATATACACACAAAGCTTATGATCATATACATCTAACCTTGACAAAATGAAGAACTTAGCCACTCATTTTCATGGTGGCTTGTACAACAAGTCTCGGTTGAAGGTTGATCAACATCCAAGTCGAAGAATCGAGATTGGATGGGAATCCACCTTCTTTTTGTAGAATATTGCTAAGAGATGAAGAAAAATGAAGAAAAAGTGTTTCTAGGTCACCAAATATCTCTAGAACAATGCTGGAAAATATCTAAGTTCTAAAACTACAAAGTATGGGAGTGTGTTTCCAAAAAGTAGCCCCTGCTACTTATACTACTGTTGTCTGAGTTGTCATGCTCGCTAGGCGAGCAGAATGGTTTGCCTAGCGAGCCTCAAAATAAGGCACCAGAGGCACCTGCACCCAGAAAAATAACTAAGTCCAGAATTCACTTGTTCGCTAGGTGAAGAAACCTTCGCTAGGCGAAGCCCACGCTTCAACCTTCGCTCCAGCGAGCTTAGGAGGTTTTGCTACTGGAATTGCTCGCTGGGAGCTCGCTAGTGGCTCGCCTAGCGAGCAAGTGCTGACTGCTCTTTTGACCAAGTATGGGCGTGCTCGCTACCACCTTCGCTGGCTGCTCGCCTAGCAAGTATGTTGACATTTGCTACTGTAAAATTCTGATGATGTTCGCTGGCAATTCGCTAGGTGGTCGCCTAGCGAGCCTTTCGCCACAGCCCTCGCCTAGCGAGCAAGTTGATGAAAGCATTCTCTCTTGGTTCCTTTGCTAACTTTCTTATGCCTTCATTCTCTATTATTTCATGCCTAATTCCTGCACAATAACACACAAATTAAAGGTACCAAGACCGTTTAACATTGTATTGCAATTCATCTAAAACAAAGGCGGTTTCGAACACTTTAGCAACAAAAATGAGTGAAAGATGCCCACATTTGATAGCTTAAATAAGCACTTTTGGGCATCTAACAATTACCAGGTCAGTCTGAACCTATTTTGAAGAATTTTTTCCAATATTGTCAGGTCATGTATGAACCTGTTGCTGAACCTTTTGTTCCAATGTTATCAGGTCATGTATGAACCTGTTGTAGAAAGTTTTCTTATTCGGGTTTAGTAAGTCATGTGTGAACTTACTGCCGAAATCTCTTGTATTCTAAGTGTCGTTCATCGAATTTCACTTTGAGTACTCTCTAGTGTGTGTCTAATTCTCCAGCATGATTGTCGTCCCCAGCAAGTTTGTTTTTTTACCATTTGTCTGTCTCCCTGTGGACCATCAGCATTCCCCACAGGTTGGTCTGTCTAGTAGCATCTCCTGTTAAGGGTCCACCATATCCCTAGCAGATAAAAATTACAAAAAAAGAATCATGCATCCATGCATATCATATCATATCATATCATATCATATCATATCATATCACATCATGTCATAGGGATTCAGGATCAAAATCCGGGTCTTCTTAGTATTTAACCATCTCCCACTATGATCATATGAAGAGTGTCCTGCTTCATATTCTCTAGTTGAAGATACTTAAATAGGGGCAACTGTCATACCCCGATTTTGGTCCTGAATTTTTTTCATTTTTTTATTTTTCATTTGGCACTTGGCCTAAAGTTCATTTGCATACATTCATGACCAAAGTCAATCGTCCTTTCCCGAATCCATATTGTCTCGATTTTGATAAACATTGGTCATTATCTAGGTTTTTTGATCATGGTGCTTTTGATTATAAAATGGATTCTAATTATTTGACTTTTTAATTTTCAATTTGATTTTAATTTCAAATTAAGTCTAATTCCAAATTTCAATTTAATCTTAATTGTGTCTTTACTAATGATTCAAACTCTAATTGATTTTAATTTTCAAATAAATGTTAGAATTGATATCAAAGTAATTTTAACAAATTATAGATTAATTTGATTTTAATTGGTTTTTTTGGTTTTTTTTTAATTTTAAATTGACATTTAAATTAGTCTTGGGTTATTTCTAAAATCCATATCCATTTTATAACCAAATATCCCTAAACCAAGTTACAACCATTTTTATTCTTTACAATCACTTCAATCAAGTTCAAACTACAACCATAACCATACAATTCATTCAAGCTTTCAAACCTTCATTCAATATATCCAATTCCATTCAATATAATTCAATAAACATTCATTACATAATCCCATTCATTCAATTAACTTTCAATACACAATCTAACAATTCAATACGTTTCCAACCGCTCATGTTACTCAAGAAAGAGTCATTAACCGCCCTCCCGAGAAGAGGCAGCGTGTACCTTCTGCTTATAATCAGTTCATAAAGGAAGAGATTCAGAGGATTAAAGCTAATAATCCTGATATTAGTCATAGAGAAGCTTTCAGTACAACTGCAAAAAAAAATTTGGGCACATTCTCCTCATATTCATTTTGGGCTCATGTTGGAGAGTAACAATCAAGCTAAGATGGAGAATGTGTCTGAGAAGCGTTTGATGTCAAGGGCTACACTAATGAACATGAACAAATGAGAAATATATTGTTCATAATATATGTTAGGAAAAAACTTCATCAATTTTAATTATAAGTGAGTGTTCCATGCAGCAGCTTGTTTGACATAGTAACCGTTAGATGTGGTCACTGCACAAATCTATGGTCTGTCAACATGGCTGCAGCGTTTCAGTCACTTCCATGGCAAGATATTCAGGCACCTAGCCACTGCATGAATCCAGAGTACATGATCCGAACCACCGACAGCACTTCCAAATTCAACGATAGGATTGCAATGCGCACCACACCAACCATTCGAATCCTATCTTTACCAATTCGAGCTAGAAGTCACACCATCCAAATGCCATGACCCTGCTGGAAAAACAACCATGACAGTAACCTCACACCACACCTAACAGGAATAGAAACAGAGATGTTGGGGAGAAGCAAGAATAATGAAGAACGGTCACACGCAAGGAATTGGAGAAGAAGAAATCTTTAACAGAACATCAAAACAAAACAGAATTGGGAAGAGAGAAACTCACAATTTGGAATAGGCTTCATTTCTTCATCAAGATTCGTCGGAGACCTTTCGTAAACCAGCAACCCATTTCCACAAACCTACAAACACACCCACCGAAACCATTTCAAAACGGTTAAAATTCTGAACTGACCATGGTGCTTAGAGACCCCGGTTAAAACTCAATGTGGTTTACCTTCTTAACAAGATAGCCAGCAAGTGTTGTTGCAACAGGAAAACCAGCAGAACCTGCACACCGCATACCTCCAATGCATCACACCTGCAAGTGCAAACCAAAGGATCCTGCACAAACATCAACGGTCAATAACCTGTATCAGTCCCAGGCATATTCACATTAATCCAAGCTGCAACAGCCAACAAATAACAAGACATCAAGTAATCCCATCCTAAACTTATAACAACTCCAAAACAGTTCTCCAATAAGCTATGACGGCGACGCCTTTCGTTCCATAACAGGAATTGAATAGAATCATAACAAATTCCACTTCCTCCCATCATCTCCAACCTCTCCTTCAATTCATCTTCTCAACATCTTATAACCCGTCCTTCACGTGCGGCCATCTTAAACCAACCTTAACCTGCAAAACTTTCATAACAGAAAAACATGCATGTTATACATAGCATAGCAGCAGCAAACATACCAAGCCAGCTAGACACCATCATCACTACAAAATGAAACAACCTACAACAGTTCAATCCAAAGCATTCAATTAAAATTCACATCAAATCCATATTTCAATCCAATTCAACATAGTCAATGACAATCCCAAATCCTACACTAATTTAAGCATCAATCCAATTCCATAAGACAAGTCCATAAGCATTAATCTAATTCCATAAGACAAGTTCAAATCCAATTCTACAACTCATTGCATATCATACCAATTTGAATAAACTCATGACAGAAAAGAAAACTCAGCCAAATGATATCCACCTAACCTCCAACAACCTGATTCAAAGCCACAACCTGAATCCGCCCTTACTAATTGGTTGGTTGACCTCCATTCAAAGCCACAATGCTGTGCTATAGCCGGTATCACAAAGTAGAAGAAGAAATTTGTAAACCAAAGTTGCTCATGCTTTTACTAAGTTTTCACTGCAGTAAAACCAAGTAATTAGCAAGGCAGTTAAAAATTCAAAAAGATGCCCAAAACAGAATTGAGACAAAGTAGAGGAAGAAGGTACACGGTTCAGATTACCATTCCAGAACAAGCATCAAAGAGGCAGACCGAAATTCTGAGCACCAAAAGGATTTCGCAGAGATACTTGTTTTGATCTGCATAGGCCAACCCAAAACCCTAATCTGCTGGATATAAAAGGGAAGGTGAGATTGAGAAGAGAGGGACGAAAAATCAGAGAGACCACAACGAAAACCCAAAACACAAACAAAAAACCCTAATTTTGGAGGTTGGAAAAATCTCAGAAACGAAAACCCTAAATCCTAAAACGGCGAAAAGAAACCTAGATTGAAGAGGTGAAGAAGGAAGGCTCAGACTTCGCCGTCGCCGTCAACACCGCCGAAGGTAAGCCGTCTTTGTTTGGCTTTCTTTTAGAAAACCATGGTTCATTGTTTCGCGTTTAGATTTTGAGAGGTTGAGACGGAGAGATGTGCGATTGGGAGAGATAGAGGTTGAGACTGAGAGAGAGCGATTGAGAGGCGTGGGAGATTGAAGAGTGAGGACGATTTGTTGTTCTGTTACTGTTCCTCTCATTTTCTTGTTTTATTTATTTTTAAGAAACAAATGTTTAAACCATTAAAAAAAATTAATTAACACTTTTAGTCTTCCTCTGTTTTTTATTAAAAGGAGTATATTAATGTATTATTTTTTGGTGTTCCCAATCCATAATCCTTTGGAAACCCAACAGCCAGGCGGCTAGGGTTTATTTTTTATTCCTCCATTAATTAGTAGTCCAACAGACCATCTTACTTTAATCTTTTTTTTTAATTTTGGTTTTAACCTATTCTGGTTTACTTATTCAAATTAGTATTAAGAAAGCAAATGACCATAAGTGGCCTAGTGGAGAGAGAGCAGTTTCATTGTCTTTAGTGGAGTGGGTTTGATACTTGGGGATAGCAAATCTTCATGTTTATATTTGTTATGCTTACTATTTTATTTAATTTCTTTTTCTATATAGTATCTTGCTATTTATTTTACTTTTATATTTTTATTAATTTAATTCGATTATTATTTAGTGGTTTGTATTTTTAAATGTTTACCTTTTAGATTTAGTTAGTGTTTGAATTTCCGATTTTGATTTTTATTCGATTAGTCGATTTTTGTGTGTTAACTAATTTAGTTAGGTTATTAGTACCCATATCCATACTTATACACATGTAAATAATCACGTTCAATTTTATTTCCTCATCACCTTCAAATACAATTTCAACCCTTTCTTCCATTAACACTCTAATATTCAAATCTTTTTCTAAGTAAAACGTGAAGAAAAAGATTATCCTGGATGGAATATCCAGTTATAATCCCGAATATTAGGCTCAAGCTGTAAGAGCTTGCAAGCCGTAAATATTCGTCTTCTCATCCTCACTCTAATGTTCAAATCTTTTTCTAAGTAAAACGTGAAGAAAAAGATTATCCTGGATGGAATATCCAATCATAATCCCGAATATTAGGCTCAAGCTGTAAGAGCTTGCAAGCCATAAATATTCGTCTTCCCTCCAAAACATTCGTAAATATCTGAATTATTTTCTCAGCAATATCGGAAAGAAACAGACTACCTGGGTGGAATGTCCAGACGTAGTCCCGAGTGTTAGACCCAACCTATAAGAGCTTGAAAGTCATAATTACTCGTCTTTCAAACTCAAAAATACTTAATTCCTTATTAAACATTTTTCAATAAAGATGGAAGTGAAACGTGGTGTATACCGCGCACTCCTGAGATTAAGATTCGAGGCGGATGCCTCGCCTATCTTAGCTCTCGCCATCATTTTAAATTGTCAATACGGTTTCTTCAAACCCTTTCTCAATCAAAATTCAAAAATACTTAATTTTTATTAAACATTTTTGCAAATAAGATGGAAATGGAACATGGTGTATACCATGCACTCCTGAGACTAGGATTCGAGATATATATCTCGCTCATCCAAGTTCTCGCCATTACTCAAAACACATCAAACCAATCAATTTCTTTTTCTCGCCGCCGTGCGATTGACTCTTAAACCTTTTCTCAAATGAAAAGTTACTTTTTTTCAAAACAATGCAAGGCAATGTTTTTCCACCTGTTTTGGGTAGTCCAACAATGTTTTCATCGATTTGACACAAAGTAGCTTTCGCTAAAATCGACCAACAAATAAACATTTTTCTACCCAGAACTACGTAAGCCTTGATTTCTCTTTTGAGATACGTAGGAGCAGGATTGGTAAATCTTGTCAGGCCCACTAATAAAAAACTTAGGTTTAGTCCTTCGTCAAAAATCCAAAAACATTTCTTCTCTCTTCTATTCTTTCTTTCCCACTTAATAACTTGAAAAGCCTAACATTTCAAACTAACACTAATGCACACAACTAACCTAATGGTTCCCGTTGAGTACAACGGACGTGAGGGGTGCTAATACCTTCCCCTTGCGTAATCGACTCTCGAACCCTAATTTTGTTGCGACGACCATATTCATTGTCGTTTTTTTTTCTTGGGTTTTATGGATATTTTCCCTTTCCTTTTTAGGAATAAATAAAGTTTGGTGGCGACTCTGTTCAGTCCATCATTGCGAGCGTGCGATTGCGCTTCGCTTTAAAGTCGTATCCCCATTTTTACGAGGTACGACACTCCCTCATTAGTTGAGGTGGCAGATCAAGTGGACGTGAGCGCACATTCCACCATACACCCGGTCAATTGTGCCACACGCGTGATAATTACTTTGGGCACTCAGGATTAAAACATTTCAAATGAGATCAATGGTTCAGAACTTGTCCAGCACACCACCGGCGCTGGACCTCCGGTCACCTTCTCAGGCGAGGTCCACCGGACTGGTTCTCTCATCACCATCACCAAAATGAAAAAAGAGGACATGATCTAAAAGAAAAAATGGCGTAGAGCACGAATCTGACCTTAATTTCAACTGAGTTACTTCGATTTGACCTCAAAGCAACTCAATCTTCTTGCCTATATTGGTAGGACTTCAGACAACCAAAGATCCAAGAGAATTGATGAGAATTGAGTGAGAATCAAAGAGAAGAAGATTTCTGAAAAATACCTTCAATGTTGTGCAGAAATGGATCTTGCTTACTTCAAAAATGACTTCATCACACTCGAGGAGCTTGCAGAAGTGGTTTGGCAATGGTACAAAGCTTTGGATCCTGGAGTTTTTGAATCTCCAAACAATGAGATTCAAACTCAATTTTCAAGTTAAAAATTCTCAGGTTTTCCTTTGAATTGTGAGGGTTTCAATTGGGGGGCAAAGCTGGCGTGCAAGGGTTGTTTGAAATGAGCTCAGAGGCCTTGTATTTATAGCATTTGGGATTGATAATTGCACACTTGAAAATTTGCTAAATTTGGAAATGTGATGCACAAGCTTGCATGGGCATGTGCAGGCCCATGAAGCAATCCGTTATGATCCAATTGCAACTGTACTGAAGTTCAAATCATGCTTGAATGGCAAGGCAAAGTGAAATGGTGTTTTAGACATTTGATTTTCTCCAATGATGCAGACCTGTTAAGGCCATGCGCAACCCTAACAAACCTCATCCAAAATGCATGAAATATGATTTTTTGGAAACCTTAGATCAAGGGGAACAACTTTTATGTTGGACACTTTTCCAATTGGAACTTGGATCATGGTGAATTTTGAGGTGGAAGTTTGGAAATTTCAACATGTTTAAAATTTTTCTAAGTGTTAAGTCATATATCTCAATATTCCACCTTAATTAACTTTTTATGTGAGCTCCAAATGAGAAACGTGTCTTCATCAAAGTTGTATATATTTCAAATACCTTAAAAATGGTCACCAATTTCATTTTATTTGGATTTAGAATGATAGAGTTATGCATTTTTGAAGTTGAGGAAAATCACTTGTTTAATGGTATAGGTAAAAAATGACCTATAATGTATCCTCATATCACATGCTCATAAAAGTTGACTTAGCTCTCATTCCAAACATCAAAGTTGAATTAGAAATCTTGAATTTGATTTTGTAGCTTGGATATATTTCATATCATAAAAATTGAACAAGTTATGGTCTTGGAAAGTTGACTTTCAAATTAGGGTTTAGACAAAATGACCTATAATGTTTCAACATAGGAAATTATTTTCCAAGAAAAACTAGATCTAGGTATCAACATTAAAGTTGTTTATAATGTCATCTAGAGTAAATTTTCTCTTGAAATCATTTTCATATGGTAAAATTTGTAGGAGATAGGGTCTAGGGAGACCCAATTTTGAGCAGATGAATTCATCTGGCCAACCACCATCAACCAACTTGCTAACCTCCAATTCCATTGACTTTCTAGGCTCATGGTAGATCATATATGCATAAGATGATGAATTTTGAAATGTCCCTTGAGAAGTTTGATCAATTGGTGAGATAGCTTGTTGGAGAAGTTACTTAAGATACCCAATCAAACTAGGGTTTCCAAGGCAAATCACCTCCAAACTCTTGAAGAATACTTGATAAATATAACATGTAGAGATCATTGGGACTCATATATGATGCTTTGAGACATTTTGGATCAATACTTGATTGTACTTTTAGCCATGAGGGTCTTAAACCCTATATGTGAACTTGATAAATCAATGGGGATCATGCCCTACCTACAAAGGGGTTAGACAAATACAAATACATATTTTTGGTATTTTGGTTAGTAAAAATGATAATATACAAGTACGATACAATCACATAGTGCTTGGTGATCTCTCCCCAGATAAACCCAATGAAAAAGGGGTAAGGAGAATGCCAAGGTGTGATCCCAATGCTAATGCATATGATGAAATTGCATGAGGGATCTTAGGATCAAAATTGGGGTCTTACAAGCATCATATGAACTCAAATAAGTTACCACAATGTAGTCCTTCACTCTTTGACTCTTTCCGCAAACTTATTTGGTATTGCTTGATCGTGTTCATCAATTAATTTTATTTTTCGTGGCTTGCTTGCTTCTGAAATTCCCCATGCCCATTTTAGATAAATGAATTTGGAGCATGAGGTTGAATTCGTGATGAGGAGGTGATCACATTGGTGGTGGTCTCGTGTTCTAAATTTACCAAACGGTGAAACTACGGTGAGAGACCATTAGAGAAGATGATCGGAGTTTATCTCATGTCATCTGCGTTTGAAGATGTAACACCCCGATAATAATATAATAATTATTTAAATTAAGTTAATAATATGTTTATTAATTTAATTAGATAATTGAATTATTATTATTATTATTTTGGAATAATAATTATTGGGATAATTATTTATTTGGAATAAAATAAGTTGGAATAATAAAAAGTCCCATTTTTGGTAAAAAGGGTTGCACGTGAAAAGGAGAACACAGAGAAGCGGTTGAAAGTGGAAAAAGGGCAAAAAAGGCAGAGCAAGAGAAGAGGAAAAGCTTGGAGATCAGAGATTGTTGGATTAACTCAGGTAAGGGGGGTTTATCATCGGTTAAAGGGCATTATGTGATAATATGTACTGGGTAGTGATAACCATTGTTTTACCTCTGACTAGATTGATGCATGATGAATTGTGAACTCTTTGGATAAACGAAATTGGGGTATAATTGAGAAAGAATTCGTAGGAATTAGATGTAAAAGTGTCAAATTTTGTGTAATCAAATAAGATACGAATTGTGTTGAAAATATGAATGATTTATGCGTAGAAATTGGACTGTGGAAGGTTGGTTTGAGTAGATCTCGTAGCAGAGAAAGCCATTGCAGATCTGAGAGTTCTGGTTTCTGGTCATACGCGTACGGCACTAGGCAATACGCGTATGAGATGGCTGGTACGCGTATGGCACTAGGCAATACGCGTATGGATGAGGAAGATGAAATTTTGAACGTGAAATGGTCTCTGGTGGTACGCGTATGGGGAAGTGATACGCGTAGCATACGCGTATGGGAATGGCCAATACGCGTATGGATTTGGTCAGGCGTGGGCAATACGCGTATGGGCATAGGCAATACGCGTATGGGCAGAATTGTGAATTTTCTGTGCTGTTGTTGTGCAGTTTTTGGTTGTTTAGGCTGAGTGTTGCAATTCAGCTGATGTATTACATATTAGGGATCATTTCCCGTGGCTTTGAGTAGTATAGGTATTAGTAGAGTGTACTAATACTGTGGTTGTTGTTTGGCATGATCTGATATGCTTATGTGATAAAATATTGATGATGTATGATGATATGCATGTTGTTGTGAATGTATATATTATGCATGTAATTGTGAATGGACTGTTGTATGGCTTAGAGTGTGAGCACAGGTCCATTGTGGATTGTTGTTGATGCTGCATTTGCTAGATGATTAGCATGCATGGCATAGCCTGTGGGGCTGTAGCTAATTCCCATGGTGAGGAATTAGTGAGTGAATTGTTATGGAATTGTTGTTGATGTTTGCATACTAGATAATTAGTGTGCATAGTCTAGCCTTTGGGGCTGTAGCTAATTCCCATGGTGAGGAATTAGTGAGTGAGTCATTAGATCTCAAATGAGTGGGACTAGTGAGCTTAGTAGCCGTATCTGGAGTTGATCGGTGAGCTTGAACTGTATGTTCAAGAATAGTCGGTACCGCATATGTTGAGTCTCATTGCATAATGAATGTATGGCATATAATATGAATGGATGTATTCCAGTATTATATGGTTATTATGTGTTGTGTTGTTGATGATTGAGTATGGTTTGAGATTATACATATGATATATGTTATTGTTGGGTATGATGTTGAGTTGGTACTGCCGTTGCTGAGTGTGTAGTCTGGTTAGGGTGAACAAATGCGTATTTACTTAACATTACATAATGTTGTATAATGCTTATTATATTGATTGAGAAACTCACCCTTACATCTATTTTTCAGGTAACGAGCAGTGAGTCGAGTAGAAGCTAGTGCTATGGAGTCTAGTGTCGTCCTTAGAGGGTCATGCTCTGGTAGATGTAACATCGGGAGGGAATGTTTGACTATGTTTTAATTTAGTTGTTGATTCAACTTTACATGTAATGTAGTACATGATTTGAATGTCGATGTTTTGTACCCGCTGCGAATTATGCAAAAGAGTCTTATTTTGATTTAATAAATGAGCATGACAGGATAGTTTGATAATTGTTGTGAAATGATTGTGTGACACCCTTCGGGGTATAATTACTCTGATTGATATGTTATTATTTTAATTAAATATTTTGGGGTATTTAGAAGGGTGTTACAGAAGACACGTTGGATCATTGAAATGTTTTGATTCGTTCAATTTAAATCCAATCTCGTGTTTCATTTTTGCTAAATTGAATCGTGCGCCCCGACCTTAGGATTGTTGGATCTGCCACGTTAATTAATGAGGCCAAATCCAACGCTTCGAGTTTTTTCTGATAATATTTCTTTTTCTATTTTTATTTTTAATTGCATTTTATTTTAAAATTCATAGAAATTCATTTTACATCCAAAACATCCCAAAAAAAATTCTAAAAAAATTTTTTTATCTGATTTTTATTTTTACAAATTTTATTTTATTGACTTTCTATTTTTCATGGAATTTATTTTTTATTCCTTGTTTTAATTATTTTAAAAATACTTTTCTAAAATTTTAAATTCTGAAGAAAAAAATTATGTCTCTTATTTTATTTCTAGCCTTCTATAATTTTCTTGGCCATTTATTTGGTGTTTTGAAGGGCTTTATAGATTTTCTCTTTTATTTCCCTTTTAAAATTCATTTTAAAAATCTTTTTGATGCATTTTATTTTATCTCTTTGCATTTTATGTTTGTTTGACCATTGCTGACTTCTGTTGGCCTTGGATCATGGTTTTTTTTTATCATATGTCTCATCAAACTCAATGGATCTTTGGTGTTGATGGGGTGAAAACCCTAATGTACCAAAATGGATGATTGATTTTGATGATAACTTCATCAATCTTTTGATCCAATTTGGGTGTGATCTCTCTTGTCCTTTTCTTCTTCATCTCTTTTTTTCACTCTTAATCAATTGGATGGTTTGTGTCCATCTTGTTCATGATGTATGGATTGGTACTTGATGAACTTTCATCATTTCAAATCTACCTCCTAATTGATCATGGATCATTTAAGGTACTTTGGATTGATGCATAAATTTGTCCTAAGTACGATGAAGTATGGATTGCAGTAAAGGACCATCCTCCTAACCTTTGGGCTTCATCCATCCTCTTTTCTTTTTGTGTGGCATAGCTTTAGGAGAATGATTTACATATCATTTATCTATCATGTATTAACACAAATATATTATTATTGACTGGCCTTAGATAGTTGTGCCTTTTACATAAGTCCAATTACAATTGCTTAACATAACGTTAAATTTGTTCCGAAAGTAAGTCATTTTCATAAGTGAGATTGTAGGTCTCCTACTCCTCATGGTATTGTGTGAAAATATTGTCTCATTTTCACTTATGAGAGCTAGTGGCATACTTGATGATTTTATCCAAGTTGGAGCCCTTCTCATAGGTGAGGTAAAGGTCTATATTTTCATACTTGTGAGTGAATAGTTGAGTGTTCTCCCCAAAATGACATGTTTTCTTTCCATTTTTTATTACTAACATCACTTACTAACATATTATTGTATTAACTTTACTTTAATGTCATTCACCTTATGCTCTTTAATTATTTTGCAATTTACTTGATACTTTTATTTTAGCATCTCATCTCATATTGTTTGTTTATATGCTATTTGCTTTTGTCCATTTGGACTGCTTTATTTATTTTAAGACATTAATAAAGGAAAGACCTTAAAACGGGAACGGATTCTCTTGATTCATAGACTTATGGTTACTATCCTTAGCATCGATGTGGAGTTATGGACTTAGGACTAATATCTTGACCTTTTCTTTGGGAGCTTGTGCTTTGAGACCTTCGGATTCATCTTATAACTTTGACTTTGCAGTTCTTTGAAGACTTGGCTTGGTTATTTTGATCTCATCTGATAGAAAATACATTCTTTGCTTATTTGGCTTACTTCAGGCTTAACCCAAAGGTGGGAATTCTTGCTTGACTTATGTCATAAAGCTTACTATCTCTTGTTTAGATATTTCCTCCCTAGCTTTTACTTTATGTTCTAGGATAGTCTCTTATTCTTCTCCCTTCTTTAATTTTTTAAATCTCCTCTCTCTTTTCAAAACCTTCTTGTTTTCAAACTTGAACCACTTTCTCAATAAACCTTGACTTTTGTCATGTGATTTTCAAAATCTTTTTCTTAATAATTGCTAACAAATTATAAGCATATTCAAAACCAATTTCAAAAGACTAAAAAATGCATAACTCATTCAAACTATTTTGTGCCCTTTGTGCACTTTTTCTTTTAAAATTCTTTCTCAAAGTTCAGACATGAGTCATTTCCATAGTTGAGATATAATTCTCATATCCCCAAAGTATTGGTGATATTCTTTTCCACTTAAGAGAGATAGTGGCACACTTGTTGATCTTTATCCAAGTTAGAGCCCTTCTCATGGTGATGCAAAGTCCTCATACTTGTGGGTGGCTAGTTGAGTATTCTCCTTAACATGACAAAATGTATTTTTATTAAAAAATGAAATAAAACAAACATCTTTGTTATATTTACAACAAACTACGAGGTTTTGATCCTCCATTGCACTTTGTTGGTATGTCGGCATGAGACTGAGAAAGTCTTGGCAAACACAAAAATTATAAAAATATTTCTTTTCTCATTTTCCCAATCTTTTACAAACAATACCATTTTAAGCCAAAATGCACAGGTTTTCAAAGAGGTTCTTATGGCATTCAATCTCTTCTCTTCAATCAAATTCAACTGGTCATATCTAGTCTTACACCATTCTGCTTCAGTCAAATTGGCTTCCATCAAAACAAGCAAAGATGGGATCTCAAACTCTACGGGGAGCATAACTTCCATGCCATAAACGAGAGAGAAAGGGGTTGCCCCTATTGAAGTGTGGATGGATGTACGGTACCCATGCAAAGCAAATGGGAGCATCCCATGCCAACCTTTGTACGTCACAACCATCTTTTGGATAATCTTCTTGATGTTCTTATTCGTAGCTTCAATAGCCCCATTCATCTTAGGTCTATAGGGAGAAGAATTATAATGCACAATCTTGAAGTCTTTGCAAAGAGCTTCCACCATATTATTATTCAAGTTTGACCCATTATCAGTAATGACCTTGCTTGGCACATCATAACAACATATAATCTGATTCTTGATAAACCTTACAACAACTTGCTTGGTTACATATGCATAGGATGCCGCTTCAACCCACTTTGTGAAGTAATCAACAGCCACCAGAATGAAACATGTCCATTTGAAGCTTTGGGCTCAATCATGCCAATCATATCAATTCCCCATATTGAGAAGGGCCATGGGGAGGAAATGACATTCAATAATGTCGGAGGAACATGAATTTTATCTGCATAAATTTGATACTTGTGGTATTTCTTCACAAACTTGCAACAGTCAAATTCCATTGTCAGCCAATAGTAACCTGCTCTCAACATCTTCTTTTCCATAACATGTCCATTGGAATGAGTACCAAAGGAACATTCATGGACTTCAGTCATCAATAGGTGTACTTCATGTCTATCCATGCATCTGAGCAAAACCATATCAAAATTTCTCTTATAAAGCACATCCCCATTTAGGTAGAAGTTGCCATCTAATCTTCTCAAAGTCTTCTTATCTTTTAAAGATGCCCCATATGGGTAAATCTGACTTTGGAGGAAGCACTTGATATCAAAATACCATGGCTTTTCATCTTTGATTTCTTCAATAGCAAATACATGAGTTGGCCTATCAAGACGCATCACAGTTAAGTTGGGAACTTCATTCCAAAATTTCACCATAATCATTGAAGCCAATGTTGCAAGAGCATCTGCCATACGATTTTCATCTCGAAGGATATGCTGAAACTCAACCTTTGTAAACAAAAGTTGATATCCTCCTTGCATAGTCTCTATATGGTATCAAACCGGGTTGTTTTGTCTCCCATTCACCTTTGATCCGATTCACAACCAAAGCTTAATCTCCATAGACGTCAAGATACTTAATTCTGAGATCAATGGCCTCTTCAAGCCCCATAATCCAAGCTTCATACTCATCCATATTGTTTTTACATTTGAAGGTCAATCTAGTTGTAAACGGAAAATGAGTTCCTTGAGGAGTAATAATCACCGCTCCAATGCCATTACCATATGAATTAACGGCTCCATAAAATACCATGCCCCAATGGGAACCAGACTCTGACCCTTCTTCAAGCAATGGTTCATCACAATCTTTCATCTTCAAGTACAAAATCTCTTCATCAGGAAAGTCATATTGCACTGACTGATAATCTTCAATAGGCTGGTGAGCCAAATGGTCAGCCAAGACACTACCTTTAATTGCTTTTTGAGATCGGTATTCAATATCATACTAAGATAACAACATCTGCCAACGGGAAATCCTCCCAGTTAAAGAAAGCTTCTCAAAAATGTACTTGATTGGATCCATTTTGGATATCAACCAAGTAGTATGATTCAACATATACTGGCGCAGACGCTTAGTACCCTAAGCCAATACATAACACGTCTTTTCAAGCATAGAATACCGAGTCTCACAGTCGGTGAACTTCTTACTAATGTAGTAAATTTCATACTCTTTCTTTCCATACTCATCTTGATGACCAAGAACACATCCCATACTCTCTTCAAGCACAGTTTAATAAATGATCAACGGTCTTCCTTCAACAAGCGGAGACAAAATCAGAGGCTCAAGCAGACATTCTGTAATACTATCAAAAGCTTTCTGACAATCTTTAGTCCAATCACAAGACTGATCTTTCAGAAGAAGCTTGAAAATTGGCGCACATGTGACAGTGATATGCGATATGAATCTTGACATATAATTCAAGCGGCCGAGAAAACCTCTAACTTGCTTCTCAGTTTTTGGTGCATGCATCTCTTGTATTGCTTTGACCTTGGAAGGATCAATATCAATACCCTTTAGAGTAAAAATTCTCAGAGAATTTAAAATTTCAAACTCTTTTCCATGGTCACTTCTTATTTTCACTATCCCACTATCTCTTTGGAGTTGTTGACAGAGCTCTTTATTAATGTTGATGTTGTTTTTGTCAATGTTGTTGTTCTTATTGTTGAGACCTTAAACCCTAGAGGTTGTTGATTGACGTTGTTGTTGTTGTTGCTGTTGTTATTGTTCTTATTGTTGCTGTTGTTATTGACATTGTTGTTCTTTATGTTGTTGTTGTTGTTGTTCCTTGTGCATTTCTCATCTTGTTTCGTCGAATTGAGTTTATTAATCTAACATGAATTGTTTGTTTCACTAACCCCTCTTTGAACATATAATATATTAAATTGATTTTGAAAATAATAATATGAAAATTCATGTTGTATTTGAACCTTATCTTACATTGATTAATGATTTTCTAGCATTCTACAACTCATCACTCATCTCATGTTGTTGTATCGTTAAACTTTCTTCCATATTTATTCATTTTTCAAAGCATCAAATTTTATGCTTTCAAGAATGAATTAGTAGAAAAGGAAGTGTTGAATAAAGAACTTGGAACACTAGAGAGATTTTAATCATAAAAGAGCGTGAGATGGATGATGATTTGTCGAATGCTTCAAAATCACTAGTCAATGTAGGTTGTTCTTCAAATATAACACAATTGTTCATATAACTACTTTCCTAACCAATTTTGAGAAGTTACATGTTCAGTATAGGGTTTAGTGAAATAAGCAATCCACATTAGATTTAATAAATTCAAAATTGTTTTACCCCTTGTTTTTTTATGAGATAACCGAGGTGAAAATGTGGTGTATCCGTTGGTGAAATGGTAAAACCGATTGAACATGTGTTTTCGCCATTTTAGAAATCCAAAAAGGTTTCCCTTGGGATCGAACCCATGACTTTTACACATACACAAATGTTATCTTAAAACCGAGAGGTAAAGTGTGCACTTTTCATGACGCCCTTCGTTATTTCGCATGTGAAATTGATGTAAGACCTCTTTTTCAAACGAGGTAAAAGGTATTTTTTGTAGTAGTGCTTCCCATTTTCTCTTAATCATAACCCAAGTGATCGATTCTTATAAAAGACTAATAATGTTAATTACAACTCAACTAAAAAATCCACATATATGCCTTGAATATTCAATATAGGCTACTTTAGAGGGTTACAACAAAACACAATACAAAGACTCAAAGAACAAAAACCCTAACACACTGGATCTTCAATGTTTGTTTTATGTGTCTTCATTATAACAATCTTGTTCATCAAGAT
Source organism: Lathyrus oleraceus (assembly GCF_024323335.1). NCBI lineage: Eukaryota > Viridiplantae > Streptophyta > Magnoliopsida > Fabales > Fabaceae > Lathyrus > Lathyrus oleraceus. The sequence continues at coordinate 71,716,387 of NC_066582.1, read as the reverse complement.
TGATTTAAATTCTCCATAGGCTTTGGGGGATTTCCAACATCTGGTATCAAGAGCTCCAGTTGAAACGATTCGTGGAAAGAAAATCACCATGGCAATGAGTCATCCAAACGGGCATTTTCCAGCAAATCTTCTGATTCTCAAGAACAATAATTATGAGAATTGGTGCAAGCAGATAAAGGTTATGTTATGTTATCAAGATCTTTGGGATCTTGTGAAGGAAGGAGTAGCAACGCTTGCAGAAGTCGCGACATATCAAGAAAAGGTTGCACATAAAGAATTGAAGAAGAAAGATTATAAAGCTCTCTTTATAATTCATCAATGTGTTGATGCAGATAACTTTGAAAAGGTTAGTGATGCAGAGTCAGCGAAAGAAGCATGGGAAATTCTGGAGAAATCGTTTGGAGGTGCAGAGAAGGTGAAAGAGGTGAGTTTACAAACTCACAAAAGAACGTATGAATTGCTTTAGATGGAAGACAATGAAAGCATAACTGATTTTTTCACCAAGGTTACGAAACTAGTGAATCAAATCAAGGTATGTGGAGAAGTGTTGACATCAAGATCTGTTATTGGAAAGATCTTGAGGTCGTTGACTCCAAAGTTCGACCACGTGGTAGTAGCCATAGAAGAGTCGAAAGATTTATCAAAACTGACAAAGGAAGAGCTTCAAGGGATGCTTGAATCTCATAAACAAAGAATGACTGAAAGAGATGCAGGAAAGTCGAAGAGTGATATGGCTTTACAGGCTCAATCAACAAAAGAAAGAAAAGGCAAAGGAAGTTGGAATGGAAACAAAGGAAGAGGAGGTTACAACAATTCGACTAGTCGAAATCAACAAGAAAGAAACTGGTCAAATCAGAGAAAACCCTGAAACCAAGGCAACCAAAGAGGTGGTGTTGCAGGTGTAGCGGGGTATTCGTTACCTTTAGATTTATTGACTAAATCAAAAGTAAATCATACAATTCGAGTCGCCACCGCACTTCTATTTATCCAAAGGAAAGGTTAGAAAACGAACAAAAATCGAGAAGTTTTATCAAATCAAAAACTAATAAAAATGTCAGAGATTTGGGTAAGGGGGTTTGTTATGCAATGGGAAGGTTTTAAGTACCCAAAACATCCTTAGTACTCTAAGGGACCCCTTTTTACAAATGTTGTAAGGTAGGTTGGTATTTGTGAAAAATATTTGTGCAAACATGATTGGGGAGATGAGAGAAGAATATACAAGTTATTTACAATTTTGTGTTTGAATGGATAAACCCATTTCCTACGTACTATCTTAAAAAGGTAGGATCAAAACCTCGTAGTTCGGGGTAAAAATCTCAAAAGAAGTTGGTGAATTGATTGGTCAAAAGCCTTAAGGTATTTTGTTACCAGAGGGAGAAAACTCAACCTAAAAAACCACAAATCCAACATGTGAGGAGAGCTTCAACATGCTAGTGAGGGGTTAACCCTATAATAAGCATGGAAGACTTATAGTCCATCACTAAGGAGATAGGTGAGTATTATATCAACCTCTAGGATAACTCATACCTAATAGCTAATGTTTATGAAAAGCATTGGCAAGAAGTGGTCATTGAAACCACAAAAACAATTGAGTGAGTTGTATTTTACCAATGACAAGTATTTACAAAGTAAGGTCAAAGTTGACTTAGGATTCAATTCAAAATAAGTGTTATGAAAAGAGTTTGAAACATCAAAAGCATAGTGCTTAGGTTTCTAATTTTAAAAACAATGCTAATGTTTGCACAAAAGTTTGGCTTGGGTTAGAGTGGAGGGAAGAAGAGAATGGCTAGGTCCTAAACATGCAAAAGATGAAGGAAGAGAAATACAACCATATTGGAGTTCCCTTCTTGAGATCATAGTGATGATCCAAGTTGTTCCCTTTCCTTTGGAATTAGCAAGCAATAAGCAAATAACTCAAGAAATCAAACACACAATCAATAAAGCTCCTAGGAATCTTCCAATTGCCTTTTGTATCTCTCACTTTGGATGCTCATGACAATCATTCTTCTACTTGGCAAGTTTGGGATCCCTAGCAGACAAGAACACACAAATCAAAAAGTTCCACAATGAAATAGAAAGAATGGACAAGAGTGAGTTTAGAATTAGGTCCTTTCAATGCATCTTCAAGATTAAGCACTCTAAAGGCATGAGGCCTAGTTGCTCTTTGACAATTTATAGCATTCTAAAGGCATGAGGCCTAGTTGCTCTTCAAACTCCATTAGCACAGGTAAGGTCCTAAAATCTAAGTCCTTTTTCCATTTGCATTGGGTTCACAAAATCAAAACAAAACAAACACAATAGTATATACACAATAATGTGCTCAAGTGAGCAAAAGGAAAATTGTATTAACATAAACATGAGCTCAAGTGAGCAAAGGGTAAAAGCAAATGAATTAATAAATTGCATTAAAGTAAATTACAAGAATTAAATACTTGAATTAAAAGTTAGTCATTAGTAGTTAGTGTTAGTGTTCCATAAGGCAATTTAGCACTATGTTAAGCAATCGTAAGTGGACTAATGTAGTAGTCGCACCTATCTGAGGCCGGTCAATAAAACTATAGGCAACAAACACAAGTTATAGACCATGACTAGTAAGCCAAGCTCCTACAACTTGCCATGCCAAAAGAAAAGAAGAATGATCTTGTATGAATTTAGGTTTTTTGCTTGACAAAGAAGCAACCTATCTCTAATGCAAATCCATTCACTTGATCTTTGATCAAGATGAATTAGATTTGAATCAAATAAGGTTAAGCCTCTCATATGTCAAGGCTAACCACCAATCATTGACTCATTGATCAAAAAGAAAAGAATAAGAAGAAGAAGAAGAAGAAGAAGAATGTACATAAATGGAATTCAAATGAAACAACCAACACACATTGATCAAACATGAATGGAATCAAAGTCAATCAATGGTAAATAGAAGCAAGATGGAGCTTAGAAGTCAAGAAACAAATAAAATATTTTTGGTATTTTTTTTGAATTAAAATAATACTTAAATTAAAATAAACAAATAAAGGTCAAACTTCAAATCCATTTCAAATCAACTTGGAAAAGTCCAAATGGATCATCCTAAGTTCAACAAGGTCAAACAAAGTTTGACAAAAAATTTCATCTTTTTTAGGAACTAGAAACTAAATTAAAACAATTAAAAATGAATAAAAAATAACATAATTGAACTAAAATATCAAATAAATCTCAAATCAATTAAGAAATTGATGAAAATATTTTTCATAGATTCGTCATCATTCAAAGATGTTAAGAAAATATTTTTGGCATTTTTGAATAATGGAAACTATTTTAAATGAATTAAAAATAACCAGAAAAGAGAAAATTCACAAAAAATATAAAATGAACTCATAAAAAATATTTAAAATCATTTTCAGAAACTAGAATTAAAAAGAGAAATAATGCAATTGGTCCCATATTTTTTGGATTTAAAATGAAAGAGTTATGAATTTTTGAAATAAAAGAAAATAAAATGAAATTCAGAAATTAAGAAAAAGCCTGGTGCGTTAGATCTGATTCATTAAATGATGTGGCACATCAAGAGGTTGTAAGGTGCGCGCTTATGGTGATCCAGAGTCAAATGAGAAACACAAAGCATTAAAAATAGTCATAACATTGGAAGGCATAGATTCAATCTGGAAATCACAACCAATGTCTAGATGCAATCTGGCATGGGGGACGGTGGTGTACACCACCGTCTTCTCCGGCGAGCAAGCCAACTCCGGCCAGAGTTGCAGGTCTTAAAAAGTTCACCAAAATACACGATCCTCATATCATTGGAAAGCTGACATGATGTACATCACCCCTGTACCATTGGCTTCCACTCAAGATCACTACATGAAGAGAAATCTGAGATGGAAGTTTATGATGTTCAATCCGAACTTGATGAATTTATGAAATTAACTGCACAGATCGATTGCCTCTTATGAGAGGACTTTAGAGGAAGCAACAAACACAAGAAATGAGCAAGATCCATTGAGATTCGAATGGAAAAAGTTTGAACAACAACCTTTGAAGTGCAGCTCTACAAGGCACGATCTCTTCCAATTCTTTGATGCAGCTTGGTCTTGAGATGGAAATGAAGTTAGGCTAAGGAATTGGAGCTCAATAATCAACTAAGGAAGTTGAAAATTGAACTGAAAAATTGAAGAAGAAAACTCAAAATTCCTTTAATGGAGGTTAGGATTTCAATTCTGCAGAGTGTTAGGCGCCTTAAGGTTGGAATTGAATAAAGCCAAGCATCTCTATTTATAGCAAATGATGATGCAAGCAATGCAAAGTTCATGTGTGCATGAGCTTGGGTCCTCCATGCATGGGCCTGTACATGCTCATGCATGGCCCCAAGTGCAATTGGAAATGCAAGCTAATCATCAGCAAAATGAATTTGGACGTGCAGATTGGAATGATTTGGCTTGTGCATGGAGTTTTCACATAGTTTCCATAAATGCATATATATCTTCTCCTCTTCAAAAATGCACCTTGCCAAAATTAAACATGGTTATGTGGGTAATGGTTGGAAAGGTATTGACATGAGGAACAATTGTTATGTTAAACAAAAATCCATTTGGGATTGGGAAATTTATGAAAATAGGCCATGAAGTTCAATGTGCAAAACATGTATGGAAATTTTGCCAAAATGGACCAACTTCAAGCCCTTCTGTTTCATTAAAGAAAGCCTCAAATGACAAAACCTTCAACATAAGAGTTGTATATCTTTCCAAGAAAATCAATTTGGACTTACATTTTGCATAATTTGGATTTTTGATGAGAATGTTATGGGCACTTGAAGTTGGACTTTTTCACATTTCAATGGCTTTGGTCCAAAGTGACCTATAATGTTTTGTATTATCACATGTGTTTCTTTTAGTATTATGAACATTTGTTAAACATAACAAATGAAGTAGACATCTTAAAATTTCCAATGCATTTGATCCCACCTCAAAATTATGAAAAATGAGTGAGTTAGGTCCTTGGGAAGTTGACCTAAAATTAGGGTTTCAATCAAAATGACCTATAATGTTTTGAAATGGATGATGACCTTCCAAGCTTCAAATCAATTTTTGATGAAAATTAAAGTTGTTCATATGGTTCTTAATAACATTGTTTCTCTTAGGGTCATATTCATTTGACAAACACATCAAAAGTTAGGTCTCAGTGGATTTCAAAATAGTCAAATGAATTGACTGATCAACTTCTCAAGTCCAAACTTTAAATCTTGATGAATTGATGATTGAGGACACTCAAATAAGCTCAAATATGCATTAAATGATGAATTACAGAACTTTCCTTTATTGTATTTGATCATGGGTTGAGGTTGCTTCATGAGCAAGGCACAGTCAATGCACAGCTGAATTAGGGTTTCATTGGGAAACAATCCTCAAGCCCTTTGGTTTATCTTGATCAAATTGACAAATTGAGATACTTGGGAGGCATATGTGATGATCGAGAGCTCTGTGAACCATTTTAATGCTTGCTTTCAACCTCATCTGGCCACATGAATGAGTATCGGGGCCTCCTAGGAGCCTTGGGTCACATGATTGCAAGCTACAAAACAAACAAAGTTAGTGACATATTTTTGTGCGTTTGGTTAGTAAACAAAATAAGAAAAGCAATAATATACAATTCAAGCATGCTTGGTGGTCTCAAACTAACTCACACAAGTCCCAACCCAAAGGTTAAGGAGCCAAGATGCTATGATCCTTGAGGCAGATGCAATGTGCAATGATATGATGCCATGAGGGATCTTAGGGTCAAAATTAGGGTCTTACAGCAGGTAGAGGAATGTAGCGGTAAATTCATGACCATTAAGCTATGGATAAGCTTAACGTCAATAAAGCCAGAGTCACCACCGCGCTTTTATTGTTTCTAAAGGAAAAGGGGAAAGTACGAACAAAACCCAAATATAAGAAGTTTTCAAATCAAAACTAATAAAAGGCCAGAGATTACACGTAAGGGGGTTGGTTACACAGAGGGAAGGTGCTAGCACCCAAAATGTCTTAGGTACTCCTAGGGAGCCCTTTTTTTATGTGCGTATGTGTTTTTGGTATAAAATGATGTTTGCAATAAATAGAGTGTGAGGATGAAAAAAGACTTTATTAATTATATTTTTGTGTTTGACAAGACCTTCAGACTTGTGCCTATGTACCAACATAAAAATGAGGGATCAAAACCTCGTAGTTCGTGGTATCAATTTCAAAATGAGTGGATTGCTTTTAACAAAATTTTAATTTAAAAAGAGGCACAAAATGCCTAAAAGAGTTTGAATGAGTGCTAGTTCTTTTTGTCTTTTGAAGTTTTAAGTCAATATGGTTAGATTCATTCACCAGTTTGATTTAAGAAAAGATTTTTAAAATGCAATGGCATAAGGCCAAAGTTTCTATTTTGCAATAAGGTCTAAGTTTAGAAATCACAAGTAAAGAAGATTTTGAAAAGGGGGAGAGATTTGAAATTTAAGAAACAGGAGGAGATGAAGAGACTAATCCTAAGAATAAACTTTAAAAGTTAAGAGTTGAAAAGATCTGACCAATGGGATGCAATCTAATAGACAAGAATGTCATATAGAAACCCACTTTTTCTTTGGACTTTAGAATCAAGCAATATCAATAAACAAGCAGCAAGATGAAGAGTAAGGCATCAAATAAAGATATCCACATCCAAGCTAGCAACTTCATAGTCTTCTTTTTAATCTTCCCATGTATCAGATGACATACTCCTTGAATGACTCAGAATAAGGCATTAGATCCAGGTTCAAAGTAACATTTTCATTAAGACCATGTAGCAGATGAACTCAAGTGGATCTTAATATCTACATCAGATGAAAGCTCAGTTCTCAATGACTTGGTTTCAGAGATGTTGGCATTGGCCAAGTCCTTTTGCATAGGGAATATTGCCTAATTCTAAGTCCAAGGCTCAGGTCAAATCCAACAGTCCACACAAACATTTTTTAGGTTTTTTGTTGTTTATTAGGTATTTTAAGGTCCTAAGACCACAAACACAAACATGATACACAAACAAATATATACAATCACAATATATGGCTAAAGTGAGCAAAGTAAAAATGGCATAAACATAAACAAGTTAAATGACATGTAAATGACAAATGAAATGGTAAATTACTTGAATTTAAATGGCATAAAAGCAATAATAATAGAATTTAGTCAAATGTTAGTTGATTAGAAGTTAGTGGAGTTTTTTCTTTTCAATTGATTAAGTCATTCTTTTGAGAACACTCAACCCTCTATTCACAAGCATGGACCCTTGAACCAAGACATCTTCCAAATGAAGGAAAAAAAGGCCAAGTTTCCACACAATACCATGAAAGTGGGGAGACTTACAATCTCACTTACTAGTATGATATGCCTTTTGGGTCAAAATTTAGTGCTATGTTAAGCAATCGTAATTGGACTTATGTAGAAGTCATAGTTATCTGAGGTCGGGCAATAGAAATTTTGGTGTTAATGCATGTTAGAGATATGGTATAATGAACCATAGTCCTAAAACATACCACACACAAAAATAAAATGATCAAAGGATGGACCTAATCTCATCCATACTTGTATTGGTTCATCTAACATGAAGTTATTGATGAACACATTAGCCTTAGGAGATTAAGACTTCATTGGTCAATGGAAGGGATGGGATAGAATGGGATTGAAGATGAAGAGGGAGGGGAAATGATACAAATACAAATTGGTCATGGGAGGGCTTTTACCAAATTAAAATCATTCATTCATTTTGGGAGATGAAATGTACATTTCATCAATCCCCTAAATCCAATGATTTTAATCCAACTAAAGTCAAATCAACCTTTACCAAGGCCCAAACACATAGTCAAACTTCACAAGTCAATAAAAAGGCTCAACATAATTTCTACAAAATTAATCAATTAAAAATCAAATTAAAATACATTTAAATTAAATTATGTTTGATCAAAAACCTAAAACCTCTTCAAAACACCAAATAAATGGACAAGAGATTTATCATAGGTCAAATAAGGTCAAAGGACCTTGGACAAAAAATTTCATAATTCTTGAAAGGTCAGAAGTATTTTTAAACAAATAAAAATATGCACAAAAGTAATTAATTCATGGAAAATATCAAAATTAATCCCAAAAATAATTTAATTTAGAAAATGAAAGAGGAAAATATTTGAAATTTTTTAGTTAAAGTCCCATATTTTTTGGATTAAAAATGAAATTAATATGAATTAATTAAAAATAAGCAATTAAATGAAATATTCAGAAATTCAAAAAAAAGAGTCATTTGATCTCCCTCATTAATTGATGTTGCAGATCAAATGGATGGAAACGCGTGTTCCACTTGCGCTTCAGACAACTATCCCACACACGTGGTAATCAAAAGCAACGCACGAGATTAGAACAAATTAGTTGGATCCTATGGTTGAGATGCATGACAACACATCACCGGAGCTAAGGCTCCGGTCTTCTTCTCCAGTGGACCTCATCGGACTGGTCCACCATCAACCATCACCAAAATGAAAAAGCAAGACATGGATTTAAAGAAAAAATGCTCAGGAGCTCGAATTTGGCCTCAATTTTGTCCAATTCCAAGTATATAAAAAGATACAGGGATTTGAATTTTGAGGATCATGAACTGAGTTGCTTCGATTTGACCTCAAAGCAACTCAATCATCTCGCCTACATTGATAGGACTTCATACCACCAAAAATCATCAAGAATGATGGAGAATTGAGGGAGAATCAAAGAGATGCAAATTCTGAAAAATCACCTTCAATGGAGCTTCAGATTGGCACGATCTTGCTTTTAATTATGCTTGGCCTTGCTTCAGATGCTTGATGGAAGTGAAATGGATCAAGGAGAGGGATGGACTATTTGAGTTTCAATCTGAAAACAAATGCAGAATTGAAACTCGATTTTCAAAGAAAATCCTCAAGTTTATCCTTCAATGGTAAGGGTTTATGGTTGCAGGTTCAAAGCTTGGGCATGCGGTCCTCAATTCTGAGCAATGAGGATCTTATTTATAGGCCATGAGATTGATTTTCGCACACTTCCAATTTTGAAAAAAAAATTGAAATTCTCCCTTGCATGGATACATGGGCGTGTACTAGGCCCATGAGATGATGTGATATGATCCAAAATTCAATGTGCATCATGCTAAAATCATGTTATAAGTCCATGCAAATGTGTATGAAAAATGGAAGTTGAAATTATCCAAATGGTCCTTTAACTTACACCCATTCGCAAGTCCCTCATACTTTATCCAAATGAGATGATTTGGACTTTTTGGAAAGGTGAGATCAAGGGGAAAAACTTTCATGTTGGACACTTTTTCATTTGAAGCTTGGATCATGATGAATTTTGAGGTGGAAGTTTGGGAAATCAAACATATTTGAAAATTTTCTAAGTCCCAAGTCAAATGTTCACTTCTTCCATCTTGAATAACGTTTTCTATGGACTTCAAATGAGAAATGTTCCTTCAAAAAATTTATAGATCTTTAAAATATTTTCAATTTGGTCACACATTTGACCTCATTTGGATTTTTCATTAAGGAGTTATGCATTTTAGAAGTTGGGGAAAATCACTTGTTCAATAGTAGTGGCCCAAAATGACCTATAATATTTCCTCTTGGCACATGCATTTTCAAGTTGAATTTGCACTTTCTCCAAACAACAGAATTTAAGTAGACATCTTGAACTTGATCATGGAATTTGAATGGATTTCATCTCATAAAAATTGAGCAAGTTATAGTATTGGGAAGTTGACCTCCAAACTAGGGTTCAGACAAAATGACCTATAATCTTTCACCATACAAAATGACTTTACAAGAAAAACTAGATCTATACTTCATCATAAAAGTTGTTTGGAATGTCATTAAGAGTAATGTTTCTATTGGAATCATTTTCATATGACAAATATTATAGGATATAGGGTCCAGGGAACCCCAGTTTTGACCAGTTGACTTTCTCTTATCAACCACCATGAACCAACTTGCTAGCTTAACATTCTCTTGACTTTTGGGACTCATGGAGGATCATATATGCATAATATTATGTAATGTGAAGTATCCCTTGAAATATTTGATCAATTATTGAAGAAACTTGTTGAAGAAGTCACACAAGATACCTAGATGAATTAGGGTTTCCAAGGCAAACCAACTCCAAACTCTTGATGATTTCTTAATCAAAATATCATGCGAAGAACATGGGGATCCATATACGATACTTAGAGATGATATGAACCATTTCTTGATTGATCTCCTTGCATTGAGGGTCCCAAACCCTAGATATAAGCTTGATAAAGCATAGGTGAGTACACACACTACCTGAAAAAGCAACAAACTATACATTGACATATTTTTGGTATTTTGGTTAATAAATAATAAAAAACAAAGTACTATACAATCAAATATGCTTGGTGATCTCTCCCAATGCAAACCCAATGAATTAAGGGTAAGGAGGATGCCAAGGTGTGATCCCAATGCTAATGCATATGATGAGATATCATGAGGGGTCTTAGGGTCAAAATTGGGGTCTTACAAGGAAGACGTGGTGGTCAAAAGACAGACAAGAGTCATATTCAGTGTTACAATTGTCAGAAGTATGGTCATTATTCTAGTGATTGTCTAGAAAAGCAGAAGAGTCAAGAAACTTAAACAAAGATGGAGAAACATGAAGAAGAATAGATGTTGTTGATGGTTACAGTAAGAGATGAGGAGAGATTCAAGGACCAGTGGTACTTGGACTCAGGACTATCATCACACATGTCTAGAAGGAAGGATTGGTTTGTCAACATAAAGCCCTTAATGAAGAATATGGTGAAATTTGCAAATGACAACACTCTAGCAGCTGAAGGTGTTGGTGATGTTCTAATTATGACGAAAGATAGCAAGAGGTAAGTAAGTTCAAATGTGTTGTACATACCAGTCATGAAGAGCAATTTGCTCAGCATAGGGCAGTTAGTCAAAAAAAACTACAAGGTGTCGATCGGAGACAACATGATGAGAGTTCTCGACTCAAATGGAAGGTTGATCTTGAAGGCTCCAATGTCTCAGAATAGAACCTTCAAGATTGAGCTTAATGTGATGGAGCATAAGTGCCTTGCAACAGCATCCAGTAGAGATGAATGAATATGGAATTATAGACTTGGTCATCTCAATTTCAAAGACATCAGAGATTTGAAGAGAAGAAATATGGTTTCAGGATTACCAGAAATTGACATTCCAAACAAAGTGTGTGAAGAAAGCATGCAGGCGAAGCAACATAAGAACATCTTCAGTAAGGATGCAGGAAGTAGATCGAAGGCAATTCTGGAAGTCATATACTCCAATGTATGTGGTCCTCTCCAAGTGGATTCAATTGGAGGTAACAAATACTTTGTTACATTCATAGATGATTTCATTCGAAAAGCGTGGTATTACCTGATCCAGAAGAAAAGTGAGGTGATCGAGGTATTTTCCAAGTTTAAATCTATGGTCGAAAGACAGAGCGGTCGAAAGATCAAGATTTTGAGAACTGATAGTGGTGGAGAATATGTGTCGAAAGACTTCGATGCATTATGTATGAAAGAAGAGATTATGCATGAGGTGGTGCCACCCTACACTCCATAGAAGAATGGAGTCGCATAAAGGAATAATAGAACCATTATGAATATAGTTAGAGGTATGTTGAAAGACAAGCATTTACCCAAAGAATTATGGGGAGAAGCTATGTCAACTACGACATACATCCTGAATAGATGTCTGACGAAGAAGCTAAAAGGAATCACGCCAAAAGAATGTCGGTCAGGTGTCAAGCCTAGCTTGAGTCATCTGAGGGTGTTTGGATCTATAGCACATAGACATGTGCCAGATAAGTTAAGAAGAAAAATTGATGACAAGTCGAATCAGATGATCTTGATAGGATATCATTCGACTGGAGGATACAAGTTGTTCGACCCAGTGAATAAGCAAGTGTGATCATTAGGGACATGATCATAGATGAGCTTAGAGAATGGGATTAGACTGAGAATGTCAAGAAAGATTCAGTGAGAATATTTTGTGACAAACCAACTAGTGAAGTCGAAAGAGAAGTTTGACAAAAATGAGTCAGGGGTGAAGCAGGCCCAAGCAGACCTCAGAGAACAAGACATATGCCTGCAAGGTTGCAAGAATGTGTGATTACGTCAGATGATATGGTCAACGAAGAAGGTGATCTGGTTCACTATGCTTTCTACGTAGATGTCGAACCTGTCAATGCAGCTGAGGTATTGAAAGATTCGAAGTGGATGAAAGCAATGGACGAAGAGCTGAAGTCAATCGAAGTCAACAACACTTTGTCACTTGTCGAATTGCCCCAAAACAAGAAGGAAATCGATGTGAAGTGGGTATACAAGGTGAAGTTTAATACCAAAGGAGGAGTGACTCAACACAAGGCGAGACTTGTGGAGAAAGGATTTCTTCAGAAAGAAGGAATCAACTTCAATGAGGTTTTTGCACCTGTTGCTAGGATCAAAACAATCAAGTTGGTTGTTGGTCTAGCAAACATGAACAAATGGCAGATGTGTCAGATGGATGTGAAATATGCATTCCTTAATGGCCCATTAGAAGAAGAAGTTTATGTTGCACAACCAATTGGGTTTGTGAAACGTGGAGAAGAAAGAAAAGTGTACAGGCTGTATAAAGCCCTGTACAAACTTAAACAAGCTCCAAAATCTTGGAACAAGAAGATAGATGACTTTCTAAGGGAGAGGGAATTTATGAAGTGCACAAGTGAACATGGAGTATATGTAAGAAGAATCAAGAGTGAATTGCTTATACGATGTCTCTATGTCGATGACTTGTTGATTACAGGTAGCTGCAAGAAGGAGATCGAAAACTTCAAAGGTGATCTCAACAAGGAATTTGAAATGTCAGATATGGGTGACATTTCATATTTCCTTGGCATAGAATTCTACAAAAGTGGTAGAGGTTTGATGATGCACCAAAGAAGGTATGCAGGCGAAATAATCAAGAGATTTGAGATGCAAGACTGCAACCTAACTTCGACTCCAGCTGAACCCAGATTATAATTGTCGAAAGATTCAGATGAAGATGATGTCGACCCAACCCAATACAAAATAGTTATTGGGTCACTTTGATACCTTTGTCACACAAGGCCCGACTTAGCATATAGTGTAGGTATGGTGAGTAGGTTCATGCAGAAGCCAAAGGTTTCACATCTAGCAGCGGCGAAGAGGATACTAAGGTATCTGAAAGGAACTCTCGACTATGGAAATTTATTTCCTGCGGTTGATGAAGGAAAAGAATACAAATTAGTGGGATACACCGACTCAAGTTGGTGTAGTGATGTTGAGGATCGAAAATCCATAGTTGGCTATGTGTTTATGCTAGGTGGTGCACCAGTTGCTTGGAGTTCGAGAAATGATCCAGTAGTGGCATTATCATCATGCGAAGCAGAATACATGGTCGCTTCTCTTTGTGCATGTCAAGCAACATGGATGGTGAATCTGGTCAAAGAGATAACAGCGAAGAGTCATGGAGCAATTACCATGAAGATCGACAGCATGTCAGCTATCAATTTGGAGAAGAATCCTATAGCACATGGTCGAAGCAAGCACATCAAAATGAGGTTCCATTATCTTCAAGAGCATATAGCAGATGGGAAGATGAATGTGGAACACTACAGAACTGAGAATCAGATTGCAGACATCATAACAAAGGAAGGGCAGGTCGAAGTGTTCAGAAGACTAAGAGCTATGATGAATGTAGATAGCTTAGACACAATGAATTAGGTGGTGTGTTGAATTGTAATTCCTTGTGTCGAAGCAGGTTGCTCGACAGAGCAAGGAAGTGTCAAACCACCTAGTGTGTTGAGTTGTGTTAGTGTGTCGAAGTGTCGAAGCATGTTGCTTCATACAGAATTTCGACTTAGGTCTATTTTAGTAGTGTTAGCTATTTTGGACTTTTATAGTTTTGGGCTTTGACTTGAGGTCCAAGTTAACCTAAATCTATAAATAGAGGGAGTAACCCTTATTTTTGTAATGAAGTGAATAGAATATTCATACCATTGTATTCACAGTATTTTGCAGTTACAAAGTGAATAAGAAGTTTTCCATAGTTTGTGGGCAGAGAGAAACTCTGCAAAATTTTAATTCTTCTTCTCCTTCATTGTTCTTTACACTCTTTCTTTCTCCATTGCTCTTTTCTTTTATTGTCATTGTGTGGGTGATAACAATCTTGTTTATCAAGATTGATTGAAATTCTCCACAGACTTTGGGGGATTTCCAACACTTCAGAGGTAGGGATGGGTCTTTTTAAATAGTAATTGATCTTCTGATCTTTTTCCAATGGGCATTAGATTTTAGAAAAACCCGATTTGATTTGCTTTAAAAGTATCCATAAAAAAAATTTGATTGATTTGATTTTCATTCAATATTAAATCTTCATTTAAATTGATTTGGTCTTAATAAATATTTTAGCAAATCTTACTAAATAATTTATTGTTAAAAGATACAAATCATAAACACCAGATCGTCCAAGAATCAAATAGAATTTCATTGAGAAAATCTGATAAAATATATCTTTCAGACTGACGACAAGTGACGCACACATGCTGAAACATCTTATAAATAATTTAGCAAAAGGAATTGATCCACACATGCACAAATAGTCTAGCAAACTCTAAGGAGTAAAAGAAAAAATTGAGAATAGTGAAATTCAATTATAATTTTAAAGCCAGTCAATAAAACAAATTAATTTGCCATTAATTTGTTTCTAACAAACTCCTAGCTAGGTAACTATCCTTCATCATGACATATAATATTATAAAAAACACATGGTTTATGAACATATACTAACAGTTCGAAATGTTGCTTCTGGTTGTAACAATTCATTGAAAGATTTTTCGTTTCTATGACAGTGAAATCAATGAGACGGATTTGATTTTGATAGTATGGAATCATGGCAAGTGGGGTAGTAGGAATTGGTGTTTTGTCTTAGCTAGGCCGTTTTCTTATGTGATTCTTCCAATGCATAATTTTACTGGTCGTGACTTAGAAAATGTGGCAACTAGCTACAAAAATCACTATTTTTTCCTCTATTTTAATCATATGAGACAAATCCAAAACCCAAAAAATATTATTATTTTACTCCTTGTCCAAACTTTCCCATCTTCCAATTCTTGAATCACTATATATGTTGCATGTCTTGATATGTTTTCTAGTGGAGTTAAAACTGTTTTTAGGGAGTTAAAATTAATTTTGTATGTTTCATTACATTTGAGTAAAATGAATTTAATAAATTGAACAACAAATAAAAAATATTATTCGCCACATTAGAAAAGACTTAACCCTAATCATATAAATATTAATCTTACATTTGAGCACAGATGTTGTTTTAGTGCTACATGCATATATGGCAGTATTGTCTAAACTCAGTCAGCTAAATTCCGAAACAAGTATTTGCGATAAAATCCCATGTTTTTTGGGGAATCAAACATGGACAACATATACCAATCATCAACAACTCCACTATACCAATCAATCAATCTCTACTTTAATAATTATGTGCATTTCTAACAGACAGACAGCCACAACTCACTAAGCACTAATCAATAACCAACACAATTAATGACAAACTAATTACAAGCTTAATTTAGTGCTAATATTTCGGAACCTGCTAGCTTAATTGTGCCTTTACATTCGAACCAAGAGTTATTCTTGGAGTTTGAAATAATTGAGGTTTTTTATTTTTGTTTGTTTCTCCTTTTACCCTTTCCTTCGGTATACGGTTTTGGCAAACCCTATTCACGTGATCTTTAGCTTTGCCATGGAATATCACAGTGTTTGTGATCTGTCACTTACGGCAGAATTTTTTTTTTACCTAGAAGATATCAGTAAATAAACTGGCAATCTTTTAAAACATAATTTCAAAGTGAGAATTTGTTTAAACTGTATGTTTATGGTTTGTGTCGTAGTCCAATAGAGTACTTCTACACTTTTTTATGATTTTGTTGCTGTGACAAATAGTATGTATACTATGTAATATTCAAGTTTTAAGTTCAGAAACGAAGCAACTAGATAAATGTAATAAACTTATCTAAAAAAATTTAGCTTTACATATGTGAAGCTATATTTTACATAATTATTCCAAGGCAATTTGCCAATTTGGAACAGCATAGCATAGCAATGTATTAGGTATGATAAGAATCATAATGTCAAGAAAAAGTTCAAGATACTTTGGTGCTAGAGTGCCAACTATTTTTATCAAATTTGTTTAAACATAATCAATTGCACAATTTTTTTAAGTAAGAAAAAAACAGAATTCTCACTTTATCGAGAACTAAATGTGCATTTACGGAATATAGACCTATTTGTCTGGGAATTAGTTTTTATCTAATTTTATCAAAATTGTTGACTTCAAGATAGGTTAATTTTCAAGTGCTAATCGGCATTCCTATCAAATATATATTTTTAGGATGGGGTTTGATAGTGAATGAAGTGGTGGATTTGGCAAGAAGACTTAATAAGGAGTGTATGTTGGTGAAAGCTGATTTTCAAAAAGTTTATGATTGCGTTTTTTGAGATTATCTTAGATATATAATGGAAAGAATGGGGTTTGGGGTTCAATAGATACGGTGAAGCTTCAGTATTTGCGTAAGGAGTACAAGAATCTCAACATGGAGAATAATTAGAAGATACCAGATGACATCTCTAAAGTGATTCTGATCACAAACACTACGCCAAACAATACCTTAGACAGCGCTTTTTTTAGCCTTAGACAGCGCTTTAAAGCGCTGTCTAAACCTCCGCTGCTAAAGGTTTAGACAGCGCTTTTTGAAATCTCAAAAGCGCTGTCTAAGCCCCCCCCTTAGACAGCGCTTTGGCCTAAAGCGCTTTCTAAGACCCTTCTATTTTAATTTTTTTAGGTATACCTTAGACAGCGCTTTTGGCAAAAGCGCTGTCTAAGGTATACCTAAAAAAATTAAAATTTGGGGGCTTAGACAGCGCTTTTCAAAAAGCGCTGTCTAAGCCCCCCTATTTTAATTTTTTTAGGTATACCTTAGACAGCGCTTTAGGCAAAAGCGCTGTCTAAGGGGGGGGGGGTTTAGACAGCGCTTTTCATAAAGCGCTGTCTAAGCCCCCCCCTTAGACAGCGCTTTTGCCTAAAGCGCTTTCTAAGCCCCCCCTTAGACAGCGCTTTTTCCAAAAGCGCTGTCTAATGTATACGAAAATTTTTGTAGCTTTTGTTTTAAACCACATTTTTTCCAGGTTTATAAACCAGAATTTCTACCTGTTTTCAACCAGATTTTGACAGACAGAATCACATTTTATACATGCCATTTTGGCCTTTTTTCTACCAATTTTTGGCTAACAAATATATATATACCAATTCAAACAAATTTTGCCTTAAATGTATCAAAATATATACAAATTTATGTACACATTTACAAGTCATTACCTATACTACAAATTTATGTACACATTTACAAGTCATTACATATATTACAAATATACTACAAAATTACACAAATTTATGAAAAAACTTTGAGCTCTATCATGAATTGACACCACTCCTCTTTGATTTCGTCCACTTGATCCTTTGTATAAAATGCACACTTGAATTCCTCAAAGTACTACATATGAAGCAAAAAATATTTTGAATTAATTCCAACTATTTAATTATATGAGATATGTGTAAATATAAAATTAACTCATAAGTTAGTAATACATACATCGGTGGGAATCACTAATCGGCCCAAAGCAAGAGTATCCCGCATAAACCTCAACACGAAATACCCGCAATCTATTTGATTACGTTGTTGAGGACACTACATGAAAAAAAAACATGGATTATAAATCCTAAGTTTTATCAAGTGTCATCACTAATATAATAAAAAATGTGGTAATTAAAAATATACCGCCACTTTAATCCATGTAATGCGGTTGGCGCCCCTCCTTGAGGTTTGGATATCTCGTTGGGCCCGAAAAGCTTGTAGGATGCTAATAAAATAAAAATGAAGCAATTAGAACAATTAACATAAACTAAGAAAAATTTTGAACATTCTCACTTACGTGTCAATTAGGCGCTTCATATCCGGGTATGTTGTCCAATCATTTCCTAACGAGTCAAGATAATACACAATTTCTCGGATAGGATTGATTGCGAGCAACAACCAATGTCCACTGTAATGATTAGGCAAATGTTAGATGGTAACTTGGAAAATAATTATAGTATATGAATTTAGAATGAAATGCTAACCCGGTATTAAACGGTATAAAAAACAACTTCTCCGCATCTTTATTGTCATTGAGGATCCGAAGAACGTACTCCGTCACGGAATCCGGGTTATTTAAGATTGCACCTAAGTTGATGCTCGCTGGTGCTAAGAATCCGAATGACTTGTCCAAATCATTGGGGCGCATCATTTTGTCATACAAAAACCTAATATAAAAACATCATTAACACCTCTTTTGAAACATAAAGTAAACCGGATTAACATAAAGTAAACCGAATTAATAAAACAAAGTAGACCGGATTTACCTAATATATGTATTGACAACGTTGACGCCGATTTCTTCATGACCAAAAACTTGCATGAAGTCTTCATTACCAAGCATTTGGTCGTGATCAAAGCCGAAAATCCCTTCCTCCATATGTACAATCCGAACACCTCCGGTCGGTATATCGGTCATCTCTATAAATGTCCTGAGGCACGACCTATACTTGGAGGTAGGTTTTTTCCTAGCTACGGTCTTCTTAGCACCAGAACTTTTTACCCGTGCGGAGGCGTTCCTAACCTCCTTTATTTGTTGTGCGGAGGCATTGCTAACCTCATTTTCTTGAACCTACATGTCATATAAATAGTTAGATCAAATTAAGAATGTAACAACTTCCATGAATATATGTCATATAATTGTATATTACCTCTTTTCTTGATTTGGATTTTGTGGGAGTCTATTTAACATAATCAAGGAAAATATGTAAGTAAAATTTTAAGCATAAATTTTAAACTTTGAATATACACATTAAAGTTAACATAAGTTTTAAGCATACCTCATATCCTACGCATATGAGGTTTGTCGGCCATGCAACAAACGAACCTACTGCTTCGTGCACCGTTGTTGCATCCGATTCATCGCTAGGATATGGTAATAATGCATTCGGGTCAACTGCAATATCAACTGATACCTTCAAACATCCAGCAGGGAGCTCTCTAGTGTGGAGTAATACTCCGCTAACGTTATGCACTTTTCCCTTGCCAACCATCCGATAGTGTGGTGACGACAAATACAGCTGACAATGGGAAATGCCCTAAAACCAATAATAACAAGAAATCGTTAATGTGTATATATGTCAAATACATAATTTAAGCAAATAGTTCAATTTAAGACAATTATATGTAATTACCTCTGGAATGTTCGGTTGAAAGGTACAGTTGATACTGTTTTTGTCCGAAGCATCTCTGTATACCGTTGAGGCGCTAGCCTCTCTTTCTCTCCTCAATGCATCAAGCTCAGCTTGCATGGCTTCCAATCTTGCATGAAGCTCCCGATTACTAGGAGCCTTTCCTTTTCTAACACTGAGGGAGGTCGGAGTGACTCCAAATCCCTTACCCCTCACCCGACCAGAATACTCAGGGACATCTAATGCCCGACTAAGTATGTTCTTAGTATCATCGGGAGATAGAGTCTGAGATAGCTCCTCCTGAAAAATCAGATGAATACCGTATACTTGTCAAATATTTGTGTATAAAAATGTTATTCAATTAATGAAAAAATGTTATACTTACACATTTCTGGTATACGTTTAAAACGTCTTCTTGAGGAACTCCGGATTTGCCCACACGGGCTTCCTTCCACAAAACATGTGCAGGAAGAGATGTTTCTGAACTTTCCTCCTTCTGCAGCTACACATTAAGTCATACAATTTGATCAGATAAAACTAATATATGATGAACAAATTTGTTTTCGCAATTTATAAATACTTACCATGGATTGTTCTAAGCGTCCATATCCGACACGTCCTTTTCGGTACGGATATGCGGGACTTGATGCTCTTTCCCGATTCGTAGCACTTATTCTTTGAAAAGTCGGGTCTTGTCTCTTGGATTTGAAAGCTTCCCATTCTTCAGCCGATATCAAACTTTCGTATTTTCTAGGAAGCTCCGCATCCACAAAATTACCATCCGCATCCTTAAGGAACTTGGATGATAAAAATGTCCGAAAGCCTCTAAGAAGCTTTCCGGCCAATTTCATACAAAACCCTCTTCTTTCTTCTTCGATGTTAAAACATCGCTAAGAAAAACATACAGATTGATAGTTAGTATCGGTAATTGAAAAAAACATAATTGATACCGTATAATTAAGGGCCAAATGATTGTACCTTTATCTCACTCCAAATTTTTTCTTTGGACTCTTTCAACTCTTTATTTCTCCAATCATCACATGTAATGGGAATTTCATTCCTTACTAGTGCACCGATGAAACTAGTTAAGGTATGCCCATTAGGTTCTATAAGTTGTCCCTGGTTGTTCCAAGAGACATCTAGTATGATGCCTCGAGATCTTCCTTGGACCACCCTTCGCATTACTGTGATGCCTCTTCGGATTTCTTCTTCCGCGGATACTTTACTAACTTCCTCATGTTGGTCATCAGCCATGTCTAACCTGTAATAAACCAAGGAAACCATCAAATATCAAATATAACTTATAATCAAAACAATTGAAAACAAAAAAATAAAGAAATCATGCATTATCAGATATAACTTATAATCAAAGCAATTGAATACAAAAATATAATGAAATCATGCATTACCACATATAACTTATAATCAAAACAAATGAAAACAAAAAATAAAGAAACCATGGATAATTTACCTAAGTCACTAACATCTCTTTCTTTTCTTTGTTGGAATATTAATCACTTGTTTCTTAGCAATGCGTACGGATGAATTGATCCAAATTCCCTCATTATGATCGTTTCTTATATATGACTCATCCGGTATAAGATCCTCAACTTCATCATTTCTATTCAACTCATTCCGTCTA
Organism: Lathyrus oleraceus; assembly: GCF_024323335.1. Taxonomy (NCBI): domain Eukaryota; kingdom Viridiplantae; phylum Streptophyta; class Magnoliopsida; order Fabales; family Fabaceae; genus Lathyrus; species Lathyrus oleraceus. Next base: position 71,695,376 of record NC_066582.1, on the reverse strand, counting down.
ATGCATGACTCATTCTCAACATCAATATCACATTGATCGACACCGCTATCATCAGTCACTTTGTTAGAGAAAAGCACTATAGACCATTTTGTACTCTTCGGGTCATTCACATAGAACACTTGTTTAGCTTGAGATGCTAGAATAAAAGGTTCATCTTTGTACCCCACCCTAGTAAGATCAACTTGCAAAAATCCAGACTTATCCATTCGTATGCCACTACTATTCACCCACTTGCAACCAAAGATGGGAATCTGAAACTTCTCGTAATCAAACACCCAAATGTGCTCAATAACTCCAAAATATGACAAATTTGCATATTTGGGGTTTAAGTCCTTCATACTTGATATATGCATTGCTTCAGCTAGCACGGTGACACCACTATTTTGCATAGTACTCTTATCATCTTGTTCTTTGGTATAAAATGTGTATCCATTAATTGAATATGCGCTATGAGAAAACACATGCAAACTTGGACCATATGCCAAACATCTCAACCTTTCTGTTACCGAAGAAGGATCTGAAGAGCGCTTCAAATAAATATGATCCTTCAACCATTGTATGAAACTTTGATTGTGCTCTATAACTATCCAATTTTCATTTCTGTTCGGATTTAACCTTCGGAGTACATCCTTGTGCATTTCAACATATGGCTCAACCTCATTATTATTGTGCAGAACATACAAATGAACTTGATCCCGTTCATCCCTTGATATTGTCACAATTTTATTCCCAATTAATTTTTTACCTTCCATTTTGTCGAAAATCTGAGCTCTGGGGAGTCCAATCGATTGAACGTTAGACAAATATTCAGTACAAAACTCAACAGCTTCTTCAACAATGTATCGTTCAACAATACAACCCTCTGGTCGACTTCGGGATTTCACGTACCCTTTTAATATTTTCATATACCGTTCAGCAGGGTACATCCATCTCATATAAGCTGGTCCACACAACTGTGTCTCTTTCACAAGATGAACAACTAAATGAACCATTATGTCAAAAAAAGACGGAGGAAAATACATTTCAAGCTCACACAAGGTAATTACAATCTCTTTTTGTAGTGTTGGTAAGATCTCGGGATCGATCACCTTACTACAAATTGACCTAAAGAAAAAACACAATTTAGTTATGGCACTTCTTACTTTTTCTGGCAAAATAGAACGTATACCTATCGGTAGAAAATGTTCCATTATAACATGGCAATCATGTGTCTTCAAATTCTTCAACTTGAGGTCTTTCATAGAAACAAGTCTTCTGATATCAGATGAGTATCCTTCTGGAACCTTAACTTCACTCAGAGACTTACACAAAATTTTTTTCTCCTTCCTAGATAAAGTAAAAGCAGCAGGTGGTAGATATGTTCGTCTTCCTTTCTTCACGGGTGCTAATTCAGTTCTCATTCCCATTTTTAACATGTCCTCCCTTGCTTTAAGGCCATCCTTAGACTTGCCTTTTATATTGAGTAATGTACCGATAACACTTTCAAATACGTTTTTTTCAATATGCATAACATCGAGAAAATGTCTCACGTACAAAGACTTCCAATATGGCAATTCAAAAAATATCGACCTTTTCTTCCACCCACCTTTCACAATCTTATGTGCAAAAGGCTTGCCAAACTCAGTACGCACATCTTTCACCTTTTCGAAAACTTGTTCACCTGACAATGCGGGTGGAGCTCTACGATGTTCGGTGTCTCCATTGAATGCTTTTCTCCACCCACGGTAGTGATGTTTAGAATGTAAGAATCTACGATGACCGAGAAACACATTCTTCTGGCAAAGTTCCAATCGAATCGTATCGGTTCCGTCTTCACAAACAGGACACGCACGTTGACCTTTAATGCTATACCCAGATAGATTCCCGTATGCTGGAAAATCATTAATTGTGCCAAACAATATCGCCCTCAAATTGAAACTTTCTTTCCTATATCCATCATAAACCTCCACACCGTTCTCCCACAAAATCTTTAAATCTTCGATCAGAGGTGTCAAGTATACGTCAATGTCATTCCCTGGTTGTTTAGGCCCAGAGATTAACATAGATAACATCATGTACTTACGCTTCATACATAGCCACGGAGGTAGGTTATAAATCATAAGAATCACAGGCCATGTGGTATGTGAGATACTTTGAAGACCATGTGGGTTCATTCCATCAGTAGATAATGCCAATCGAAGGTTTCTTGCTTCTGATCCAAACTCAGGATAATCATTATCAATCTTCGACCACTGTGGTGAATCAGCCGGATGCCGATACATTCCATCAATAATTCTTTCATCTGCATGCCAAGTAAGATGTCTTGCATCGGTTTCACTACGAAACATGCGCCTAAATCTCGGAATTATCGGAAAATACCATAAGACTTTTGCGGGAGATAATCTTTTCTTATATCGAGACAAACCGCATTTAGGGCACTCAGTTAACATTGCATATTCGTTACGAAACAAAATGCAATCGTTAGGACAAGCATGTATCTTATCATAGCTCATGCCAATAGAGCACAACATTTTTTTTGCCTCATAGGTTCGATTAGGAAGAACATTATCATCCGGTAGCATTTCTCTCATAAGGGCCAACAACTCTGTGAAACTTTTATCCGACCATCCATTACCCGCCTTTAAGTTGTACAACTTTAATACCGCAGAAAGTCTTGAGAATTTAGTGCAACCTTTGTACAACGGTTTCTCAGCATCGCTTACCATCCTCTCAAACATTTCAGGACAATCATGAAGATCTTCTTCCAGTGCTTCTACAATCTCTTCAACTCGATCACAATCGTATGTTTCCGTGTCTTTTTCGTATGAAGCATAGGTCGTACTACTTTTTCCACTCGATTCAACATTCTCGTTAATTTTCTCACCATGAAATATCCAACACTGATAACTTTGATCAATTCCATGCCTCAGCAAATGCGATTTCAATCCATGTGCGTCAACCTTACCAATATAACAACAACGCAAGCAAGGACAATGCATTCGTCTGGGGTTTTCAGCGTGTTGAACAGCATACTTAACGAATTCCAAAACCCCACTCTCGTACTCTTTGGTCATTCGATCGGCACAGATCCATGTTTTATCCATGGTTTTCCTACTTATTAAAGTAAACAATTAAACCATGTCGTATAAAATTATTAACAAAGTGGTTGTAAATAGGTTGAAGATTATTATTCCTCCAACTATCTCTCCTTTTCAATCACGCTTTGTATTAGGGAGAAATATTCATGATAATATTATGATGGCATAAAAAATGGATCATAACATACATAAGATAAAAGGGAAGATAAGATATTTTTTGATTAAAGTTTATCATAATATACATAAGATAAAAGTGAAATATTTGTTATTTTTATTGTTAGTGAAATATTTGTGCAAATTCATAATTTAATCAAGCGAATTCTTAAATTTTTCTTCTTTTATTAATTGATTATATTGTAGTCTCTATTTCTAATATATTTCTAAGTTAATTGAAAAACCATGTTGAAACAAAGATCGAAGGTGGACTGGCTCAAACTGGGAGATAGTAATAATAAGTACTTCTATGCTTCTCTCAAAAGTAAGCAAAATCAAAGTAATATTAGTTCCATGACTATGGAGTATGCTAATATCTTAACTAAGCATGAAGAGTTTGAAAGTGAAATTATGAGGTTCTATAGCAATTTAGTTGGCTCCACTGCAACCAACCTCCAAGGCATTTGCTAATTTTTACCAGGGGATATCCAACATCTATTAAGTTGGTCATGCAGAAATTCAACGAGTTTTCTCAAGTTACTGGTTTGGAGGTTAACCCTAACAAGTGCAGTCAATAAACTAAATATTTCAATAACATTTTTATTGGTCAAGATTTCAACAGGGCAATAGCAAAACCATTAACAATGACAGTTGTGGTGGATAGTAAAAATTTGATCAAGATTGCAACAGGGCAATGGACAAACCACAAGCATTGAGTGTAGATTCAAACAGGACAGCCATATGCTAACACCAAACAAGCACATTTGAACTCATTGCATTACAATCAAACAAGCACATTTTTAGAGCAGAACGTACCGTGAGAGGCGAGTGCGGCGGTCGAATGTTTCGTTGACGGCGGAGGGACCCTCGACGGCGGATAAAAGGGTTTTCGGAAGTTGAAGGAAAATAGGGTTTTCGTGTTTTGGAGTGGAAGGCGTGATGTTGTGTGCTGTCGTCTTTTAGAGTGGAAGGTTGCTGGAGATTGAGGGGAATACGAGTGCGGCGGAAGCGCTGTGAGGTGAGTGAAAGGTTGCTGGTGAGTGAAGAGGCAAAACAAAAGAACAGAGAACGAAAGCGCTAAAGTCTGAAATTTTATTTTTATTAGACCTTAGACAGCGCTTTTGTGGAAAGCGCTTTCTAAGGGGGGCCTTAGACAGCGCTTTCCAAAAGCGCTTTCTAAACCCCCCCTTAGACAGCGCTTTTGGTTTTATTTTTTTTTAAAATTTAAAGACTTTAGACAGCGCTTTTTCAAAAGCGCTGTCTAAGGTCTATATTTAAAAGCGCTTTCATTATTTTCTTGGAACATTTTCAGCGCTTCATTTTAATTTTAACCTTAGACAGCGCTTTCTTTTAAAAGCGTTGTCTAAGCGCTGTTAATAGTCCTTTTTGGCGTAGTGAAATGAGGTGAAATCTTGTGGAGAGACTCTTTTTGAACAAGTAATCATTGAAAAGGTATTGATCGCTTACTTCTCAGTTTGATTACATTGTTGTAGCAATTGAACATTCTAAGGATCTGAGTACCATGAGAATTGAAAAGTTGTAAAGCAATCTAAAGGCACAAGAATTGTGTGTAGCTGAGAGAACCTCTGAAAGAGAGGTAGAGCATGCTCTAAAGGCATCCTCTGGTAAGAAGAATCAGAAGCAGTCTTGGTCCGAGGCCAAGAAGAGACATGGTGGTGGTTATCACAAGTCAGAAGTCTCCAATTCTGATGAGAAGAAACATCAGAAGGGAAATGAGAAGTTTGATAAGAAGAAGGTTTAATGTTACTGTTGTAAAAAGTTTGATCACTTTGCTGCTGACTATTGGACAAACAAGGAAAGGAAATTAAAAGAAGCAAACATAGTCATAAGAGAATCTGATGATGAACTTCTGCTATTGATGACTTCTGAATCTGATGATGGATATTTGGTAGACTGCTAGTCTAAGGACACTGACTGCTCAAATCACCTAACTGGAAATAAACAATGACTGATTAATTTTGACTCTAGAAAAAGGACAAAAATCAAATGTGTTGGTGATAATTATTTGAATGCTGGAGGAATGGGAAATGTCAAGGTCAGAGTGAAGAATGGAAAAACTGTTCTGATCAAGGATGTTTGGTATGTTCTTGGCATGAAAAACAATTTGATGAGTATAGGTAGGCTAATAGAGAAAGGTTTCTCAGTTATTATGAAGGACAATCTCTTAAAATTGTATGATTCTGATCAAAAGTTGATTATGCAGTTTAAACAGGGAAGCAGCATAACATTCAAGGTGAATCTGGAAACATTTGAAACTAAATGCCTTAGTACAGAAGGTATTAAAGGTGACAGTGAGTTATGGCACAAATGATTGGGGCATCTGAACTTCAGAGGCTTATGGCATCTGATTTTTAAGAAGCTGGTACATGGAATTCCGAAGATTGGAAAGCTTGAGAGGTCATTTGAGATATGCATGAAAGGTAAACAACCAAGATTTCTATTTGCATTAGAAGTGGCTCCGAGAGAAAAACATGTTTTAGGAGTAGTGCATTCTGATGTATGTGGATCATTTGAAGCACCTTTACTTGGAGGAAACAAGTATTTTGCTTCATTTGTGGATGAGTTCACAAGAATGAAATGGGTTAACACTCATCAAGTTTAAGCATGTGGTGTTTGTTGAGTTTCAGAAGTTTAAGATGAAGGCTTGAAAATAGAGTGGCCGGAAATTGAAAATTCTCAGAACTAATGGTGGAGGTGAGTACAACTCTACAGAGTTCAGAAGGTTCTCTGAGAAAAATGGAATTGAGCATGAGATTACTTCTCCATACACTCCTTAACACAATGGTTTTGCTGAAAGAAGAAATATAACTTTGCTTTATATGACAAGGACCATGCTGAAGGAGAAGAAGCTCCCTCACACCTTGTGGGGAGAAGTTGTTGCCACTGCAACATATGTGCTTAACAGGTATCCAACAAAGATGCTGAAGGAAATTGTTCCTTTGGAGAAGTGGACTGGAAGTTGTTTGGTTATGTTTGTTATAAACATGTCACTGATGCTAAAAGAAGGAAGTTGGGTGACATAAGCAGAGTAATGTTGCTTGTAGGGTACCATAATACAAGTGCTTATAAGTTCTACTGTCATGTCACTAATAGAGTTGAATTTAGTTAAGATGTAATTGTGAAGGAATCAAAAGTGTGGGATTGGACCAAGTCTCAATCCAACTATGGTGCAATGTTAACACCTAAGTTAATTTCTGAAGACTTTTCAGACTCTGAAGGAGATTTTGAGTATGAAGATGATTCAGAGTCTGAAGGTGACTTTGATGCTAAAGAAGAGTTTGAAGGTGAATCTGATGATGATCCAGACTCTGGTTATAATCTTCACTCTGAAGGTAGTCCAACATATGATATTATTCCGGCATCTGAAGAAGATTATGAACAAGTTCAAAGACCACAAAGAATCAGAAAAATAATGAGAAGATTTGCAGAGTTTGAGATTTTGCAAGATATTGAGATAGACTCTGAAGAGGAAGTCATTTAGTGTGTCATGTTAGTAGACTATGAACCAGTAAGCACAAAAGAAGCTCTCAAGAAGAAAGTATGGTTGGAGGACATGAAAGAAGAACTTTAGGCAATAGAAAGAAACAAGACTTGGGATTTGACTGAGCTCCCAAAGAGCAAGAAATCCATCAATGTCAGATGCGTTTACAAGGTGAAACTAAATCTAGATGGATCAATTGGAAAAACCAAATCAAGGTTAGTAGCTAGAGGATTTCTACAGAAATCTGGACTAGATTACTTTGAGATCTTTGCTCATGTAGTTAGACATGAAACAATCATACTTGTGATTTCTGTAGATGCTAACGGGGATTTGCCTCTTATGAATTAAGATGTGAAATATGTGTTTTTGAATGGTCCTTTACAAGAGGAAGTTTATGTATCACAACCTCCTAGGTTTGTGAAAAAATCAGGAAGGGATAATGTAAAGTTGTATAAAGCATTTTATGCACTGAAAAAAGCTCCTAGAGCCTGGAATTTGAAAATTGATTAATTTTTCAAGCTTCAAGGTTTCAAAAAATGTGAGATAGGTTATGGTGTTTATATGCAGCATACATCTGATAATAATATGAGTCTGGTGTGTCTATATGTTGATGACATGTTGATGACATGTTGCTAATAGGGAGCAGTTTCGATGAGATAGCTAAGTTCAAGAAGGTGTTGATGAATGAGTCTGAGGTGACTGATCTATGAAATATGACATATTTTCTTGGGATGGAGATTATGTACTCTGATAAGGGTATAATACTGCATCAACTGAAGTATAATATTTGAGTTGATGAATTGTAAGTTTGCAATCACACCTACCGAAACAAATCACAAGTTGGATTCTGATGTTAAAGGTGATGATGTAGATGCTACCATTTTTAAACAGTTGGTATGATAATTGAGATAACTCTATAATACCAGACCTAATATTTTCTATGAAGTTTGAGTGGTGAGTAGGTTTATGAACAAACCAAAGTGGTCACATTATCAAGTTGATGTCAGGATACTAAGGTATGTTAAGGGGACTCTGAAATATGGATTTTAATTCCCTTATGGTGCTAAATCTGATTGAGAACTAAAGTTTTATTCAAACTCTGGTTGGTGTGGAGACATAGTTGACAGAATAAGTACTTTTGGATATCTTTTCAAGTATCTGGGAGGTCATATTTCTTGGTGCTCTAAGAAGTAACATGTGGTTGCACTGTCAACTTGTGAAGCTAAGTACATTGCATATGCTTTGTCTACTTGTCAAGTTATGTGTATTCTGAACTTGCAGTAGGATCTGAAGATCATGGTGAGAAAGCATGTGAAGTTGATGATTGACAACAAATCAAGTATAAGCCTTGCCAAGAATTCAGTATTGCATGGAAAAAGCAAGCACATTGATACAAAGTTTCATTTTTTGAGGAACCAGGTTCTTAATGGGGTGCTTGAAGTTGTGCATTGTAGCACTCAAAAGCAGTTGGAAGATGTTCTGACTAAGGCTATCAAAACATGACATTTTATCCAGCTGAGGTATGGAATTGGTGTTGTTGAGTTTGATTAGATAATATGAATTAAGGGATGGTGTTAGTTATAATTTATTTGTAAGTATAAAGTGCACCCCACTAGCGCACCCCATGGAGAAACACTTGGTCAAACAAACTTCTTCTCAAGTAATTATTCCAGTTGTTTCTTCAACTCCCCTAACTCTGAAGCAGATAAGATTAGTATTGGGTACCAAGTCTAGGCCCTACTGTCTTCATCAAATATTCTACATTTGTTCACCAATATAGGAAACCTAAGAACCTCCTGATATCCAATGCCCTATTTGATCTCGGGATGCAGCCCACTCTCAAACTTGATGCACTTTGATTCTTCAACAACTGCATAATTTTAATGAGGACAAAATTTTACCAACTCTTCAAATTTGGCAGCACATTCGGAAACTGACAAACTCCCTTGTTTCAGCTCCAAGAATTCTATCTCCTTCTTACAACGCATATATGCAGGAAAATACTTCTCCGAGAACGCAGTTCTGAACACCATCCAAGTAGTCTTAACACAAACAACCTCCAGCCTCTAGTGTGCGTTAGCCCACCAATCCTCAACCTCCTCAACTAACATGTGAGTATCTAATTGTACCTTCTGAACCTCAGTATAAGCCATCACTCACAATATCTTTTCAATCTCTCTTAGACATGCCTCTACACCCTCTGGATTATACTTGCCTTTGAAAGTCGGTAGATTTGTTCTGCTGAAACTTTCCCAACTATCCAAACTCATCAGTTGGAGGATTCTGTTGAGCTTGAGGCACGTGAGCCATAACTTCCACAACTTCAACAATTGCTCGTTCATTTCTTCCTCCTTCCATAACTTTACACAATCACAACCATCTATTAGCATAAACAAAACATCGACAACATTTACACACTAATTGACCAATAGGGAACAAACATCATTTTAAAACCTGGCCGCACGGATCGACCTACTCTAATACAACTATGTGACCCCCTATATCCCGCATACAATTTAATGTGGAATTTAATTATACAAAATTACAATCATTCATGGGGTTACGCACAATTGAGCATAGATTGCTCTATAACACGGGTTATAACAACAATTTAGAACATATCATCGCATGCTCACTTTGACTTAGGGTATCATAGTAGCGGAATCATTATTTAATAAAATAAACACAATATTGCATCCCATGACATTTAGTCTCATAAGCTTCAACTTTCATAACGTAACCAAAAGGAGTTGCATTGTTCAACTCACCACAACTTTGAGATCTCAACCAAACATAAATAATAATTTTAACAAAACAAAACAAGTGAAAGAAAACGTTCCTATCCCAGTATTACATGATCGGAGAAAGACCCTACTAAAAAAACTAATGGCAGCCACTTTGAAAGCTATCTTCCACTTACTTCAACGATGCTACTCCTGAGTGTCTGTAAGTTGTCCATGATGGAAAACATTAAAGCAAAGGGATGAGAGTACACCTCAATAATTAATGGTGAAAATAAGCAGGAGTATATTATCACATAACCACCACATACACATTACTCAATCAATATCAACATGTTAAGTATTCTCATCCATAGACACATCAACAACAACCAATACAATATAACACTTATGCAATATACTCAACACTGACTTATCATGCATGTGGTACCAAATATTAACACTTAGGTTCATTTCTCTCTCTGATCCCCACTATAGGATCAGATTCCCTCTTGGAACCAAAGCATACCAAAATCGTTACCATCACCATAGGTAACGCTTCACCGATTCCCACCAGAACCAGCTACTCGGACTTGAACCCTACCATAGGATCAATGCTCACCAAAACTGCCCCAAAGTCCGTACACCATGATGCATGACTCTCAATAAAATGCATTATCACCAATTTAATTATCGAAAGATTTTTCACCTAACATATCTCACCATTATGCACCACATCATTCGTCATAAGTAACAATTAAATAATGTTACAACAACAAATAACAACAATTAGTAGCAACTCAACAATTGTAACTTCCACGCATTTGTTCATGTTAGTTCACCAACACAATAACACATCATTTTTTAACATAATGAATCACTAACCTATCACACAAGTCAACACAAACATTGCCACAGTAAATACACAAATATTATTTAAACTATTCTCCAAGCATCACAATGAGGTAGCTATGCGTGTTATCTTTCCAACACTTTGCACAACGTCTCTTTTGGACTCACGGAATAGAAGTGATGGCCAAAATTGACAGAGGGGTCAACTATCCAAACTAGGAGCTAATCGATTGCTCCTAGGGGAACAATCAATTGTCTCAACTCACTGACTTCAAATTTTTCCAAATTTGGTTGGAACAATAGATTGTACAACCAACCAATTGATTGTTCCATGTTTGTTTTAAATTTTTTAGAGTGAACCAACGATTGTCCCAATGAGGCCAGTCGATTGGTCTGGGTTGATTTTGTTCAAAAATGTAACTTTTCTTACGTACAAAAGTTTCTCTTCATTTCAAACATCACCAAACACACCCTAACACCTGAACAAATTATTTCAAGAATTTAACAATGAATCATCAACATATCACAACAATATGATCATGAACATCATCCCTAAATCACCATTAACATACTTAAGGTCACAACCTTCAACCATCCATCAATGATAGATTTTAATACATATAAAATTTATGTAACTCAAATTTAAATTCAGTCATACAATCATACATATGAACACTACAAATCACCATTCAAACATTGATTCATGAGGAAAACACGACAATCATCATAGCATCAGAATTTAGAATTTTGAATAAAAACACCCAACCCTAAGGAGGTTAAGGGTCCTTTCATCCACCCCTCATGCTTTAACACCCATTAGATAATTACATCTCCATTTACCTTGATTTCCCAAGCAAGCAATGAAATTATCCCTTGAATTCTTCTCCTCCTACCTCTAGCCAACTTTTCTTCCTCCTCTTTTGCTTCCAAATTCTACATACTGTAAAAAAATCCTCCTAAACTTAGGTTTATCTCATAAACTTATACTTAGGATTAAACCTATCAAAATTATGAACATGGTCCAACTTAAAATAATTTTTATTCCTTTCTCCCACTAATTTTCCTAAATTCTCATATTTGGCCACATCACCCTATTTTTCTGTTTTTACTAAATAATATAACTAAACTATTATTTTACTTAATAAAAATAATTCTAAATTATTCGATACACCCATTACTATTTTACCATGCCCTTAACTTAAGTACCCAACCCCCCCCCCCCCCCTCCCTCCCTCCACAAACATTCAAAAAAAAAATCAGCAAATAGACATAATTAATCAGTAGAATACACTAAAATATCCTATATGAAAAATGGGGTGTTACAACATGCGTGAACCGAGCCTTGCCCTCGACATAGGCCCGGTTGGGGATCGATGTTTCATGAATCTGAACAGTGATTTATTGAGTTATGTGAACTCAAGGGATATGTTGCCATACATTGTGAATATCTCTTAGATATTTAAGTCTTAATTATGTTATGTGAGTGATACACAAGTAACAATAGATGGAGACATGAGTTAAGAATGGATTAGAAACCCTATATAGGCGAGTATACTTAAAGGATAGGGGAACTCACTGAGATTATATCTTATCTGATTATTCTTTTTATTTTTCAGATGTTTTTGTAAGATAAAGGCAAGAGGAGTTGCTTGATGATGTGTCGAAGGTTTTGTTTGATCGTGATCTTCCACTGTGTATTTTTTACAATTATAAATATGGTACATCGATCTTAGATTTTATTTTAGGCCCTATTGTATTCCATGTGCCATATAGATGTAGTTTTAACTTATGGACATGTGTATAATATTACCTATAAGAACTTATTCTGTATTAGCACCAAAAAATAATAATAATAACTCATAGAATATATTTTCTAGATGTATATTATACGGGGTGTTACACATAGTAACACTCAAGAACACATGATCTCCCTCTTGGAACTCAAGTGGTTTCCATCTCTTGTCGTGATAGCTCTTCTGATGACTCTGCGAAGCTTTCATCTTATCTTGGGTCATTTTGATCTTCTCAATAGTCTGGTGAACTATCTTAGGTCCAAGCACAACACTCTCACCAAAATCATACCAACACAAAGGTATCCTACACCTTCTACCATATAACGCCTTGGACGGTTTCATTCCAATATTAGAATGGAAACTTTTGTTATAAGTGAACTCAACCAAAGGCAAAAAAATGTCCCTGTTACCTCTCTGCCCCAAAACACGCGCTCTCAGCAAATCCTCAAAAGACTGAATAGTCTTCTATGTCTAACCATTTTTCTGTAGATGATAAGCAGAACTCAAATTTAGCTTAGTACCCATCACTTCCTGCAAACTATGACAAAACCTTGATGTGAATCTCAGATGCCTATCTAACATAATACTTGATGGAATACATGCAATCTAACAAATTTCTCAATATATAACTCGACAAACTTTTATAAAGGATAACCGGTCTTAATTGGTATGAAATGAGTTGACTTAGTCAGTCTGTCAATAATAACCCAAATGGAATCACATCCTTTCGTCGTCTTTGAAAAATTCATCACAAAATCCATGGAAATGTTGTCCCACTTCTGCTCAAGAATACTCAATGACTTATGATGTTCAATCTTTGAGTTCTGGCAAGTCAAAAAAGCGTAAACAAACTCGACTCATTCCTTCTTCATTCCTGGCCACCAAAACATTTACTTCAAGTCTTGATACATTTTAGTAGCACCATGATGAATACTCAAACCACTTCTATGACATTCCTCAAGAATACTCTTCTTAAGCTCTGGCACATCAGGTAAGCAAAATCCGTCTCTGAATCTCATCACATCATTCCCATCGATTCCGAAATCACCTTGTTTACCTTGATTGATTAACACTAGTCTAACACTAGCCGTTCCAAATCGACTTTCTGACCTTCTCTAATTTCCTCAAGGATACCACTAGTCAACTTCAGCATGCCCAACTCCACATTGTTATGAGTCTCTTCAAACACCAAACTTAGGTCTCTTAATTGCTCAATAAAATCCAATTCTCGAACCATAAGCATCGATAGATGAAATGACTTCCCGCTCAAGGCATCAACTACCATATTGGCTTTACCATGATGGTAACTCAAATCAAAATCATAATATTTCAAAAATTCGAGCCACCTCCTCTACCTCACATTCAACTCCTTTTGATCAAAGATATACTTCAAATTCTTGTGGTCACTGAACACTTCTAATCTAGAACCAAACAGATAATGCCTCCAAATTTTCAACATGAACACCATGGTTGCCGACTCTTTATCATGCATAGGAAAGTTCCTCTCACGAACTTTCAAATGTCTAGAAGCATAAGCCATAACCTGCCCATTATGCATCAACACACCACCTAGATCTATCTTCAAAGTATCACAATACACAACAAAGAATTCACTCGGATTTGGAAAAATCACCACTGGAGCAAACATCAACTTCTTCTTGATTTCTTGAAAACTCTCTTCACACTGAACACTCCACAAATAAACTTGGCCTTTTAAGTTAACTGATTCAAATGTAATACTAGCTTCTAAAAGCCTTCTATAAACCTCCGGTAATAACCAGCCAGCCCAAGAAAACTTCTGATCTCAGTAACAGACTTCAGAGTTTTCCATTCCAACACTGCATCTATCTTCGATGGATCCATTGTGATACCACCACTAGATATCATATGAACAAGAAAATTCACTTCTTTCAACCAAAACTTACACTTAGAAAACTTTGCATACAACTTCTTCTCTTTCAAGGTTTGTAACATAACTCTCAGATGCTCCACACACTTTTCGTCAAACTTGGAATATATTAGAATATCATCGATGAACACAACCAAAAATTGATCTTAGTACGGATGGAATATTCTATTCATGTACTCCATGGACACTTCAGGCACATTAGACACACCAAATAGAATCACTGAATACTCATATTGGCCATATCTTATTCTTAAGGACACTTACACACCCTCTTTTCCCCCACTCAAGGATGCGAACACCATGAACACTCTCTCTTCCCCCACTCAAGGACACGGACACCATGAACACTTGAGCACTATCTCTTAATGACATCTCTACCTGCCTCGCAGTCATGAAACTCGACTCCGTACTCTCTTTGGATTCAAGAAACTTCACTAATTTATCAAAATAATTGATAAACACACGATTGAACTCCAACCAATTCATCCCCAGAATAACATCAAGTTGACTTAGAGGAAAATACACTAAGTCAATCCCAAAATCTCTCCCAAAAATTCTCAAAGGACAATTTAAACACACTAACGAAGGAGTCACTAAACCATTTGTGGGGGTATCAATGACTATGCTACCACTCATAGAAGACAGTTCCAGATTCAATCTTGACACACACACTCATCAAATATAAACGAATGTGTCACACTCGTATCAATAATAGTAATCAAGGGAATATTATTTATAAAACATGTACTGAGAATCAAGTTATCTGATGTAGTAGTCTCTGCTCCAGACAACGCAAAAACTTTCCCTCTAGATTGAGCCTTCTTAGGTTTCTCACACTGAGTACTAGTATGACCCTTCTCTCCATAATTAAAGCAAGTCAAATTATTACTCCTATAGTCAATAGCTCGGTCACATGGCTTCCTACAATTGAAGCAATTCACATTTGTGCTCTTGCACTCATAAACTTCTGAAACATCTCACAGAAGTAGAAGTCCCTCCCACACTTCGCTCTTTCCCACCTATAGCCTTCTGGTTAACATTCTTTTTCCCTTTATCAGCTGGAGCACTATATGGTTTCCCATTATTCTGGTGCTTCCCTATATTCCCACAAAAACTCTTATATGAGAAAATTAGAGTTTAGTAAAAGTTGTCATGTTGCGATCGAACAAAAGACATTGTTGCCCAAAACATGGATGATTGGTCATTTGCATCACTTCAAGAACGAACGAATTAATTTGGATCAGCACAAATTTATGCCATTATCGCATTTGAGCGGAAAACGTTTGATATTCTCACGGGGAAGCATTTGCTTGCATCATTGCGGAGCATCTTTCATTTTTAAAAGGTTTTGAATTGAAATCCAAATGATGAAAGGATTTGAATGTGTTGAAATTGATTTTAGGTTTGAAAGGCGAGTATTTATAACTTACTTTACACCTAGGTATTCATTTTAGTCCATTTTGTTATGAAAGAGTTTGGAATATTTACGAGTGCTTTAAGCGAAAGACAAACACTTGAGCTTGCAAGCTATTAGGACTTGAGCTTAGTATTCAGAACTATGAGTGAACATTACACCCATGTAGTCTTTTTCTTTCAATTTATTGTAAAAAGGAGTTAGTCGGGGCTATTACTGGACATGACACCCAGGTAACCTTTTTCTTTCGATTATTATTTGAAATAGTCAAAGTATGAGTTAGTCGTTTTGATTTTGATTGAAAAAAAGGTTTGATTTTGGGTCAAGAGTTTGATTAGCGTTGCGGAGCGAATTGCGAAAATTGTTTTGAAATGGTTTGAAATTAACGAGGTAGTGATGAAATGCTTTGAAGTTCACTTGATGTTGATCAAGTGTTTTCTTGTATTTACAATCATGTGTTAGCTAAAGAAAGAATAAAATAAACTAAAGCAGTATAAATAATAGTAATAAAAATGAAGGGGAGAGAGACACACTATCAATACAATAGTTGATCAAAGCTAAAGAAAATATAACCAATAAAGAAAATAATAAAAGGGAGACAAATACACTATCAATACATAATGTGTGAGCAATTAAAGGAAATAAAAAAAGTATGAAAAATAAAATAAATAAAGCAAAAAATAATAATAAATGGGATGGGATGCACTATTAACACATGAGGAAGAATAAATGACATAAAAATAGAGGGAGATACATTATCAATACAAGAGTAAAATAAAATAAATAATAATGAAAAAAATATGCAATTAATTACTTAATTGAATAAAATAAAAATATTTTTTAGGTCTTTTAATATACGAGCAATTTAAATAAACAAGTGCATGACAAAAAAATAAAATCGAGATCAAAAGATAAAATCACAAAACAATTAAGAAAAATAAATAAAATGAAAAAAGGTTGTTGGGTCAAACAGGGTGCAAAGAACACAAGAAAACGGTGACATAAACCCAAATGGACACTAGGTCCACCAGCCGCCATACAAAAAAAGCTGGGAATAAAACAAAGATAGAGTGTGATAAAATTGATGGTCGGGATTTAATCTAAGTTTGTCTTCGAGAACAACAACATTCATCTTTATTTTGGTCATAACTTGCTCAATTCTTTATGGAATTAAGTAAATGAATAATGAAAATTCATTTACTCGATCCCAGAAACATCATGGAAAGATCAGAATTAAAAAGTAAGTTACAAAAAATTCCAAAAATTAAATCACATTACATCACTTTTGCATCTGTATAATTAAATGACTATTTTTTATTTAATATTCGTTTTCAACCTCTCATCTATTTATGTTTTCTTTCTGTATAAATCAACAACAAATTCACAAAGAGAGCAATTTTTTAATCCATATTGGCTTGAACGACATCAGAACCGACCAACTGAAGTAGGATACTCAGTGCATCTGTATAAGCTTGATAATTCATTACTATATTCAAAGCTATAAGAAAAATTAGACAAATAAGTAATTACATAGTAGAGTAATAGAGAAGAAATTCATGCCATGAAAAGCAGAATGGTACAATATGATATTAGTAAAAGGACCTCACGTGCAAGGGATCCAAGAACCTAATAAATCAAAAATGTAACCGTGTATTGATTTACATATATATACTACTACCCTTTTCCTCATACACGTTACTATTATAAACTATAGAGTTAATTTAGAGTTATTGTTGTTTCAGTCAAAGGTCAAAAGAAAAATGATAATGATGAGATTAAAAGGACAAAGTGTGAGTCAGCGGGTGAGACGCACGAGGGGATCTATCTGCAGAAGCCTCTGCAATTCTACTTCAACCTCATTTTGCCTCCTATTTATTTAATCTTTTACCCACTTTCCTTTTATTATATTTCTCTATCCTTTATTATTTATTATCACTATCATTTTTTAAAGCCTGTGTCACATGATGGAATGCCGTTTCCAAAAACTAGAACATGCATTCTATCACCTTAATTGCTCTCATATTTTTCTCACCCCTTTAACATGTCATACATACATAGCTAGCTGTCTTTCTAGTACCTTACCTCTTGACTCAAGTGTTATTAATAGAAAAAACTCTAAATACTACTATATATATTATTAAAAATAATAATATGCTATAAACTGCTCGCAACGTACCAAAACTCTCGCAAATAAGTAATTTAACCTTGGCTAAAAAATAAAATGAAGGTAAGTTAAAGAAATGTATCATGGAAAGGGTATCATTTTTTCTCTTAAGTTAACGATCGATAGAAAAATTTGAATTGAATAAGTTCAATTCTCATAAACAATACTCTTGTATTTTTAAAATTGAAAAACGCGTTCCATTTTTTTTTCTCGACTGAATTTCAAAAACAAGTGAATAGATATAGTGTTACTTCTGTTTCGAGAAACAACCGAAAGTAAAACTCTTGTTTTTTTATTTATTTTAAATTTTATAAAAAATTTATTTTAATTTGTATTTTCTTTTAAATCAGAATAGAACCTAATTTAACTTAAATATAATAAATGATTTTGTGAAACATAACCTTAACATAACAAATAACCTTTATCTATCAAAACCATAAAATATTTATATCAAAGATAAAACGACACACACTCTCTTTTTGCAACAAAACTAAAATATATAAAATTGATTAACGAACAAAAGAAAAAATCAAAGTGCAAATTCTTGAATGGACGTCCTAGAGATCTCATTTGTGACTGGTGTCCTATCCCAAATGTCACCATACCTTTCATAATGATCATCTAGGTCACTAACCCTAATCATGTGCATATCCTCATGGTCATTCACTTCATCTGCATAGCCATGGTCCAATTGGTTTCAATGTCGGACTTTGTCATGTGTAAAGTTGCGGCAACTTCTTCAGACTTCGGAATCTTTTCTAAACCACTGAAAGGTGTTTGATCAAGGATAGATATCCCGAGCAGCCTGGAAAACTCTTCTAATGTGGGTACCAACTGATAATCTGGGAAGGTGAAGCAATGATGTTTAGGATCGAAGAACTGGAATAGAACCCTCATCATATCTTCTTTGAAACCAGTAGTAACCAAATTGAGGAGGGAACCATGCTTCTTAATGAACTGAGCATGATCGGGAAGTTCTGACACTAAATCCTTTAGTTGAGGAAAGATTGCTACAAAATTGATCCGGATGGTCTTCCTGGAGGCCATAACCTTACAAAACAGAGCGAAGTTAAATCCCTAAGTCCTTGAAATGGTTAGTACCATGTTATGATGTTATGATGTTATGATGTTATGATGTTATGATGTTAAATAAATAACAAGCACAAACAAGTCACACAACAATCATTCCTAAGTTTTAAGGCTTGCATGAGTTCCATAGGTAAGTACCCTCCCCACTGAAGTTTGGTTGGTTCAACCTGTCCTAGAATAGTAATCGGGTTCTAGAAGGATCTCAAATCATTGACCTTCCTTTAAGTCCACTTCAGTGCAACACCAAGTGGTTGACCGAAGCTTCCCTAAAGTCCAATCTCAAAGAGTGTAGTATCGAGTCTCAACCAACCTCAGTCGGAACCGAAGTCAGTTATCTCACTACTTTCTAATGGCTAGGATGAGTCAATTAGGGTTCTAAAGGTCTGGTTAATGCTTTGATGACACCACGCGGAAGCCAAATTTTTCCTCAAGTAAACATGAGGAACATCAGGACATCCAAAGTGTCACATTAACCGTAGCCATCATTTTGACCATTCCAGTATACGCCGGATAGTCGCGATGATCTATTGCTACTTACCTAAGGTGCACTAGATCCGGGTGTAGGATCTTTCACTCAAGCATAGAATACCCAAGCAATCCCTCAAAAGTAAATCAGACAACTTAAATAAGTGATCTTGTTTTTAAGGTAACCTCTCTTTGTAATGCTTGTCCCCAGCAGAGTCGCCAGTTCTGTCATACGGTGAACTGACTTTTTGTGTTTTGCTTTGGAAAGCAAATGTCGCGGTTAGCAAGAGTCGCCACCGACTTTTCTTTTATCCAATAAGGAAAGGTGGAAAAGAACAGGAAAGACCTTAATTAGATTTTGGGTTCGGGAGGTACATTATACAAAGGGAAGGTGTTAGCACCCTTTGTATCCATGGTTATCCATGGGCTCTTAATTGCTTGATCACTTATGTTTGAAAAAAAAGTGTTTGTGAATTGTTTAGAAAATGTTTTGAAAAGGAGAATTTAACTTTGTA